>NC_056627.2:184511960-184881960 GCF_002870075.4 Lactuca sativa
TACATTTTCATACATATTCAATATATGAATTGTATGAACATGACTAATTTATGGAATTTATATAAATTTTCCTAACTAAACATGTATATATGTTCATATATGAACAATAACATGTATCTTTGAAATCTCATTCTATTTAAGACTTCAAAACGATTGGCTAAGATTTTGATGTATTTTTTATACTAACAAATTAGTTTTGATGAACCCAAATTTCATACGATATTAATGTGTTTGTTATTTCCATTTTAAATAAATATATTTTATATTTTACCATCGCACCCATAAAGAATTTGATTTGATGGATGGTTAAATAAGGTGGTTTTACGGTTATATGATATAATTTGATTATATGTTTTACCCACTAATATATATATATATATATATATATATATATATATATATATATATATATATATATATATATATATATATATATATATATATATATAGAGAGAGAGAGAGAGAGAGAGAGTTAGGTTCAAATGTTTCTACTATCTATTATGTGCATGTAGGATTGATTCTTGATCAATCATTTTAATTATTTTAAAAAAGTAATTAATACATATTAAATGTTGAAGATTTAATTAATACTCATTATATCTTCAACATGTAATATGCATTAATTACTTTTTTAAAATAACTAAAATGATTGGTCCACAATAAATCTTATATGCACACAATAGTTAGCTATAATACAATAACCTGACCCTATATATATATATATATATATATATATATATATATATATATATATATATATATATATATATATATATATATATATATATATATATATATATATATATTAGAAATTAAAAATTTTCATAGTTTATTCAATTAAGGTATAGTGGTTGAGATGCAAAATCATGTAAAGTAGGACGAAGTTGAAGTTCTAGCATACATAAAATATTTTTGTGATCCGCGATTTTATTGCCTATGTGTTGGAATGCTTGTCAAATCTCATTAATTATTAGTAGTATTTCTAATAATAGTAGGGTTCTTTTGAGTTTCCTTCACGTCCCTTTTAAGCAAATAAGGATTTAAGAGAAATAAGTTAGTTAATATATTATGATGTAATAAATCAATTAGAAATTAATTTGGAATTGATTAAATAATTTTAATTAATCAAATGAGTTGAATGTTAATTAATTAGTTGTTATTTATTTGGAATGTTCCAGAACATTTATGGGAAAATGATATGGACAAAATCTAGAAAGGATAAGGATTATCCTTATGTTTTAAGTTGCTTAAGGATTAAGTAGTAGGATCATATAAATAGTGATCTAGGGATTAAACCCTACTTGCGTCTAACTCCTAAATTTCGTTCTCCCTATCCCCTTACCTTTCATGGGACGAAAATTATAACCCTTCTAGGTTTATTGGAATTTTTAGTCCAATCCATCCATCTAATATGGTTTCTCCTTGTTTCTCTTGGTGTCTTAGGTTTCAAGCGAAAGATGGATTCTTATTGTGGGTCCTCTCATCCATGCAAGGCGTCAAGGACAAGACCATACGCAGAAAGTCTCTAGCTACAAAAGAAGTATGTTCTTTTGTCTTCTTTGTAGTTGCATTAATATATTGAAACTTAGATCTATTATGGTGTATATACACATGACGTTTTTGTTGGATTAGTATCTAAGTCCATAACTATAATTGGTATGACTTGACCCGACCCGACATGGTCCATTTGGGTTGCACTTCACCGGAACAATTTGTACGGATTGACTTATGAGAAAAAGGATATTTATGATTTATTAATATATTATAAGTTATAATATATTAATATGAAATCATATTATTTAATTAGTATTGATCAAGAATTAATTTGGAATTAATTTAGTGATCAAAAGAGGCTAATTAAATATGGACTCTTATATATATATATATATATATATATATATATATATATATATATATATATATATATATATATATATATATATATATATGGAATGGGCCAAGGTTTATTTAGGATGGGCTAAAAGTGTATGGAAGTCCATGGAGATTTTAACCCATGGATCTTATGTAAATGAAAGCTCATGGGTATTAGGGTTTACATGGATGTAACCCAAATCCTCCATAATATATAAAGGGGTACTTGGCTCACAAAATTGGCACTAATGTGTGTGAAAGAAAAGGTGCCCGATTCTAGTGAGCTACATATTCTCTCAAGTTCTTCCAAGTTGTTGATGGTGATTTGTGATTCCATTTTAGGCTACCACACTATTGGGGCTAATCTCTTAAGGCTAGATACATCAAGACTTCAATCTCCACTATAAGGTATGTTATCCTAACTAGTTTCATTTGTGGTATATGTTATATGTATGCTAGTCATAGGTTTAATACCTTGGAAACACCATTGCATGTATAATTAGTGAAAACATAGATCCAAGGTATTTAGGATTGCATGAACACCTTAGGAGTGTTAGAATGCTCAAAACCCAACAGTGGTATCAGAGCCTAGGCTTGTTTTCAATAATACTTGATGCTACTTGCTGTTTAAAGTTGAAAAAAATCGAGTTTTATGCGTTCTGGGCGATGAACTTGTCGAGTCCACTGATGGACTCGACGAGTCCATGTACAAAATGTGCTACTCGATGAGTCATGTTCATGGACTCGCCGAGTTGGCTGGACAGAGTGCAGAAAAATGTTTTTTTGGCACCAAATGGATAGGATCATTACTCCAAACTGTTTTGAATCATAATTTTTTTTTAAAAGATATGATAATGATCATGCTAATCCATTTGAAAGGTGATTGTCAAAATTTCATGCTTTCTATTATTTTATATGATTAAGTCTAATTGCATGGAATTTGTTTGACTTGAATTACCTAGTTCATATGAGTTTAGTCTAGAACTTGTAACATTCTTGGTTGAATAGTTGTTTTTAATGATTTTAATGGACTCCATAGCTTGTCCTCAAGTTATGGAATTCCAAAGGTTTTTCTTTTAAATGGATCATTAAAAGTCATAAGTTATAAAACATGAAGAATCTCTTTTCCATAAATTGTTTTATGATCTCCATAACTTGTCCTCAAGTTATGGATTTTCAAGAGTCTTGTCATTAAAGAAACAT
The DNA here is from genome assembly GCF_002870075.4 of Lactuca sativa. Lineage (NCBI taxonomy): Eukaryota > Viridiplantae > Streptophyta > Magnoliopsida > Asterales > Asteraceae > Lactuca > Lactuca sativa. The sequence continues at coordinate 184,515,036 of NC_056627.2, forward strand.
TAAACTCATATGTTATGAATATGAAAGGTTTTGAATAGTTTCAAAACTTGCCCTCAAGTTTTGGAATTTGTAAAGTCTCACACACATTAATGCTTTAATTCCAAACTCTAGAATTTTAAAAGTTAAAATTCAAACTTTATGGACTTCATTAAGTTAATTAAAGTGTTTAATTAAAAGAGTTAATAGTTCCATAATGACATGGTTTAAGTTTAATTAAATTAAGAGTATAGTTTAATTAATAAGATTAAACCACCAAGTATTTTAAATGTGTAAAATACACCCTTATACTATTATAATATTAAAAGTTAATATTTATATATATGTATAAGAGTAAAGTCAATCTTACCTTTAGTAGGCCTCATTCACGAAGCCAGTCTCTAAGGGGGGTATAAGGTTACTGCCTATAAAATGACAGTTTAATGGGTGTCCACTCTCACCCACCGCTTCCTTGACTGGTGGAGGGTCGTTAGCCGAACGGGTAGGAAAGGACTATAATTCTCCATTCATTAAAAGTATAATGATAAATACTGAGTAACTAAACACTTATAAATTCCCAATCTTAGTTACTTAGGAAAATGTGAAATGGTGCTAACCCATGAAATTACACTTTGCACCTTGTTAAGTCGTTAGTGGAGTGTGTGTGGTTAACCAGCACACTAACATGGGACTGACAATGTGTGGCAAAGGGTGACTTAAGTTTTATCATAGATCGGTGGAACACGTGTGGTTAACCGACACATCGATTGGGTGATAAAATTAAGGGTACCAATTAAATTTGCATGATTATTCACACCTTGATTGTGACCCTCGACATCCCAGTCACAAACTTGAGAAGGTACAATCGAGATTTAAACATGCCATTGAAAGTTATAGGCCTCAGTGGGTGAGGTCAAGAGTTCGATTATTGGCTGAACACATTTAGGGGATTTTCCCTGGATTGGCGTGGGTTTGATTCTTCGTTCCCTTTGGTGGTGAGTGGTGCCCCTCTTGGTGGCCCGCCAGACATTCCTGATCCATCGGGTTTGCACCCATAGACAATGCAAAGAATAACAATAAATACAAAAAATGAAAACACATTTCTGGATCTATATTTTTGAATTTGAATAAAATACTGATTAGAGACAAAAAGAGTTGAGATGGTTTTATTAACTTACTTAATTTTATTTATACTTAATTTCATTTAGGTGCTGTTTGTTTTTCTATAAAAACTTCTTCAAACCACTTATTGTTGCGCGGCGCAGCACACGCGCAGCACTTTCTCTCTCGCAGCAGTTTGTTTTTTGGAAGACTTCAGACTACAAAACCTCTGTGCGTGTGCTGCGTGGCGCAGCACTTGACTTGCCTCTTCTAACCTCTTCAGCTTTCATTTTTTCTAAGTGTTTTTTTAAGAATTTTTGTATAACTTTTTTTTTAATTTTTTTTAAAACTTTGATTTTCTTAAATTTTTATTTACGGATGTGAAACAATTTATTGTTATAATTTCCACGATTTTTTTTAACATAATTTTTTTATTTTTTTACCGTTTTATTAATAATATTTTCAATTTCAGTTGCATCTTTTTTAACGTGTGTAATTTTTTACGAACTTTGTAGACAATGTTTGCAATACTTTCTTAATTTTTTTATTATTTTCTTTTTTAATGTTTTTTAAAATTAGTTTTTTTTTTCTAGAATAAAACTATTAGCTTCTTTTACATTTTAAAAAAAAAGTTTTATATTTTTGTTTTTTTACATGTTCTTTTTATTATTATTTCAATGTTTTAAAACTAGATTATTAAATTTCGGTGTTGAGAACTATTTTCAGTTTATAAAATTAGTTTATTTAAATTTCAGTTTACTGCAGCAGTCTGCAGATGTTAAAAAACAAACATGCTTCTTATTATAGGCTACAGCCGTTTGTTCCACCACTTCTGGTACAGAGGATTGCAGAGGTGGTCCGCAGACTTCATGAATTTTTGCTTCGAAAAAACAAACAGCACCTTAGTGTTTTACTAGCTGTGAGACTCATATATTATACGGATTAATTAAAACAAAATGTTAAATATGAACAATTAAATTGGAAGTTTATTTGAATTTGAAAATTATGAGAAACATGCAAAAAATAAATTAATTAAAATTTTGTATTTAGTTATCAAACCCGTGTATTAAAAGGGTTAACTACAACAAAATGTTAAGCACAAATGTTTAAACTGTAAATTTATTTGAAATTGAAATTGAAATTCAAAATTTAAAATTAATAGTTATTATGGTGGGTTTAATTTAGGGAAACTAAATTAATGATATATTGGAAATGAAAAATGAAGTAAATGACAAGTGGAAAATAAATATATTTCAAAATTATGACAAAATGACATGTGACCAATTAAATGAGAGAAGGACATGTGGCAAAATCATTTTTATTTATTATGGTAGATACGGGTGAATAAAAATCAACCAAACTACTTTGCTTATATTTTTATTAATATATAAAAATGAAAATTATATTTAAACTTATTGATTTATTGATTTATGATGATTATAATAGTATACTTAGTTTCAAAATCAGACGATATTTAAGTTATAAAGTTTAATGGGAAATGACATATAGTTTCTTCATTTTTCCAAGTTCAAATGCCCATAACACTTTATATTTCAACAGTATAATATAAAAAATGTACTTTATAATTATAACAACGAATAAATATTCTTTACAACACTACAAAGCAAAATAAAAATTATGATCGAAAATATGATATTTGTGATATATGTTACATAAAGACAAATTTATATTATTATCCAAAGTAAAATTAGAAGGCATCAATGATATATCAAATTTGTACAAACCATTATGTAACAATATTTATGATAAGGAAATAGGAGTGAACAATCATACATAATTATAAAGCTAACATTTTTTCTTGAATCTCATGCATTTGAAACCCCTTTTTTTAACTTTCTCAAACCACATTCATTTGAAAACCCCCTTTTTTTTAACTAATGCAACTCAAAAGTTTTCTTAATTATGATTTAACACTCAAAAGTTTTATGACTTATATTATGTTTAATAGAATTTAGTGAAAAGTTTACTATAAAACTTTTGTGTCTTTTGTGTTATATAAAACCTTACATGTAAGAAGGATTTGAAGATATTGTGATTCAAAAGTTTTCATATAGTTGAAGCATTCACGATCCAAATATGATGATTTGAAGAAATGAGTTATGTCACATCGATGGTAATTGTAATATGATTTTTTCTTTCAACCAAAACAAATGAAGCTTTTCTATTCTTTCTTTATATTCAGTTTCTCATTTAATCTTTATATGTGATTTGTGTGTATTACTCAATCTTGAATGTGACTCTCCAAACATCAATGTTTTGCTTGAAATATCTTTCTGCTTCTTCTCTTTCAAGAAAAATATTTTGATTTAGTGAAGAATTGTCATCAAGTTTTTATGGTTGAATGGTGTTAAACGAAGAAAGAAGATTCATAAAATGGATATAGGTTTTTTTTGTTTGAGCAAAGTTGACAAATGTTAGTTTTTTCTTTTGATTTAAACGTATGATTATGTAACATCTTTATTTATATATTCAACCACCCAATGCTCTTATTTATTTGATTGTAGTTTTTCTATTTTGATTATGTTTATTTTCTATTATTTTTTTGTTGGGTTATCCTACACAACATATTTAAAAGATAACATAATTTTGAACATTTGATATGTAATTATGATAGACTTATCATGATATGTTCTTCATATAAAAGTAATTTATCCATATTACTACGACAAGAATTACATATGACATTTATGAAAAAATATATATATTATATGTGATTTGTTGGGTTATCCTATACAACACATTTAAAAGACAATATTTAAAAGATAACATAATTTTGAACATTTGATATGTAATTATGATAGACTTATCATAATATGTTCTTCATATAAAAGTAATTTATCCATATTACTATGACAAGAATTACATATGACATTTACGAATATATATATATATATATATATATATATATATATATATATATATATATATATATATATATATATATTACATGTGATTTGTTTAACATGTATATGCACCTATGTATGTTATAAATTTATAATTAAATATCTTTATGTTTAACAATTGAAGAGATTAAAATTGTGACAACCCAAAATTTTCCATCCAGTTCAGCCTAACACTTCTTTGAAAGTCAAACTCATTGCTGTTATCTTTTAGCACAATTAGGAGTTTATTTGAGCGTTCTGAGCCTTGTACACTTAAGGAATAAGTGTCGGGGTTTATCGGCTGAAGTTATAACTCAAGGAAATGACCGTAAACACCCTTGCAAGGAGTTCACGGCCAACACATGGGAGTTTACGGCCGTAAACTCCATGTGGGCCGAAAACTCTTGCCTATATGGTGAAACGGTGGCCATTTGTTCATTTCTTCCTTCCATTTGGTCCAAATCCTCTCAAGTACCATCCCGATCTTCGTCCCTGATCTTCAAAACTCGTAAGTTTCTTGCCCTAACTAGTTGATATCTTAGATGATCTAGTAATCTTACATGATTTCATCCGTGAAATCATTCCATTTTGTAGATTTTCAGTTTCACCAAGAACACATACTCGTGTTCTTGGCCAAAACCGACCATTTCAAGCTCCTAGATCGTAAGTACTCTTGATCCAACTCATTGTACATTAGGTTTATCATGTTTAGAGCTTAGAAAACATAAGAAATTAAGGGATTCAAGGAGTTTACGGCGAAGGCATGTTCTTGGGCCATAAACCCCTTTTAAGGGTGCAAATGACACTCTAACACCCTAGTAAGCCTTGGATATTAGCATAGAACCTTACACCTTTGAACTAGGGACCCCAATACATGAAATGATACTCCTTAACATGAGTTTACGGCCATAAACTCATGGGGGAGTGGTCACAGGGCCGTGAACACCAAGCAAGTTCATTTTAGGACCTTAAACCCACCCAAACACTTGGTTAAAGCTTTGGAACACTTAACCACTTGAGCCCTTAGAGTTTTAAGCCACTTTTGGTGACCAAATGAGAGTTTACGGCTAGGAGTTTACACCCCTGGGCCGTAAACTCTAACATACATGGTCATTGGACCATAAATTCTCGTATGAGGCTTTGCACTCCTTTGTTGCAACCCGATAGCCTCCTAGCACTTGACCAAAGTGTTTTCCTTGCAATAGGATGTTTTTACATGTTTAATTAGTGTTATAATCACTAATTTTTTATATACATATGTCTTCATATGTTATTAGGATCACTGTGTGTATCTAAGTCTTCACTTGACACCAAGCACTTATCCGACACTTCCTTCTGATCCGCTCACTGCAGGTGAGTTCATACCCCCTGAATTAACCTTTTAAATGTCTCTAAATGTTTTTAAATGCTTTATGGGGGGGGGGGGGGAATACAATTTGAAACATGCAAGTTATTATATCAATCACATGTGATTAATAACTAACATGCAAATGGATCTACTATATGTTACCCGTTTTTCCAAACGGATTTCTTCAAATGATTTTCATAAACGTTTTATATGTTTAAAACTCTTTATTAAACTGTTTATTATACACTGTATGTTTCATTTCAAACTCTTTTACAATTGTGTTTCAAACAAAGGTTTCTTTATACTTAAACTGTTGTATCAAGCAAATACTTTCAAACAATTTTATAAACTTACATCTAGTCGATCTTTTCTTAGATATTAATCTTTTTCAAAGGTTTTACAAAACTTATTTTATGCTTTTATATTATCAAATGCATGCCTGTATATGTATAGTTATATAAGTAATGTTTAAAGGACTTAGGAAGGCTAACCTGCTCTATTTCCTTTTCCCCGTTGGGATGTGGTCTGGTGGGTATCAGGTATCCATCCAAAGGTCGTTTAACCATCAGTTATATATCATGTATACATATAGAGACATAAAAGTTTTCCTAAGTCAGTTTAGTACCTTTGGGTATCAAGGGCACACTTCAAGTTATACATGTACACCATTAGTAACTATTATAGGTATAGTTGGGAGATACTACTTACCACTCTAAGTACAGGGAATCACACAAGAGTCAGTTCATTCATGGGTCTATACTAATACATTACATGTTGTATGAATATGCCTACACGAGTACATTTACATAGATACATATACACGAGTACATTTACATAGATACATATATACATGAGTACATTTACATAGATACGCTTACATGGATACGCTTACATATATACGTTTACATAGATAAACTTACATGAATACGCTTACATGAGTACGTTTACATAGATACGCTTACATGATTACGCTTACATGAGTACGTATACATAGATACACTTACATTATTACGTTTACATAGATATGCTTACACGAGTACGTTTACATATACGACAATAGAACTGGCATAATTAGGTGCTATAGCATGGAACAATTTCAGGATCTAACTATACCAATGAATCACTAACGCAGTAGTGATAGTTATATTGGGTATACATGATCATAGTAATGTGGATGTTTACGGCTTGCAATCATGCAGGGGTCACGTGTAGGTTCCAAAATCTCTTTGACAGGGGAGCATCTAGCCTAGGATCTAGCCATCACATTATGCCTTAACCCTCAATTAAGGCAAAATAGTACAAAAGTAGTCACTTATTACAAATACTATAGTACTTACGACAATTACAAAAGGATATAAAACTCCAGTCAATATATTATTAATACCTTTACTATGTGTCATATTCACATAATCGATGAGGTTGGTTAGATAATAATAGTAATAGTTGTACAATCGGGCCTTGGTAGGAGACTACTTTAAAACAGTCGAGTCTTGGTAGAAGACTACTTTCAAAACAGTCGCGTCTTGGTAGAAGACTACTTTGAAAACAGTCGGGTCTTGGTAGAAGGCTACTTTCAAAACAATTAAGTCTTGGTAGAAGATTTCTTTTATACTAATAGGAATCATAGGGATTTCTAGGGTTTTTCAAACGTTTACAGTTGTTTTACAAACATTTTCATACTTATACGAACTTTCTTTCAAAACAATTTCAAGTCTTTCATTACAAGTTTTAAAATTCAAAGACACATTAATACTTATGAATTCACCAGCTTTTTGGTTGATATTCGCTTTCATAATAACTTGTATTCTCAGGTCACAAATAGACAGGTACGACGACCAAGTTTTGTGAAGACGGAGCAGTTCAGACTCGTCTTTTATTTTGATTATTCATTATGTTGTTGTATACTATGAAAGAACATACTTGTAATTAAAATTATACTATTAATGCAATGGATGATGTTGTTGCTTGTTTACTAATTTGCATTGTTGTGATACTTTACATGACATCCTCCGCCCCATAATGTTTCCGCCGTTCTTGGTTTTGGGGTGTGACAGATTGGTATCAGAGCATTGTTTATAGTGAATTGAGTATATCAACCCATAAAAGATATACTAACTATAAATACATAGGGATTAAAAATACTCTGACCAAGACTTTATACTTTAAATAATAAAATATTTGATTAAGTATACGTGCCTGCATTCATACTAAAATATGTGTCACAATGACAAGAACAAAAGTATTACGATTGTTGAATATCACAGGTAAGCTCAGGGATGTATGGTCAGTCTTGGGAGTGGCATAGCCTGATCAACTATGCTGGTCCGAGGAGTGATTAGCATATGCCCAAGAATGGTTGTGATATAGCAACAAGTCTAAAAACTTACCAACACTACCACAATGAAATATCGTACGAGTATTTAGTGTTACTATAATTACTTACTTGAGAACTAAAAAGGATCTTCATTACTAAGTTGATAGTTGCTAAGTGGATACACTAAGGCTATATGTAACTAGGATGTTATAGACTTAGAATCTGTGAAATTTTTGCTTTACCCCTATTCCTTGTGAATTTGGAGTTAAGGTCACTTTTTCGAAGGCCTATACTGTGTTGATTACATATGACTGGTATGCACTTTACAAATAACGATGTAACTAATGAAGATTTACTAATAATTATCTAGATAATTCGTCTAATAATTATTTCCTTACCCCAATTCTCGCGTACATAACATGGCTGGACTCCATCCCCACGACAACCAGTACCTTCCGAACGAAGTCATTGCTGGATGGTTTGGAGAAGAACTAGAGAATGATCATCATATCCCTTTGAATGATAACCATGATGAAGACCTTTCGGATGGTGTTAAATCCGAACCCGAGGTTGAGGACCTACCCCAGGCAGCTCCCTTTCCAAATCCTAACCCTCGTTCGACTTTTCATGGCCCGACGCCTCCATGGGTGGAATGCTTGGAAACATGGAGCCAAGGAAAAGATTAGCCCATGCCATTTAATGGTGACCGAAGCTTTTATGAACTGAGCAATGGGGGCGCAGCAGACAGAATCTTGCCAATCCTGGTCTACAGAGTGGCTCGAAATGAGATTCAAGGCAGGACAGCCCTACATCAGATCACAGGAGTTGTCGCCAGTGCGAGAATGCATATCCTTTGCACCATTTTCCTGGAAGATGCTTGCGAGAGATCTGAGAGAAACCATGAAACCCTGCTACAAGCACTGGCTGAATCACGAGCCGAAGTCATAGAACTCCGAGTACGGCAAAGGGTGTACGAAAGACACCTACTTGATATGGAACGTCAACTGGCTGAGCTGAGAGTTCAACAGAGGGATGACCGTCGCCAGTAGTAGTTGACTTACTTTATTTTCCTTGTTAAAAGGAATCGTTTTTTCTGTCTATGTCCGATGTGGCATTTTCTATGAAACTATCTTGTACTATAAGTACTTTTAGTTAGGTCTTTATACTGTCAATGACTTTTCCTACTTCAGATGTGATGTAAGACCCTCTGCAGGGTCGATTTTCCCAAACTTATTACATCTTAAACATCGACGATATTGGCAGTCGGCTAACTTATGTGTCACTCTTTTGTTCAAATACTTTCATCATACCTTCATTTGAGTCTATCTGAAACATGCTTTAGTCAAGTCATTGGACTACAATAATTTAACTCCGGAGACATTTCCAAGTCTCTTTCAGTGGTTGGATCATGTTATTCACCAACCAACGATACCTTGGCTTGAACGACAAACATCTTGAGACCATTCTACGAACTTACTTCCACTCCATATTAGGACTGCATCATAGGGATGTAGGTCAACCCTTCGTGAACATACTTCCACTCCGTACTAGGACTGCATCATAGGGATGTAGGTCAAACCTTCGAGATCATACTCTTACTTCTTCATTGAATGATCGACATACATCCAGAGTCAATAGTAGCCTTTACTAGGAAATTCTAGTTCATCATATAGGATTCGTAAGAAGATTATTATTATGACTTTCCTCGCTTATACATTCCCGAGTTATATATAACGAAGACCTGGTAGACAATAGAATGTGAGATTTCTAACTTAGTTTCTTTTCCCCGTTGGGATATGGGACTAGAGTAGAATCACACATTTTATTATCCGCCCATTCTTGATTATATCATAACATGTATAAGCTAAGTTTTCATGTATAGTAACCCAGTTCTTATCCAGAATTAAAATGATACAGGTTTGACCATACTCGCTCACGAGTTCATTCTATTTCCTTGTAACATAATCATGTCGTCATCTGGAAATAGTCAGCCGATCAACAAAACCCCTATCCTCCATATCGACGCCACTACATTACAAGCAACGATAGCAGCTGTTGTGACAACTTTCCTTACACACATCAACTCCAGCAACACAAACAAGGCTGACAAAGGAGTCGAGAGTTCCGATTGTAGTACCAATCCGGGAAGTCAACAAATGACAACAGTCACGGACTTGCGAATCCGTAAGACCGAAAAGAGGAGACGAATTTGCCAAGCCAGAAGTGAGCGAAAGCGATTCCAAAGACTTGCCATGCAACAACAGCAAATGGCAACTCCTACTGAACTCTTCAGGAAGAAATTTTCAAAGTGGAGTAATGAGAAAGGCACCCGTGTCCATGTAACTCTGACTAAGCACCTCACTCCCACCACCAATGCTAGTACTAGCCAGTCATGCCACCAATGCGGTGAAATAGGGCACTTCAAGAAGGATTGTCCTATAACAAAGAACTTCGGCGCAGACGGCAAAATTCTAAGGATCACTGCCGCATGGGAGACTACTCCGAACCCACGTAAAAGTAATTAAAGTGTTTCATTGTAACAGACTTATAAACCGTTTTAAATTAGTGCGAATTGAGTCTTATCTTTTGCGAGATCCCGTTGATTAAGGGACCCTCGTGCTGCGTATACTTGTCTTTTGTAGTATACTATAACGCTCGTAGATCCGGGCTAGTCAATTTAGAGGCAATAGGGGTCGAAAACGACCTTTCGACAATAGATTATTTAGAATAAATAATCTTAACCAAGTTGTAGAATATGTCACAAGGTTTCTGTACATATAAAGAACGCCGAAATCCGAGTTATAACGAAGAAGTTATGACCCTTCGAAGTTTCGCGACGAAACCGACACGATACCGGGAAGCGTAAATAGTGAATTGACGATAGAGTGAGATTTAGCCTTAGCAATCTAAACGAAAGTTGTAGAATAGGATAAACTAAGAACATCGATAAAAAGAACGCCCAAATCTGACTTCGTATGAAGAAGTTATGATTTTTCAAAGTTTCGGACTAGCAGTGTACAACCCGAAATTCGAATATTAGATCGAGCGGTTTTTTAGCCGACATGACCTGAACGAGAATCGAAGATCTTGTTAAGATTAGAGTAATGAGAAAAATATGGGCGAAAACGGATGTCAGATGAAGAAGTTATGAGGATTTAACGGATCAACCCTGTCCCGGCCTGTTAATAATATAAAATTTAAAATCAAATCAAAATTAGCCGACGGAGTCTAAATGAAAGTTGTAGAGTACGTTCCCGCCTTCGCGTGGATATAAAGAACGTCAAAAACGGAGCTTGTATGCGAAAGATACGAATTTTAGAAGTTAAGAGTACAACTTGCGAAGCTGATGCATGAAATGATGACGTGGCCGAACTCCCAGCCGTTGGATGAACTCGCTTCGGATGGTGACACCTGGTGCGAGGGTTACGCCCAGCGTAGCGAAGGAACGCCTAGCGTCCGGAGTACACCCCGTGTCGGAAAGAAGTACGCCTCGCGTACAGCTGTTCTACTTGGTCCGATGAGTGAACGTGTAGCACCACCGAGACTGCGACATGTGGAGGCCTTATCCGAACTTACGCCCAGCGTAAGGCTTCGGTACGCCCAACGTAAGTCCGAAGTCTGGGCTATAAATAGATGGTCGAGGCTTCCATTTCTCTTCACCCCAAAACCTCTTCTTTCTCTCACTACTTTCTCTCTCTAGCTCCTCTAAACCCCCCTAAACCCTAGATAAAACCCCTAGCACCCTAAGGAAGCCCCGAGGATCCCAGAGTCCCGAGAAAAAAGAGCCTTTCGGTTTTGAAACGCTGCTCCAATTAAGTTCCGGTTTTCGATAAAATTCGATGTAAGTGTGCTACGCTTACGCAATTTTTAATATAGCTTTCAAATAATTATAGGAATGTTATTAGGTCCTTAAAATAATTAGTTGGGCTATTATTATTAGTTATATTGAGTGTTATTAACGCTTAATAATAGTCAGACTAATTAATTTGTCGCGGTTATCATTAGACTAAACCCTAGTGGTATTGGTACTAGGTTTTATCGAAGGAAAATCTTTTTGAGAGTATCGAAGCGCTGTCCGAGTGCTGAGTCACCACCTTTCAAGTGAGTGCATAGTCCCTTTCATCTTACACATAGATATGAAGTATTTTATATAAACTACGTGCTATGTGTGCATATTATCTGAATACTTGCTGTCTATGCTGGATGAACGTTTTATACATGTTTTAAATTATTTAAACTGTATACGTATTTTATACGAATATGTTGGGTCTGACATGGGTAGATGAATGGTGAGAGATATAAGATGATGAGAGTATACGTTGGCAGCTATAGACTTAGTGCCTATTGGACAAACACCGGTAGCTATGGACTTAGTACCTGTTAGACGTTGGTAGCTATGGATTTAGTACCTCTTAGGAATTGGTAGCTATGGACTTAGTACCTATTAGTTAGACGCTGGTGGCTATGGATTTAGTACCTGTTAGGAATTGGTAGCTATTGACTTACTACCTATTAGATGAACACTGGTAGCTATGGATTTAGTACCCGATGAGTAGACTATAGCAGCTATGGAATTAGTGTTATACGAACGAACATTGGCAGCTATGGATTTAGTGCCAGTCCTATAACCCTGGAAGTAAGGGACTTCGGAATAAACGAATGCAGGATAGATGACTCTTAGGTTAAATCCTTAAGAGTAAAGAAGATAATGGGGATGGGTAATTAGGTTGATTGTTTGATTGTTTAACATAATAATTGTATTATTGTGGGTTGAAAACCCTATGTACTCACCAGGTTTCCCAACCTGACCCACTCAGTTTATTTATATCACAGGTGTTGATATGAAGTGACATTACACTGAGAGATTTAAAGAGTTGTACATCACTAGTGTAAACAAATGTAAGTTCTGTTTATGCTTATGTTTTTGTATTAACGATGACATCCCAAACGTTTTAAGATGAATAAAATACGTTTCTTCGAAAATGTTTTAATAACATATTTATCGTGTTTTTTTCTGGGAACAAATTCCACAACATTTTTATTAAAAGAAGAACTCTGATTTTTATAAAGCATAAACAAATATCGGTCTTTCCTGGCCGTGAAAATGGGGATGTCACATATACTTTGTTCGCAGCAGTATTACTATAGTTACTCTAAAGTACTGTAACTCTGTTAAAAGTTGCACTGTGGTGTTTTTTCTGTAACGCCTTATGTTCAAATCTAATGTCTTTAGTTTCCATATGATTCTGACATGTTCGTACAACATGAATAAATTCGAGCCCCACAATATCAGATTCGTGCATACATCTCTTTCTACGAAATCATCTTTCTAGCGAAGCTATCATTTCAGAGCTCCGAAGTACTCATGCCAGGAGTACCTCATCTTTAGAAACCTCAACAGGACTTCCATTAGAAATCATTACTCTCCGCCTCGCATAAAGGAATCAGCTGACCAACCGCAAGGAACGATGTACCTTTCGGAAATAGACCTGAGATCCGAATATCACCAGGTACGAGTGTCAGCGAAGGATGTCCCGAGGACAATCTTCCAAACTCGATATGGACACTACGAGTCCGTAGTGATACCCCTCGGATACGACCAATATGCCCGTAGTATTCACGAGCTTAATGAATAAGGTACGCCATTCTTACTTGGATCAGTTCGTCATTGTCCTTGTAAATGACTTACTTATCTACCCTTGTAGTAAGAAGGAAGTCATAAAGAGCATCTACAACGAACCATGGAAACATTACGATCAGAGAAGCTTTACGCGAAGTTCTGACTTACTTATCTAAATGCGAGTTTTAGATTGGAAGAGTCGAATTCCTGAAGCACACTATTAGTGATGTGGGGATTTTGAGGACCCTTCCAATAATCAAAACCGTTGAGAATTTTTCAAACACCGAAGACACCGACGAGATTTCGCCAAATTCTAGGTCTCGTTGACCTACGATCGAGAGTTCATTCAGAACTCCTCACGGATCACGAAACCTCTTCTGACTTTGACTCAGAAGGGAATGGCCCTTGACTGGGAAGGCAAGCAAGAGGAAGAAAACCTTGGAATTCCAAGTGAGAGACCAAACCCTTTTTGAAGTCTCACTCTGGGAAGGCTTGATACGCTTCGGAAAGCGTGGTAAGCTAAATCCAAAATAGTTAGGACCTCCGAGATTCTTCCCATAATTGGTCCTGTAACTCAAAAACCCAACCTACGCCGCGAACTCAGTAATGTACATCTTACCCTTCACGTCTCAAACTTGAAAACATACCTCTCCGTCAGGACTCTCGTAATCCCACTCGACGAGATTGAGATCTACGAGATCCTCGCCTTCATGGAAGAACCGCAGTGACCCTCGACCGAGTGGTCAAGCGGACGAAGCAACGCCGCCTCCCATTAGTGAAGGTTCTTTGGGATACCAACCGAGGACCCGAATTCACTTATGAACACGAGGGAAAATCGATTAGGAAGTTTCCTTATCTCCTTGCTCGATTATTCATGCCTACTTCCTTACCTAAATTCTAATTTCGGGACGAAATTCCCTCTAATAAGGGGATGATGTGACAACCCGAAATTTTCCATCCAGTTCAGCCTAACACTTCTTTGAAAGTCAAACTCATTGCTGTTATCTTTTAGCACAATTAGGAGTTTATTTGAGCGTTCTGAGCCTTATACACTTAAGGAATAAGTGTCGGGGTTTATCGGCTGAAGTTATAACTCAAGGAAATGACCGTAAACACCCTTGCAAGGAGTTCACGGCCAACACATGGGAGTTTACGGCCGTAAACTCCATGTGGGCCGAAAACTCTTGCCTATATGGTGAAACGGTGGCCATTTGTTCATTTCTTCCTTCCATTTGGTCCAAATCCTCTCAAGTACCATCCCGATCTTCGTCCCTGATCTTCAAAACTCGTAAGTTTCTTGCCCTAACTAGTTGATATCTTAGATGATCTAGTAATCTTACATGATTTCATCCGTGAAATCATTCCATTTTGTAGATTTTCAGTTTCACCAAGAACACATACTCGTGTTCTTCGCCAAAACCGACCATTCAAGCTCCTAGATCGTAAGTACTCTTGATCCAACTCATTGTACACTAGGTTTATCATGTTTAGAGCTTAGAAAACATAAGAAATTAAGGGATTCAAGGAGTTTAAGGCCAAGGCATGTTCTTGGTCCGTAAAGCCCTTTTAAGGGTGCAAATGACACCTTAACACCCTAGTAAGCCTTGGATATTAGCATAGAACCTTACACCTTTGAACTAGGGACCCCAATACACGAAATGGTACTCCTTACCATGAGTTTACGGCCGTAAACTCATGGGGGAGTGGTCCCATGGCCGTGAACACCAAGCAAGTTCATTTTAGGACCTTAAACCCACCCAAACACTTGGTTAAAGCTTTGGAACACCTAATCACTTGAGCCCTTAGTGTTTCAAGCCACTTTTGGTGACCAAATGAGAGTTTATGGCCAGGATTTTACTCCCTTGGGCCGTAAAATCCAACACACATGGTCATTGGACCATAAACTCCCGTATGAGGCTTTGCACTCCTTTGTTGCAACCCGATAGCCTCGTAGCACTTGACCAAAGTGTTTTCCTCGCAATAGGATGTTTTTACATGTTTACTTAGTGTTATAATCACTAATTTGTTATATACACATGTCTTCATATGTTATTAGGATCATTGTGTGTGTCTAAGTCTTCACTTGACACCAAGCACTTATCCGACACTTCCTTCCGATCCGCTCACTGCAGGTGAGTTCATACCCCTTGAATTAACCTTTTAAATGTTTCTAAATGTTTTTAAAATGCTTTATGGGGGGGATACAAGTTGAAACATGCAAGTTATTATATCAATCACATGTGATTAATAACTAACATGCAAATGGATCTACTATATGTTACCCGTTTTTCCAAACGGATTTCTTCAAATGATTTTCATAAACGTTTTATATGTTTAAAACTCTTTATTAAACTGTTTATTATACACTGTATGTTTCATTTCAAACTCTTTTACAATTGTGTTTCAAACAAAGGTTTCTTTATACTTAAACTGTTGTATCAAGCAAATACTTTCAAACAATTTTATAAACTTACATCTAGTCGATCTTTTCTTAGATATTAATCTTTTTCAAAGGTTTTACAAAACTTATTTTATGCTTTTATATTATCAAATGCATGCCTGTATATGTATAGTTATATAAGTAATGTTTAAAGGACTTAGGAAGGCTAACCTGCTCTATTTCCTTTTCCCCGTTGGGATGTGGTCTGGTGGGTATCAGGTATCCATCCAAAGGTCGTTTAACCATCAGTTATATATCATGTATACATATAGAGACATAAAAGTTTTCCTAAGTCAGTTTAGTACCTTTGGGTATCAAGGGCACACTTCAAGTTATACATGTACACCATTAGTAACTATTATAGGTATAGTTGGGAGATACTACTTACCACTCTAAGTACAGGGAATCACACAAGAGTCAGTTCATTCATGGGTCTATACTAATACATTACATGTTGTATGAATATGCCTACACGAGTACATTTACATAGATACATATACACGAGTACATTTACATAGATACATATATACATGAGTACATTTACATAGATACGCTTACATGGATACGCTTACATATATACGTTTACATAGATAAACTTACATGAATACGCTTACATGAGTACGTTTACATAGATACGCTTACATGATTACGCTTACATGAGTACGTATACATAGATACACTTACATTATTACGTTTACATAGATATGCTTACACGAGTACGTTTACATATA
The DNA here is from genome assembly GCF_002870075.4 of Lactuca sativa. Classification (NCBI taxonomy): domain Eukaryota; kingdom Viridiplantae; phylum Streptophyta; class Magnoliopsida; order Asterales; family Asteraceae; genus Lactuca; species Lactuca sativa. The sequence goes on from NC_056627.2 coordinate 184,531,469, forward strand.
CGACAATAGAACTGACATAATTAGGTGCTATAGCATGGAACAATTTCAGGATCTAACTATACCAATGAATCACTAACGCAGTAGTGATAGTTATATTGGGTATACATGATCATAGTAATGTGGATGTTTGCGGCTTGCAATCATGCAGGGGTCACGTGTAGGTTCCAAAATCTCTTTGACAGGGGAGCATCTAGCCTAGGATCTAGCCATCACATTATGCCTTAACCCTCAATTAAGGCAAAATAGTACAAAAGTAGTCACTTATTACAAATACTATAGTACTTACGACAATTACAAAAGGATATAAAACTCCAGTCAATATATTATTAATACCTTTACTATGTGTCATATTCACATAATCGATGAGGTTGGTTAGATAATAATAGTAATAGTTGTACAATCGGGCCTTGGTAGGAGACTACTTTAAAACAGTCGAGTCTTGGTAGAAGACTACTTTCAAAACAGTCGCGTCTTGGTAGAAGACTACTTTCAAAACAGTCGGGTCTTGGTAGAAGGCTACTTTCAAAACAACTAAGTCTTGGTAGAAGATTTCTTTTATACTAATAGGAATCATAGGGATTTCTAGGGTTTTTCAAACGTTTACAGTTGTTTTACAAACATTTTCATACTTATACGAGCTTTCTTTCAAAACAATTTCAAGTCTTTCATTACAAGTTTTACAATTCAAAGACACATTAATACTTATGAATTCACCAGCTTTTTGGTTGATATTCGCTTTCATAATAACTTGTATTCTCAAGTCACAAATAGACAGGTACGACGACCAGGTTTTGTGAAGACGGAGCAGTTCAGACTCGTCTTTTATTTTGATTATTCATTATGTTGTTGTATACTATGAAAGAACACACTTGTAATTAAAATTATACTATTAATGCAATGGATGATGTTGTTGCTTGTTTACTACCTTGCATTGTTGTGATACTTTACATGACGTCCTCCGCCCCAGAACATTTCCGCCGTTCTTGGTTTTGGGGTGTGACAAAAATGATGCATCAAAACAAATTATTTAGAAGAATATAATAATAATAATAATAATAAATATACATTTTCAAGTACCACATTCATTTGAAACTCACACTACAACTCAAGAGTTTTCTAATTTATGTATATTTATTAGTTACAATTCAAGAGTTTTTAACTTATGATTATTAATTAGTAATCACTAATCGGTTCCAAAAAAAATAGTAATCACTAATAACTTTTTATTTTCCTTTCTTTTATAAGGTTGTAAAGTTTTGCTCATTAAAAACATTAATGTATTTGAAGAGATTTGTGATTTAAATATGAAGAGTTAATATAAATGTTATAATAGATGTTTTAGTGTTTTTATGTTGTTAAAAGTTATAGTGTTTATTTTTCATATTTTTTATTATTCGTTGTATATATATCTTTCTTAATATAAATGTTATAATAGATGTTTTTCTATTTTTATGTTACTAAAAGTTGCAGTTCATATTTTTTTCACACGTTTTGTTACCCGTTATATTATCATTCATTTGATATATAATTTACACAATTTTAAACGGTTTATAAAATTATCAAATAATTATATATATATATATATATATATATATATATATATATATATATATATATATATATATATATCACAATGACTTAAAAATTAAACTATAATGTTTAATGAAACTAATGTGTTTGCTTTACTACTAACATTTTGTTTCAAAGTAGAAATATTAAATAATAATTTGGTAAAAGTTATTATTTTAACTATATAATTCTATTTTCACGCAACGCGCGGTGATTCGCCTAGTTTGAAATAATTATAAACGGAAAAAATAGAAAAAAGTATATATATATATATATATATATATATATATATATATATATATATATATATATATATATATATATATATATATATATATATATATATATATATATATATAATGCTAACGCCATGCAGCTTGATAAACTACAAGAACGTACCATTTTACTAGTTGACTAATGACGGTTACAATGGCATAATTAGTTTTGAAATCGGACAATATTCATGTTGTATGGTTTATTAAAAGCTTGTGAATTTTAACGACCGTATAATTCGAGTTTTTTTTTTTTTACCATAATAGGGTGACTAAGAAAATATTTACTACTTTAGTGTACTTGGAAAATATTTATCATATTAGTATTATTTTTTTATTTTTTTTTTTTTTTAATTTTTCAGCCTTTCCTAATGGTTTTTTTTATCTTAAATATCCATTTTTTTTTTCTTTTTCTCTTTTATTTTACCTTTTTACTATTTTGTTATTTTTTAAAAATAACAATTTTTATTTTCTTTATTTTCTTTTTTTAAATAACAATTTTTTATGTTTTTTTTATTTTTATTATTTATATTTTAAATATCCGTTTTTCTTATACAAACCTTTAACCATCAAATTTTAGTCATCGTAAATTAAACGTACAATATTTTTAAGGTGTAAAAACTCCAACATTACACGTACAATGTTTTTAAGGTAAAAAAAAAATAATAAAAAACTTATTGTTTGTTACAAAAGAAAAAAACACCACAATTATAAAAAAAAACTCAAACATTATTTGTCACAAAAAAACATCACAATTAGCTTGAACTTTAATCCATACCAAATCATTAACCGTAAAATAAATAAATAAATAGCTACAATAATACCATAAAAAAATATTGTCTTTTTTCTTTACAATTTTATCTTATGGTATTTCTTTGATCACCTTTTATTTAGTATGTGACACACATATATTAAAAGTATATATATTTTTAGATTTTTCAATATGCGACAATTTTTTTTATCAAGTTAGACTACTTTCGAGCATCCATTCATTTAAATTTGAAATATATATATATATATATATATATATATATATATATATATATATATATATATATATATATATATATATATATATATATATATATATATATATATATATATATATATCCTCTTTAATAAATGAAGGTTTTTTTTGCCACATGTCATCTTCTCCTTCATTTTGACACTTGTCATTTTGTGAGAATTTTAGAAATTTTATTTTCCATTTGTCATTTTTTAGGGATTTCTATTTTCTTAAAATAAAATCCCATAAAATTGTAATGAGTTTTATAAGGAAATAAAATATCCTATTAATTTGGTAATAAATTTTCATAAATACTTCAAATAATTTAATTTCTTTTGCAAATTTTCAAAAGATTACGTTTTGTTATATAAAGTATTATATTATAAAATATTTCATATTTATATATTAATATTAAATTTTTATTTTTAATAAACCCGTGTAATACACGGGTCTGACACCTAGTATATATATATATATATATATATATATATATATATATATATATATATATATATATATATATATATATATATATATAACAAAGTTAGTAGAGTTTTAGTTTTAAAATTGTGATATTTTATACGTGTTTTTAATGTAGCGCATATCAAAAATAAATATCCTTTTGTTTATTCTCTAGATTTGGTAAAAAAATTGTTTGGCAAAAGATCATATGAATTTTGAGAATTGGCCAAACTTCTAGTAAATACCAAAGGGTTAAAGGTTTGTATAAGAAAATTCATAATTCTTACATTTATGTATTATGATTATGACAATAGGTATTATGGAGTTTTTGCATCTTACAATATATTGTATGTTTAATTTACGATGGCTAAAATTTGATGGTTAAATGTTTGTATAAGAAAAATGGATATTTAAAAAAAAATAAAAAAAAAATTGTTATTTAAAAAAAACAGTAAAAAAGAAAGAAAATAAAATAAAAACTGTTATTTAGAAAAATAACAAAATAGTAAAAAGGTAAAATAAAAGAGAAAAAGAAAAAAATGGATATTTAAAATAAAAAACCATTAAGAAAAGCTGAAAAATAAAGAAAAATGAAAATAATACTAACATAGTAAATATTTTTCAAAGAATACTAAAATGGTAAATATTTTCTTCAATCACCCTATTATAGTCAAAAACTCCGTATAATTCCATATATCAACACTGTGATGTATGAAAAAGATAATTTATAACCATATCACCTAAAACAACTTCAATTAATTATATTGGAAATATTTTAAAAAATAAAAATAATTATCCAATAATCACACGATACAAATTGGTAAACTATGAACAAATTATCATTGATCTTGATGACATTTTACACTTACAACAGTATAATTATTTTTTAAATAAGATGATAGGTAGGAAATCATGTTCAAATAAAAATGAAATATAGTTTATTAAAAAACAATGGATTCAAACTTCTCTTAAAGTTTCATATTTAATATTGTATATAATATTCTAATTAAAACAATGGATTCATACTCTCATTCAATTTGTAAAATATTATTTTTTGGTTATTTTGAATTATTAATTTTTCGACATGTCATTTTTATGGATTTCTTACTTTATTAAATTTCACATAATATTTTAATATAATAATTACAATAAATATAGTAATAAATATATATCAATTTTATTAATAGACTTATCCACTATAATAAATAAAAGTTTTTTTTGGCACATGTCACACTGTCATTCAATTTGTCAAATATCATTTTGTGGTTATTTTGAATTATTATTTTTTCCATATGTCATTTTTATGGATTTTCTTACTTTATTAAATTTCATATAATATTTTAATGTAATAATTACAATAAATGTAGTCATAAATAGATATCAATTTCATTAATAGACTTACCTTCTAATTTTAAAATTCTCAAACTAAAGCTTATTATTATTTTTGTTTATTTATATAAACTATTTGTTTAAATTAAAAAAAACATTTCAATTTTAATAATTCATTATTTTTTTTTCTTGTAAATTTAAAAATATTTAGATTTTTATATGTAACTTTTTTCTTAAATTAACTCATGTAATACACGTGTCTCACAACTAGTAATATATGAAAGATGTGTTTTATAAAAATATAAAGACAAAATTATAAAAGTGGTCTCTATAGTCTGTCAAAAGTCACAAATTTAGTTCCTTCTAATTTTTTTTGATATAAATGGTCCTTGTGGTTTGCAAAAGTTGCACCGATGACCCTTTTTACTAACAGGAGGGTTAACCAATTGAGATGCATGCTTTCTTGGTTTATTCTTTCTCAAAACTAATTTATATAATAATAGAATCATTAAAAATAAACAATAAATAAACTAAAAAAAATATTTTTTTAAAAAAATAAAACAAACGTATTTTAGTTATATTATAAAAATAATATCTTTTTTACAAACAATTTGTGTGTATTTTTATGTATTTATTTTACGTAAAATATATTTTTTTGTTTTAAAAAAATACGTTTTCTTAAAATATTTTTTATGTCTTTGAAATAATAATAATAATAATTAACACTACTCATGACATAAAAAATTGTATAAATTCTTTTGGGTCGCTAGTTCTAAAACCGTTTTTTCGTTTATATGTATTAAAAACAACTTAACAACGATTTTGTTATGTATCTAAACAATTTATATGATTTTTTATGTCAATAATAGTGTTAATAGTTGTTATTTCAAAAAGATAGAACCGTATACGTATTTTAAAAAGAAAAAAACATAAAAAACGGTTTTCAAAAAACCGATTGGATCAAACCAAAAACATATTCGACAGATTTTGCCTTTCAATACAACGTAATAACATATTATACCAAATCAAAAAAACCTATTCAGTTATATATCTTATTTAAAATATGTTTTTAGTTATATGTATTTAAAAAAACATAAAAAACATATTCGGTTATATATCTTATTTAAAATACGCATTTCATCCTGATCGCAAGTTTTAAATTGTATGTTTAAAATGAAGATGGAAAGACATAGTGATATATCTTTTTGAGATAACAATTATTAAAACTACTTTTGATATAAAAAAACCGTATAAATTGTTTAAATACATAACAAAATCATTGTTAAGTTGTTTTTAATACATATAAATGAAAAAACAGTTTTAGAACTAACGACCCAGAAGAATTTATACAATTTTTTTTATGTCATGAGTAGTGCTAATTACTATTATTATTTCAAAGATAAAAAATATATTTTAAGAAAACGTATTTTTTATACGAAAACGTATTTTTTAAGACAAAAAATATATTTTACGTAAAATAAATACATAAAAATACATACAAATTGTTGGTAAAAAAAGTATTTTTTTTATAATATAACTAAAATACGTTTGTTTTATTTTAAAAAAATTATTTAAAAAAAGGTTTTTTGTAGTTTATTTATTGTTTATTTTTAACGATTCTATTATTATATAAATTAGTTTTGGGAAAGAATGAATCAAGAAAGTATGTAGCTTGATTAGACTTTGGTTTTAGGAGTGGATGTCATGAGTTCGAACCCTCCCCGAGCCATATAATTGTCACGGATTCAGTCACTTTATACTTGAAAAGACGAAAATGTCCTTACAAATTCAGTCCCTAACGGCTGAATACTAACGGTGTTAGTAAAAATGGCCATCAATCTACTTTTGCAAACCACAAGGACCATTTATATCAAAAAAAATTAGGAGAGACTAACTTTGTGACTTTTAGCAAACCATAAAGACCATTTTTGTAATTTTGTCAAATATAAAACAAAACGAAATTTGAGATCTAAAATAATTCAAAAATAAAATATCATTATGTTTATATAAATATTAAGCTGTGAACATGACATTTGTGATTTATACCTATCTTCATGTTATAACAGTTATCATAGCAATTATACTAAACAACTAAAATTAATAATAAAATGATAATAATATACATATTATTCTGTATTTATAATGAACTAATTATCACAAAATAAAATAAACTTATAAAGTTAACATAACACATATAGAAAAAGAGTTTTGTGGTGTAATTGGAAATGGCCTTTTAAGTCAAACGTCCATTTATATGTTGGGACATTGATGGGTTGTTTTTGTCCAATGTGGGAACCTGAAGAACCTTTGAAGTTTGAAGGGGTCTACTTGCTTTTGAAATGGAATTTCTTAACGCATAAATCTAGTTTTAACTATAGTTAGTGCGCCAGAACTTACTAAATGGTGTCAACTCAAGGTGTTTCATTTGAATTTTCTTACGAATATATCAAGAAAATGTCCAATCTAATACAAAGAATTTGGCAACACGATATCAGCGTTTGATTTGGTATTTACCATAGATAGAGTGTTTGATGCCATAAAACAAAGATTTTTTCTTACACAGTAATTATGTAACTTAACACATAAAAAAATTGGACATAATGGAACACAACAAACTTCTTAGTTGGTCCGGTTTACCGGTCACAAATGAACCTAGTTATTTTAGAAATTTCATGTTTAACAAAATTAATAAATTTGTATTAAACTTGTTTTCATTTAAAAGTGATGGGAATATATATATATATATATATATATATATATATATATATATATATATATATATATATATATATATATATATATATATATATATATATATATATATATATATATAGAGGTTCAAATGTTTTTAGCAAATATTGTATGCCTAAATGCACCAATCAGAAATTAGCAAATAATTAATTAATTAAATAAATAAGGGTAAATTAGTAATATTACATACATATATTAATGAATATCCAAAATTAACAACTGATATCCCTTTATTTAAGGGATCAATTTTTATTTACCTATTAAAACCCTACACTACAAGAAGCTAGGATCCTACGCTCTCATCGGACTCCCACAATGTCTCTTTCACCACCACACAATTCTCCAATCCTAATCTTAAATCCTACAAACTAAACAATCGAAGAACCGTAACTGTATCCGCACTAGGAGTCGACACATTTGACGGAACAACACTGGCAGTCATCGGAGGCGGCTCGGTCGCAGCAATCGCCGCCGTGATTTCACTCGCAGAACCCGAGAAGCGCCGACAGTTGCAGGCGGAGGAGGTTGGCGGTCAGGTTCACTTTTCCTAATTTACACTCTTCGTTATCTCAATTAGGTCTTACAATTTCGATGTTTCCATTGAATTTTGTACTCATTAACTTTCGATTGAATTTGGGAGATACAGTGATCTGTTAGGCGCTGTTGCAGTGAAGAAGGTGTACAGGGGATTTGATCAAGAAGAAGGAAGGGATGTGGCATGGAACCAAGTAAAACTAAGAAGCTTCAGTGGAGATCCATCTGTTCTCAAGAGACTCTTTTCAGAAATCAAACTGTTACAGACATTAGAGAATGAAAACATCATTGTTCTTTATAGTTTCCGAAGGGATACTAAAAACAGCACCTTGAACTTCATCACAGAGGCATGTGCTTCAGGTAATTTAAGGGATTACAGGAAGAAACGCAGACGGGTTTCATTGAAGGCATTGAAGAATTGGTCAAGACAGATTTTGAGAGTGAAATATGAAATGAGAACTTTATCTCGGGTGTATGTATGTGTGTTTCAACTTATCAAAATTTTCTTTTTTCCACCATTAACATATGCGGTTAACAGTGTCTGTCTCCTTTGCAGCTACATGTTTCAATGGGTCACAATTTTGTCCATTGATACCCTTGTTAGAAGCCATGCCAAAGGAACTTGGTGCTAGCCTGCATGATATGCTTAATCTGATCACAGGTAATTTCTTGAAACAACATTCTGTCATGGCCTCCATGTGTTCGATAAAATGCCTCAATGAAAAAATAGTTAAAAATCATTAATGTTTTTACTTCATTTTGTTCCTTATTCTTTTCAGAACTATATAACTCAATTTAGATTGGGTTGGATGACATTTTCATAACAATAGGTTGATGCTAGTTCCTTATTCTGTCAGAATTTGCAGTTAAATACATTGAGCATATCGAGAAGAAACACATGGAACCCGAAGAATGTTAGTTCCTTATTCTGTCAGAATAGGTTGATGCTAGTTCCTTATTTTGTTTGTTGAGTATATTCTTGATAATACAAATTCTTAAAGAATATTCTTGCAGAATAGTTTATTTTGTAAGAATATTATTTGTTGTATTCTGATAGAATTGTAGTTAATTATTTGTATGTTTAATGTGCAGGTTTTATAAGTGTATCACTACAAATTACTTGGCAATAAATTTCTGGTAGAAAAGGCTTCAAGAATGGCTTGAAGACTTGATGGGAAAGGGTTGAAGAATGAATTAAAGAATGATCACACTCATTTTTTAAGAATGTTGTTATTTTTTAAGAATTATACTTGTTTATTCTTTCAGAATGTTTGTTATTATTCAATGAATCACAATCATACAATGTAATTTTTTGATATATTATTAGTTCAAGAATCGATTTTGTGTATTCTTTCAGAATGTATTTACTAGTTTATGTTTGGCATTCTGTCATTCTGACAGAATAAAATCGAAAAATACATTTACTAGTTTATGGTTGACATTCTATCATTCTGACAGAATGAAATCGGATTTTTTAAATTTGAATTAATTTAAAATATTCAGATTTTTAAAAAATAAAGGAATTAATCATCCCTAAAAATCTGAAAATTTCCTTTTTTTAATATAGGTTAATTGACTAAAATGCCCTTATGCTGAAATTTGTGTGATTATATGGTACATGCTATCCTATTCTACTACCATAGACCCTCAAATCATGACATTTGATTATATTCCATTCGATGGTCCAGATCTGTGCATTCTGGCACACAATAGTTAGTAAAAACAAAATAACCTGACCCTATATATATATATATATATATATATATATATATATATATATATATATAGGGAAAAGTGAATATGTGGTTGTCATGTATGTAATATTAGGTATAGAACTATCAAAATTGACTTCATTTTGATTAAATAAACACAAATTTTGACATTGTTAGTTTCTTCCTATTGCTTTTGAGATCATATTATTTTTGATTTCATAACTTATCCCCAACATTTATGTATTTTGAATGTGTTTTTTATATTAGATATCTTGTAGGTTTCATAAATTTTCTTTGACACCAACCATATGTATACTTGCATGGTTCTTTTTGATGTGTTATTGGAAGAAGTTTATTGTGTTTTTAATGAATAATTTCAATCGTTCACTATAATTTTTATTTTAAATTTGAATATGAAGATTTATAGGTAGTTGATAATGTATTCTTATACATAGTTTGTGTTGCAAAATTAAAAATTTAAAACTCCATAAAAGTATGTACAAAGCCTATCATCTTGTCTAATAGAGAATACAAGAAAGATGGTAGAGAGATTTGGTCGTATTTTGTTAAAACTATGTAGTTTTTAATGGTTCTATACCTAATATTAGGTACATAACAGCCACATATTCCCTAAGCCCATATATATATATATATATATATATATATATATATATATATATATATATATATATATATATATATATAGGGTTAGGTTATTTTGTTTTCACTATCTATTGTGTGCATGTATGATTGATTCTGGACCAATGATTTTAGTTATTTTAAGAAAGTAATTAATGCATATTACATGTTGAAGATATAATGGATATTAATTACATCTTTAGCATTTATTATGCATTAATTACTTTCTTAAAATAACTAAAATGATTTGTCTAGAATTAATCATACATGCACACAATAGATAGTGAAAATATTTGAACCTAACTCTCTCACTCTCTCTCTCTCTCTCTCTATATATATATATATATATATATATATATATATATATATATATATATAAGTTCAAATGTTTCTAGCAAACATTGTGTGCATGTATGCACCAATGAAAATTCGGGAAGTAATTAATTATTAAATAAATTAAAAAAATGATATATTGGTAAACTTAGTATATCTAATTATGGTAAAAAAAATAATTTAATTAATCTCTCCTTAATTAGTTAAACCCTACAAAACCATATCCCTGGTCGATCACAAAATCATATCGTCTCAAAACCCTAAGCCCCTCCATCGAATGTCTTGAATTACAAAGGTGGCAGCGGTCGAAGTTTGGCGATTTTTACTGATCTTGGTCGAAATGGATAAGCATTGTTGATCGTCTTTTCCATCTCCTCGAGCATCGTTGGTCGCCGATTTGTTCTGTTGGTGGTGAAGCACGGCGACATGTGGGCATCCGATGAGAGCAATGGTGCTCCGATTCCATCAAATTGGATTGACCCAATTCATGTTTCTTGTGCTCCGATTCTTGTGTACTAGGTACGATTCTTGCAGTAATCAATTTTCCAATTTCTACCTATTTCTATCGACTTACACCTACAGTAAATAATTTCCAATTTTTACTTTTGCTTCTCTTCCACTCTTCTATTTCTATTCTGTTAGTTATTAAGAATGGTTTTTGGCACTAGTGTTCATCTATCCTGATGCGCCTACTGCTTCCTGATGTGCCTATTTCTTCCTGATGCGCCTATTGGAATTGAGTTTGTAGACATACTATTGATGGAATTCTGCTTCTAAATCAAATATGTTGCTGGAAATTATGTTTATAGGTAAACTATTGCAAGTAAATACAATACTTTTGAACCTTGTGGTATGCGTTCTAAATCAAATATGTTATTGGAAATTATGTTTGTAGGTAAACTATTGCAAGTAAATCAAATATGGTTTTCTGGCTTGTTTGATGATAATGCCTAACAAATGTTTGTTGAAATCCTTGAAAGAGAATCTAATGAATTTAACCTTATGGTATGCATTCTGTGAGAATTACTAGCAACACATGTTTTATGTAATTGTTTAAAAAGGTAATTAATTTGTCTGTGTATTATTTTGGCTCAATTTGTGATTTTGAATTCCAATTTCTATTGTCCCTCATTATTGTATATTTGGAGTCTAAAATTATATTAGTAGTAAATACAATACTTTTGAATGTATTCTATGTATTCCGCCAGAATGTATTCTGAAAGAATAAAAATCTATGTATTATGCCAAAATGTATTCTATGTATTCTGTTATATTCTATGTATTCTACCAGAATATATTAAGTGATAGTTAATTGCATGTAACATGTTTTTAACCATTATTAGTTTTTGTTGTATTTGTGATAGAAATGGCTGGAAGAATGCGTTGAAAACATAATAGGAATAACTTGAAGAATGAATAAAGTTTGATCATATACACAATTTTAGAAAGTTTTTAAGAATTTTATTCATTTTTATTGATATTCTTTTAGAATATGTATAATTATATTAAAATGTATAAGGCTTATAATGTGTAAGAATATGTATGAATTTGTATTTAATTTCGGATGTATAAGAATATATTAGAATGTTGTTATTTTCCAGCCTCAGATTCAAGATTGTTCTTATTCTTCAAAAATATTCTAATAGAATAAAATTCTGAAAAAACATCATTTTAACAAAAAAATATTCTGACAGAATAAAATCGGTTATGTATAAAATCACGTTAGAATTAAGATTGAATTAATTAAACAATTCAGATTTTTAAAATTAGGAGAATTAATCATCCCTAAAAATCCAAAAAATTCCTTTTATAAATGTACTTAATTGTCCAAAATACCATTTTGCTAAAATTTGTGTGGTTATATGGTACATATTATCTCATTGTAATAACATACACCCTCAAATCATGTTCATTGATTAATTACATCCGTTGGCTCAGATCTGTGCATTATGACACACAATAGTTAGTAAAAACAAGAAAACCTAAACCTATATATATATATATATATATATATATATATATATATATATATATATATATATATATATATATATATATATATATATATATATCCCCATTGGCATCAATAACTTTTTTGAGATCATAAGGATAAAATATCAACCATCAAATTAAAAGGTTGTACATTAATACTTCGACGCACATGTACCAAAATATTACAAAGCCCATTTTTTTTTTCCATTTTTAGAGTTATTTTTTATCGAAAAAATCTAAAAATTTCAAAATTTATAATTTGTTTCCTTTATAAATGGACATCCATATGGATTAATAAAATTTTTATTTTATTTTACGTGTCTATATTTGTAATGTGCACATATGCACATTTGTGTTTGTATAGGTAAAATGTTCACTCACTCGAAAAAAGTGTTTTTTGAAAAAATCTCAACGTATCACCTTGTATAGCAACTTCTTAGGCTATTAAGACTATTTTTTTTGTAAATCGATTTTTTTTCACAAATATGCATATATACACAAATGAAATTATGCATATTTGTTATGTGTACATATGTATATTTCTATTTGTGCACACATATATTTATGTTAGTGCATACATGTATATTTTTGTTTATGGACACATTCATATTTTTGTTTTTGCACACACGCATATTTATGTTTGTACACATATACACATTTTTGTTTATGAATACACATACATTCCCGTTTGTGCATACACATACATTTCCATTTGTACATATATGCATAATAAAGTGTTGTGATCTCCATTACAAATGACACACAAAGCATTATGAAACTTAGGATTGTTGTTTTGTTTTTGGTAAAGTCTTTAGTGATGTTCCCCTCAACACGTTTTGTTACTGATGTTGTCATTATATTAACTTCATGTATTTCTTTCTTGTTATTTTGTTGCTCTGTTGATGTAAAAGTTGGTTTTTGTTTTAGTTTTCTCCCTCATCCCGTTCATGTTATTGACGATCTTCATTAACATATTTATTATCTCAACATATACAAGTTCAAAGAATATAAATCTTATTCTTCAAACAAAAACTTTTCTCCAATAAATCTTTTTGTGACATTTCCACGAGCACCTTGTATGCATATTTCAAAACTCTAAACTTTTGCATTCAAATTTTGAAAATCATTGTACCTTGAATTGGAAGAAGACACAAAGAGAAAAAGGAGAAAAAAAATGTGAGTAGGCAGGAACATAGCTTGATCAATTAATCAAATCGAAACATAATGAATCCAAAAATAGCAATTTTCCTCTTATTGACATTTTCACAAACACCTTGTGTGCACTTTAATTAATCATTTTAAGAAGATACCGTGACATCCCCATTTTTATGACATTTTTAAAATTTTTATTTATGCTTATTTAAAACAGAGTTTATATATATATATATATATATATATATATATATATATATATATATATATATATATATATATATATATATATATATATATATATATATATATATATATATATATATATAGGGAAAAGTGAATATACCCTTAAGGGTATATAAGCTTAGGTACCCAAAGCCAATATAATACGTCGTTTTGTTTTATATATTCATTATAATGTTCTTAAATTTCAACCCCTAACTTGATTTACTTTCAAAATTTTCGAAATTTCACTAATATTTTCCTCTTACATCACATTTTTATGTCAAACGCCTACTAGGCTATATATATTACAGTTGAAAATGAAAATTATGTAAAAGGAAGATAAACGTAAAATTTATAGAAATCTTGAAATTAAATCAAGTTAGACGTTGAATTAGAATAGCATTGGACAATTACAATGTGTATATATGATACAAAACGACGTAATATGATGAGTTTGGGTACCTAAGCTGATATACCCTTAAGGGTATATTCACTTTTCCCATATATATATATATATATATATATATATATATATATATATATATATATATATATATATATATATAAATTCCACAAAACCAATTGTTACCAATAAATGTATAGTTGTGTCTTCGACTTGGATATCCATAAAGTCTCATACCTAAACATACCCACCCCAATCGATCCTCACATATCATAGTCTATGATAATTAGGAAATATTACTCCACCAGATGAATCATTTAGAGTGATCAAGCATTTCTCATCTGGAAGATGAGCATACATACTTTTATCGTTGTCTGATCTGGACCCACCATTTCTGGTCATCCAAAAGAATACACAAATAGACCATTACATTTTTGAGATATGGACCTACCGTTCCTGGCCATCTAAAGAGGAATACAATTTGTACTCCGGTACGTATTACGTACCATGAATACCTGAAAGTGTCAAGGAACAAAACTCTAATCTCCCTTCCTAACTTCCACACACATACCCCGAATGAGACTACTTAATATCAAAATTAATTGAACTAGGTATCTATAATAAGTCTTATGTCATTAACGAGCGTAACTACTAAGCTTCCAATACCAACTTTATTTAGACAACCTTATCCTATTCCAATGTGTATATTTAACAAAAAGTATTTAGGCATTAATGTATCTTTATTTATCTATCCAATAATATTTCTATTATTGTTATCATGTAATAATAGTTATATAGTATTTAACATACATAAAACCATATCTGGTTCGCATATTGTATATCCTCAAATAGATTACTAACATATAAACCATGCGATAAGCATATAGCTCACATATAAACTTTTTGACAAATACTAACTACCTAAATTAATACTTATATTAAAATAATGTTCATGAAAGAGACAATGTGCTCACTTGATAAAAGTGGATGCCTTATAATTTGATCAGAACTTCGCCTTGGTACTTCATATTTTTCCTTTGATGTGACCTAGTATAATTATTACTAAGTTTTAGTCTAACACTCCTGTGACTAATGATAGTTTAGATTCCTTACTAATCCCAATGTTTACATCAAGATCTATCGTGTAACAGCCCGAAATTTCCAGGTATCGTTATATTTATGATTTTGGGTGTTTTAAGAGGGGACTCGGCGAGTTGGAGCTCAGACTCGCCGAGTAGGATCGCGGATCTGGTCGCGGGTTCGCGACTGGACTCGACGAGTCTGAATATGGACTCGGCGAGTCCGCGCTGTTTAGCGAAACCCTAACCGTCCAGGTTTGGGACGTATATAAGGGGCCTTATGGCCGTAATTGTTCACCCTAGTCCTCTGAGAGAAACCCTAATTCGATTGTGAGCATCTGGAGCAAGGTAGAAGGCCATTATTGATTTTGGAAGTATTATTTTGCAAGGAGGAGGAGGCTTGGTTAAGGGAACAACAAGAGAAGCCACATTCTGAGGATTTGGGGACATAGAGCACGTTATTCAGGTAAGATTTCGAGTTGCATTCTTCTATGTTGATGTGTATATGAATTTAGGGTTTATTGAACCCTTCTGTGGCTAGATTGAGTGTTACCTTAGTCCCCCAAGCGATTGGAACCCCGTATTGGGACCCTTGGAAGTCCAGAATGTCCCATGCCTGAGCTTTTCGGGAATCAATGGAGGTTTTGGATTGGAATCCTTATGCCTTAGGTCAAAATGTAAATTATGAGTCATGGGGTGTATTATGAGCACCGAAATGAGGACTTTACGTGATGAACCAGTCTAGGAAGGCCAGACCTATGAATGGTCGGAGCAGATCTGACCTTAGAAAGCAGTTTGAGCGGTTGCATGGCATGGACTCGCCGAGTCCGATGAATAGACTCGTCGAGTAGCTTGAAGATTAACTGGGACTCGCCGAGTTGTTCTTCAGACTCGACGAGTTGAGTCGGGGTGGCCCCGCGATTCTTCCAGGAGGAACTCGTCGAGTCAAGGGGGATACTCGACGTGTAGAAAGGGAATCTTAGAGGATTGATGAGAACGTGTAGACTCGCCGAGTCGCCCTAGCGCTCGCCGAGTCCGGTCAAAGTTGACTGTTGACCGTTGACCAGAGTGGACCTGTGTTGACTTCTTGGGGATAATCAACATTAGAGATATAAAGTGTTAACTAAGGACATATGATGTTATAGGAGGATTGTAGCTCGGCGGATCGAGCACGAGTGACTTCGGGATTTGCTAGCTTTCGATATTCACGAGGTGAGTCTTCTCACTATACTGTACCCGGAAGGGTTTGACTGTGTGACCGGAAGGTCGGATATGATATGTGATATATGTGCTATATGTGATAAGTTAATTGTTATACGTGCTATGTATGTTATGTGGACCGGAAGACATTATGTTAAGGGCCGGAAGGCGATTATGTTATGGGCCGGAAGGCGTTGTGTTGTGAATCGGAAGGTTGGCGTGGGTAGGACCGGAAGGTTTACCCAGCAGGGACGGAAGTCCCCTGAGACACATGGACCGGAAGGTCAAGGCCTGGAAAGGCGTATGTGCGTAAGTTGTATATTGGGGAACTCACTAAGCATTTATGCTTACAGTTGTTGTGTATGTGTTTCAGGTACTAGCGAGGACTGTGGGAAGGCGCCGACATGATCTGTACACACTGATAGATGTTTTGTGATCTTGGGATTCATATGATTTGTATTTTGACATGACACTTGAAATGTTTATGCCTTGTTTTGAATGAAAGTACTTTATTTTTAAATGAAAATTTTGTTTGAAAATTTACGTTGTTACAATTGGTATCAGAGCCTTGGTTTGAGGGATTCGGGTACACCTTCGGGCATAACTGAACTCAAACCGAGGATTCGAGGAAAACTTTTAAAATAAAGGGATGAACTTTTGTAAATGATTTTGTGGTAAACAAGAAAGAAGCAGTGTGTACGATCAGTCAGCGCCCGAACGGTAAAGATCCCCAAAATACCTTACAATGTTATGTTAAGAGATAAGATATGATATGAATTGTTATGCATGCTAGAAGACTAGGTATTCATGATAGGACTAGAGTGGCCTGATTTGTGATGCCTTAGTCTAGGGAGGATTGCCGATATGAGATGCTTTGATAGCGTGCGGGTAGATAGTGCATAACCAAAGTAGAGTGCTCACTATCCGGGGTTTGGGGAGGAAGACTTGGGATGAATGCTGATGCGGTGTGGTCGGTAGTATCGGGCCCGTACTACCGAAGACACCGGGTCAGTGGGAGACCCAAGTAAGAATCCCTGGATATCGGAGACTGAGTAGGGTTGCGTTATCGAGTGCGATTATACTCGACGGAGTCTCTATTGTATTTCAGAGACATCATGGTTAGACCACGCCACGGAGCGAGTACGAGTGGTGTGAGTGACGAGAAGATTCGTCAGATGATTCATGAGGAGGTGGCTGCAGCGATCCGGGCTGAGATTCCGGAGATGTTTGGGTCTATTAAGACCACCTTGATGGAGACTTTTGATGAGCGGTACGCCGCATTGACCGAGGCTGCAGCCACTGCAGCTACCGCAGCTGTGGCCGCTGCCAGGCCACAGGGGGGTGACTCGTTGCTGTTTCGGGAATTCAGCAACACGAAGCCACCTGAGTTTGATGGGACGCAGGATCCGATTGCTGCGATGAGGTGGATCGCTGATATTGAGGGGTGCTTCTACACTTGTTCATGTCCGGAGCATCTGAGGGTACGGTTCGCTTTGAACCAGCTCCGTCTGGGAGCGAAGGATTGGTGGAAGTTCGTGACGGCGAACTTCACTTTGGCAGAGGTTTCAGCAGTGACATGGGAGGGGTTTACCTCTATGTTCAGAGACAAGTACGTTCCCCCGGTGGAGAGGGAACGATTGGTTCAGGAGTTCTTGACCCTCAAGCAGGGTACTGATTCGGTTATGGTGATCACGCGGAAGTTTCATGAGAGGGCGATGTTCTGCCCCGAGCTGGTGTCCACAGAGCAGGCTCGGATGAGCCGGTACTTGGGTGTTTTGAGGAGGGATATCTGGGAGTTTGTGTCAAACTCCACCTATCATACCTTTGCTGAGCTTCAGGCGAATGCCAGGAAGCGCGAGATCGAGTTGGAGACCCAGGCCAGGGAGGAGGCCGAGTCTCAGCGGGTGGACCGGCGGCCGGCTCAGTCTCAGCCGGCAGCCAAGCGGACTAAGTCCGCCGATTCGAGGACGGGAGGTCTGAAGGGCTGCACTTGCGGAAAGTGCGGCAAGGGTCATGAGGGGGCATGTCGATCTGGTGCTTGCTACAAGTGTGGCAAGGAGGGGCACATCACTAGGGATTGCCCCAAGGGGTTTACGGTTTGCTTTCATTGCAACCAGACAGGCCATCGGAAGGCCGAGTGCCCTCAACTTCTTCAGGGATCTGCACCTACTGCCAGGGCTACTGAGACTCGACCGGTGAAGGCCGAGGCCCCGAGGGCTCGTGGGAGAGCCTTTCAGCTGACTGCGGAGGAGGTCCGCGCTGCGCCCGATGTTGTGGCAGGTATGCTTTATTTCATGTATTTACTTTGATGTCGAGATGTTATGCTTATGTTATGATATGCGTAGGTACTTTCCTTGTGAACTCTGTGCCTGCTTTAGTGTTATTTGACTCGGGTGCGAGTAGGTCCTTTGTATCTTTGGCTTTTAGTCAGCATACCAGCGTTAGTCGTGAGTCGTTGAGTCGGCCTCTGAGAGTTTCTATAGCTGACGAGAGAGTGATTTGTGCCACGGAGGTTCTCCGGGGATGTGTGTTAGAGATTTTCGGGGTTGAGTTTCCGATTGATCTGATTCCTATTGCGATGGGTGATGTCTGTGTCATTGTGGGCATGGACTGGTTGAGCCGATTCGGCGCCGTCATCGATTGTGAGCGTCAGCTGGTGACTATACGAGACCCTAGTGGGGGAGTTCTTTCGGTGTACGGCGAGGGTACCCATTCGGGATCAGCTTTTTGTTTGGCCGCTAGGGCGAGGCAGTGTCTACAGCAGGGTTGTAAGGGTTTTGTGGCGTATGTGATGGATACACGGGAGGTCTCCGAGAGACCGAGATCAGTGGAGGAGGTCTCAGTGGTGCGTGAGTTTCCAGATGTTTTCCCCGAGGAGCTGCCGGGAGTACCTCCTGTGAGGCAAGTAGAGTTTGGTATCGATCTGGTTCCGGGGGCCGCACCTATCGCTAAGGTGCCTTATCGTCTTGCACCTCCAGAGATGCAAGAGTTGTCCTCGTAGCTTCAGGAGTTGCTGGGGAAGGGATTCATTCGGCCGAGCAGCTCGCCGTGGGGAGCACCTATTCTGTTCGTCAAGAAGAAGGATGGTTCACACCGGATGTGCATTGATTACCGGGAGTTGAACAAGTTGACGGTCAAGAACCGTTACCCGTTACCGAGGATCGATGACTTATTCGATCAGTTGCAGGGAGCATCTTGGTTTTCCAAGATCGATCTGAGATCGGGGTACCATCAGGTGAGAGTGCGGGATGAGGACGTCCAGAAGACAGCGTTTAGGACGCGATATGGACATTATGAGTTTGTGGTGATGCCTTTCGGGCTCACCAATGCCCCGGCTGTGTTCATGGATCTCATGAACAGGATATGCGGGCCGATGTTGGATCGGTCAGTGATTGTATTTATCGATGATATTCTAGTGTATTCGAGATCTAGAGAGCAGCATGAGGAACATTTGAGGGAGGTCCTTGGGGTTTTGAGATCGGAGAAGCTTTATGAAAAGTTCTCCAAGTGTGACTTCTGGTTGTGGGAGGTCCAATTCCTAGGACATGTTGTTAATCAGGAAGGGATATTGGTCGATCCGGCCATGGTTGAGGCAGTGATGAGTTGGGAGGTGCCGAAGTCACCCTCTGAGATCAGGAGCTTCCTTGGGTTGGCAGGGTATTATCGGAGATTTATTAAGGATTTCTCCAAGATCGCAGTGCCGCTCATCAGATTGACCCGTAAGGGTGTTGTATTCTCATGGGGACCCAAGCAGCAGACCTCCTTTGAGACACTTCGCCAAAGGTTGTGCGAAGCCCCGGTATTAGCTCTCCCGGAAGGGATGGAGGATTTTGTAGTATATTGCGATGCATCGATTTCGGGGCTGGGTGCAATGTTGATGCAGAGGGGTCATGTGATAGCTTATGCGTCGAGGCAGCTGAAGCCTCATGAGGCGAGATATCCCACGCATGATTTAGAGTTGGGGGCAGTAGTGTTCGCTCTCAAGATTTGGCGTCACTACTTGTATGGGGTTCGATGTACGATATACACGGACCATAAGAGCTTGAAGTATTTGATGGATCAGCCCAACCTAAATATGCGTCAGAGGAGGTGGTTGGATGTGGTCAAGGATTATGATTGTGAGATCCTGTACCACCCAGGCAAGGCTAATGTGGTAGCAGATGCATTGAGCCGCAGGGCGGAGAGCACTCCACTGCGAGATGTATGTTTGAGATTGACTGTGATAGCTCCAGTATTGGATGCTATTCGTGGGGCACAGGCCGAGGCTGTGCGACCAGAGATGCAGAAGAGAGAGCGGGTCGTTGGTTTGGTTTCAGAGTTCGTTACGGATGGACGAGGGCTTATGACGTTTCAGGGTCGGATTTGGGTACCGTTCGTGGGTGGTACGCGTATTATTTTGATGGAAGAGGCTCATCGATCGAAATTCTCGATCCATCCCGGGGCTACGAAGATGTATTTGGATTTGAGGAAAGAGTATTGGTGGCCCTGTATGAAGAGGGACGTCGCATGGTTCGTTGAGAGGTGCTTGACCTGCCGTAGGGTTAAGGCCGAGCACCAGAGACCGCATGGCAAGTTGCAGCCATTGGAGGTTCCCGAGTGGAAGTGGGAACAGATCACTATGGATTTCATCACCAAATTGCCGAGGACTACCAGAGGAGTCGATGCAATTTGGGTGATTGTGGATAGGTTGACGAAGAGCGCTCACTTCCTTGCCATCAGTGAGAGTTCTTCAGCGGAGAAGTTGGCGGAGATATATGTGAGAGAAGTGGTATCTCGGCATGGGGTGCCGATCTTGATTGTTTCAGACCGTGATGTGCGCTTCACTTCCAGATTCTGGAAGAAATTCCATGAGGAGCTGGGTACTAAATTGCATTTTAGTACCGCATACCATCCCCAGACAGACGGTCAGAGCGAGCGAACGATTCAGACGCTAGAGGACATGCTTCGAGCGTGTGTGTTAGATTTCGGGGGTAGCTGGGATGCGTATTTACCCTTGGCAGAGTTTTCCTACAACAACAGCCATCATTCGAGCATTGGTATGCCACCCTTCGAGCTGTTGTATGGTAGGAGGTGTCGGACCCCCATTTGCTGGGGAGAGGTGGGACAGAGAGTGATGGGCAGTACAGAGATCGTGCTTCAGACGACAGAGCAGATTCAGCAGGTTAGATAGAGGTTATTGACCGCCCAGAGCTGACAGAAAAGTTATGCAGACAGACGCCGGTCCGAGCTCGAGTTTCAGGTCGGCGACTTCGTACTCCTGAAGGTCTCTCCTTGGAAAGGAGTGATTCGATTCAGGAAGAGGGGCAAGTTGGGGCCCCGGTATATTGGGCCTTTTCATGTGATTGCGAGGGTAGGCCGGGTGGCCTACCGTTTGGAGTTGCCAACGGAATTGAGACAGATCCACGACACTTTTCATGTGTCGCAATTGAGAAAGTGTATAGCCGATGAGTCTGCAGTGGTTCCATTAGAGGACATTCAGGTGGATGCGAGCCTGAATTATGCCGAGAGACCAGTGGCCATCAGAGATCGGAAGATCAAGGTTTTAAGGAATAAGGAGATACCTCTGGTGTTAGTTCAGTGGCAGCACCGGAAGGGATCGGAAATTACCTGGGAGCCGGAGCGTGAGATGCGGGAGCAGCATCCGGAGTTATTTTCAGAGTGAGACTTCGAGGGCGAAGTCTAGTCCTAGTGGGGGAGAGTTGTAACAGCCCGGAATTTCCAGGTATCGTTATATTTATGATTTTGGGTGTTTTAAGAGGGGACTCGGCGAGTTAGAGCTCAGACTCGCCGAGTAGGATCGTGGATCTGGTCGCGGGTTCGCGACTGGACTCAACGAGTCCGAATATGGACTCGGCGAGTCCGCGCTGTTTAGCGAAACCCTAACCGTCCAGGTTTGGGATGTATATAAGGGGCCTTATGGCCGTCATTGTTCACCCTAGTCCTCTGAGAGAAACCCTAATTCGATTGTGAGCATCTGGAGCAAGGTAGAAGGCCATTATTGATTTTGGAAGTATTATTTTGCAAGGAGGAGGAGGCTTGGTTAAGGGAACAACAAGAGAAGCAACATTCTGAGGATTTGGGGACACAGAGCACGTTATTCAGGTAAGATTTCGAGTTGTATTCTTCTATGTTGATGTGTATATGGATTTAGGGTTTATTGAACCCTTCTGTGGCTAGATTGAGTGTTACCTTAGTCCCCCAAGCGATTGGAACCCCGTATTGGGACCCTTGGAAGTCTAGAATGTCCCATGCCTGAGCTTTTCGGGAATCAATGGAGGTTTTGGATTGGAATCCTTATGCCTTAGGTCAAAATGTAAATTATGAGTCATGGGGTGTATTATGAGCACCGAAATGAGGACTTTACGTGATGAACCAGTCTAGGAAGGCCAGACCTATGAATGGTCGGAGCAGATCTGACCTTAGAAAGCAGTTTGAGCGGTTGCATGGCATGGACTCGCCGAGTCCGATGAATAGACTCGGCGAGTAGCTTGAAGATTAACTGGGACTCGCCGAGTTGTTCTTCAGACTCGGCGAGTTGAGTCGGGGTGGCCCCGCGATTCTTCCAGGAGGAACTCGTCGAGTCAAGGGGGATACTCGACATGTAGAAAGGGAATCTTAGAGGATTGATGAGAACGTGTAGACTCGCCGAGTCGCCCTAGCGCTCGCCGAGTCCGGTCAAAGTTGACCGTTGACCGTTGACCAGAGTGGACCTGTGTTGACTTCTTGGGGATAGTCAACATTACAGATATAAAGTGTTAACTAGGGACATATGATGTTATAGGAGGATTGTAGCTCGGCGGATCGAGCACGAGTGACTTCGGGATTTGCTAGCTTTTGATATTCACGAGGTGAGTCTTCTCACTATACTGTACCCGGAAGGGTTTGACTGTGTGACCGGAAGGTCGGATATGATATGTGATATATGTGCTATATGTGATAAGTTAATTGTTATACGTGCTATGTATGTTATGTGGGCCGGAAGGCATTATGTTAAGGGCCGGAAGGCGATTATGTTATGGGCCGGAAGGCGTTGCGTTGTGAACCGGAAGGTTGGCGTGGGTAGGACCGGAAGGTTTACCCAGCAGGGACGGAAGTCCCCTGAGACACATGGACCGGAAGGTCAGGGCCTGGAAAGGCGTATGTGCGTAAGTTGTATATTGGGGAACTCACTAAGCATTTATGCTTACAGTTGTTGTGTATGTGTTTCAGGTACTAGCGAGGACCGTGGGAAGGCGCCAGCATGATCTGTACACACTGATAGATGTTTTGTGATCTTGGGATTCATATGATTTGTATTTTGACATGACACTTGAAATGTTTATGCCTTGTTTTGAATGAAAGTACTTTATTTTTAAATGAAAAATTTGTTTGAAAATTTACGTTGTTACATATCGAGTATAGAATAACCAGGTTGGATCATATCGGAGGTAGGTTCCGTTTGGTATACACAGTATACTGTACAGAAATCCCATTTTAAACACCTCACTAATCTAGCCTAGACATCATCCCTATAAATAGATCAATAAGTATAATGAATTGGAATTACTGATAAATCTTATTTATTGACTCATAATAACGACTTATGACTACACATATAAGTTAACTGAAAGTACAGGAGTGTAGCTTAACTTACAAAGGTTTTAGCAAAAACCGAGAAAATACATGGGCATAACTCTGACCTAAATACTTATTTTCGTCGAGCTTCTAGAGCTCCAGAGTTTCTTCTAAAATATTCTAAAAGTTAGGAAGAAAACCTAACTCGAAAGATAGAGAGGCTAGAGAGATATTAGAAGGAAATTGGTGTGAAAAGAATGAAAATCGAAGGCTCTATATATATTAGAGGTGGCATGCACCTCGAATGGCGCGTCACGCCATTGAATCTTGCTGGCTCCTTTGAGCTTTTTCCACGTGTGAAGCTTTAGTTCATCCAAATCTTACCCTTCCAGAACATGCCATGTGTCACCAAAATGTGGTGCCACGTGTCACGTGGGCTTGTCTTGATAGGAGAGGGATCGTTTGACATTACCATGTGGCGCACTACAGTGTTGCCATGTCATCAAAGCAAGCATTTTCTCACAGTTCTTCTGATGGCTATAACTTTCGCATAAGAGCTCCATTTTCAACGTTGTTTATATCCATGGAATCATCTCAACGAGTTGTACAACTTTCATTCAGGCCTGAACATCTAATTCTTTCTCTAACAAAAATTCATATTTAGACTGGTTTAGACTATTAAAGTTTGTGCGAAATTCATAACTTATGCATATGAACTATGTTCTCGACTGTCATTATCTTTACAAGTTCATATTCACGAGATCTTAAATTCTCATTTAAATTTTTTTCGGCTAACAATCAATCGATTTGAATTTCGCTTTCTATGCCCTCAGTATTGTACCGAAACTTTGAAAAATCATAGCTTCCTCTTACGTAGTCAGATTTTGAAATTCTTTATATGCACACTCTTGGTTTAACGATTACTATGAGTTTCATTTTGGTCACTTAGGCTAAAAATCAATTATCAGAAATTCACTTTCTTTGATACGCAGAGTCGTGCTGGTTTAATCGCGAAACTTCGAAGAAGCAGATCTTCTTCATACAAAGTCGTATTTCAGTGTTCTTTATATGTAAGAAATCCTTTTCATATATACTAGAAATTTGGTTAAGATTATTTATCGTAAACAATCGTCTTTCAAAAAATCATTTTTAATGCTTATTATATCTTGATTGACTAGCCCGAATCTGCAGTTGTTACAATTATCTCCCTGTTAGGGTTATTACGTCCCAAAATCAACAACAAAAATAGGGTTTGTATAATGACTCTACACGATACCTTTGCATCCTAGGTAATAACCGTAACTCTAATGTCTTATCCATCGAGTTACCAACTCTTAGACTTCTTGACTACTGACCATGCTCAATCATGCGCATTTTGTTTCTTCTAAATTCGATCTCCTTTGGAGGCTCCTGATCCTTCTAGAATTGACTTAGCTAAGATAAGGTATTTACTTTGACTATCGTAACAAACCGATGGGTCATGTTCTAATGACCTCTCATCGTATGATGCAATGACTAGACTCAAGTCTCTTTCAGGCATACTCTTGCATGGAGTATACCTTCCTTAATGTTCTAATGCGATGTATTCACATCATGATAGGTAACATATGTAGCTACATGCTACTTATTTTAAATAGATATTGTGATACTTCTATTGATCGCTTCAATTATCTTTTCCTTCAATCAAAATTCAGATGTTACATCAGACTCACTTCATAGGTTATTTGGACTCGATTCGATATGACCACTAGGGTAGGAATAATATCCATCTTTGTAGTGATTAGAGAAATAAAGGTAATGATGCAAATTAACAAAATAGCTCAAATACTTAGAGACTTAGTAACCTTCTGACATTCCCTGATCCAAGTGCGGGTTCTGTGCTTCAGGTAGTATTGGCCTCTACTACATTTCAAACCTAATCGTTCTCGTCACAAGTATTGTCTCTCAGTTCTCCAATTCACTATCCAAGAGAATCACATAGCGAGGTAACACATATAACATAGTTGATATTTTGTAACTTTTGAAAATGATTACAATGATATTCAAAGTTTATTACATTCTATTCTGTCATAAGGCTATAGATTACAAGACTAGTTGTGTAGGGTGACCACTTCATGTCTTGAACTCCTTGTGTAACATCCGGATTCCCAGGTATCCTATGTTAAGTATTTATATTGAGTTTATGAGGGGAACTCGGCGAGTCCACACTATTTAATGAAACCCTAAATTCTCAGGTTTGGGACCTATTTAAGGACCCTTATAGCCACCATTTGCAGCTACCAGACCCTTGAGAGAAACCCTAATAGTGCCTGAGCATTTGTGAGAGAGAAGAAGCCATGATTGGACCTTTGTGGGTTTGTTTTGCAAGAAAGAAGGAAGGAGGAAAAACAAGGAAGATTGAGGAGCTCAGATCTATTCCCCATTTCACCAGAGGAGGCTACTGGAGGTACTAATCTATGCTCAAACTCGTGTATTTGGTGTTCTAGTTGAATCTAGGGTTTTCTTATGCCTTCTTTAGCTTAGATTCGAAGTATGTGAGGTCCCAAGGTGGAGTTACTCTTAGACCTAGACCTTAAGAGGTCCAGAGAGTCCCATCCATCTTGCTTTTTGCTATCCCATTTGAGTTATGGCCCTAGGTTGCCATTTTAGGGGTTATTTCACCCAAAGAAGCTTTATGGTGATTGCATGAGTGTAAAGGTCGGACCTTTATATGATTATAGTGGTTGGGAAGAACAAATCTATGGATTAGAGGAACAGATCTAACCTCAGAAGGTCATTTGGGTTTGAGCATGGTGGCAACTCGCCGAGTCCATAAGTGGACTCGACGAGTCGAGTCGGGGTTGCCCCGTAATTCGTGTCAGATGTAACCCGTCGAGTGGAAGGATGACTCGACAAGTCAAGAGAGGCTGAAAGGATTCAGAGAACCCGCATGGACTCGCCGAGTCGCCCATGTGCACTCGACGAGTCGGGTCAAAGTTTGACCATTGACTTTCTTTGACTTTAGGGTTTTGGTCAAGAATGATTCAGGAGAGTTCAGGGTAGGGTAGAATGGCCTTCTACCCAGTTGTAGAGATGAGATCAAGAGAGAATTCTGGTCAGGATATTATTTGAATAATAGGAGGAGGCTAAGTCGGGACATCGAGCACGAGAGTTTATCCGACTTCATTGAGGTGAGTCTTCTCACTATACTGTACCTGGAAAGGTACCTGTGTGTGACCGGAAGGTCTTATATGCTATGAGATGTATGAGATGTATGTTGTTATTTGATATGTATGTGTTATGAATGTTATGTATGTTATGGACCAGAAGGTCACAAGGTTATGGACCGGAAGGTCAAGAAGTTCGGACCGGAAGGTCGATACGGGTATGACCGGAAGGTCTACCGGGATTCGGGACGAAAGTCCCCTGAGACATATGGATCGGAAGATCATGCATAGTTATGGCCTGGAAAGGCATATGTGTGGTATATGGTATTTTGGGGAACTCACTAAGCATTTATGCTTACAGCTGTTGTGTTATGTGTTTCAGGTACTAGCGAGGACCGTGGGAAGGCGCCGGCATGATCCGTACACACTCATAGAGATTATGTTTGAGATTCTGGGAATTATTTTGCTATGATAACATTGGATACATTATATTTTGATATTGTTTTGATGATTAAAAGTTTGTTTTAAAAATGAAAAATCGTTTGGAAAATTTACGTTGTTACACCTTGGATATGTAGCTTCCGTCTATTTACTCCCTAATCGACATTTTCTTCCTCCTTTATAGCTCTAAGAGTCGTTTGCAATGTTCGTATAGCTTCTTCCTTCCTTGCGCATGAGTTCTTGAAATGCCCTGTTTCTCCACACTTGAAGCACATACTTTGATCGCATGTACATTGGTTGGAAGAGTGACCTCTCTTGCCACACATGTAGCAGGTCACATTTTCTATGCATTGTCCAAAATGCTTTGTCCTGCATTTTTTGCAGGATTTTGCCTCTTTGTTTCCCTTAGGCTTCTTACTATTGGGTCTAGGTTTTGAAAACCTACTCCTTTTCTTGGATTCTGAGGATCCTTCATTAATCCTCTTTCCTTTGACTCCAACCTGATTGATGGCTTTTTATTTGACTATGTCTTTAAGGGATTTCGCAACCCGGATGGCTGCTACCAAGGTAGTTGCTAATTTTACCATTGGACTGAAATCCGCTAGTAGTCCATTATCAAATCTTTCTAACCTTGGAGAAGTCAGTAGGAATTAGGTAAGCAAATAGTTCCATATTCACAGTAAAAACTGCACCATATTGGATGATGCTCATTTCTCCTTTCTTTAGGTTCTGGAATTCATTGCTTATCTCCAGAAGGTCTCTCTCTGAGCAGTATTCTCTTTTCAACTGCACAAGAAAGTCCTCCCATGACATCTTCCTTGCTTATCCTTTTGGCATGGTATTGGCCAACCGTTTCACCGGCTCAATAGTATAGTCTTTAGTTGTCTGGCTATGAATATTTTTTTTCCATTTTTTGCTATAGTAACAATAGTCAAACACCATTTCCATTTTATAGATCCAATCCATAACCATCATTGGTTTTGGTTCTCCAGAAAGACTTGGTGGTTGGGATTCCTTCGTGGTTCGGTTTGATTTACAGCCTTACTACAACTTCCTTTATCTGGCTGAACTTCATTCAACACTGTTTCAACAATCAGTGTCGTAACTTTTCTCTTACTCCCTTAGAGTAGTTTCTTAGTCTCCTACATATATTCACCTATCATTTCTAGCATCATTTAATGTACTCCTTCCACTGTGACAAGTTCTGGTGTTGGTGTGACCACCGATGCACAACCAATCACATGCTCATGTTGTCAGTTTCCTTGCCCGCTACAATTTATCACCATGACGTTCTGTTCACCGAAGCAGGTACTCAGTGTACCACTACAAGAATATAGACATGGAAGATTTAGTTATGTTAGACTCATAATCCTCCTTATCACCCTATAAATTTAACATGTCAGTTCTAATACATTAATTTAGAACCCGAGCATATAAGGTTTTTATACTTAAACCACGGTCGACATTAGACCTTAAATTCTTTCAATTATTAGCGTTCTAGGTAAGCAACCTAAAGGATGTTATAATACAAATCATTTAGCACAACAATTTAGGCATATTTCCTAAAGAAAGCTAGTGCTTGTATCAATTCAAGTGTACTATCAAAAATATATACACACATCTCACAATCATTACTTAGCATTCTAATTTTAAGTCTAGAGATCCTATAAATTCCTAGTTTGTTTAAACTAATGCTCTCATACCAACTATGACATCCTCATTTTACGACCATTTTAAAAAGATTATTTATCCTTATTTAAAACATAGTTTATTTATAAACGAATAATATGGTATGGTAAAAGTATTTTCGAAGAAATGTTTTTCACTGCTTTATAAAAGCTTTTGATGTCATAACGGATACAAAACATAATCATAAACATGCCTTACAATATCTTAGACAAACACTCTAAATTTCCGTTGAATCTCTCATCATTCGTGTACCTTTGTACTGCTACCTATGATACAAAGAAATTGAATGGGTCAAGTTCACAAACCTGGTGAGTACATAGGTATTATAATCCTACAATGTTATAATATATATATATATATATATATATATATATATATATATATATATATATATATACATCTTAATTCCACAAAACTAACTATTACCAAACAATATATAGATGTGTCTTCGACATAGATATCTATAAACCCTCATAGCTAAACATACCCACCCTAATCGATCCTCATCGATCCTATTCTACGATTATCAGGAAAGATTACTCTGCCAGATGAATCATTTAGAGTGATCAAGTGTTTGTCGTCTGCAAGATGAACATACAAAATTTTACAGTTGTCTAATCTAGAGCGACTATTTCTGGTCATCCAAAAGAATATGTAGATATATCGTTATAGTTGTTAGATCTGGACCTACCATTCCTGGTCATATAAAGAGGAATATAATTTGTACTCCGATATGTATTTCGTACTATCAACACCAGAAAGTGTCAATGAATAGAACTCTAATCTCTAGTCCTAACTTACACAAATATACCCCGAATGAGACTACCTAATATCAAACTTAATTGAACTACGTATCTATAATAAGTCTAATCTCATTAATTGGCCGAACTACTAAGCTTCCAACACCAACTTTATTTAGACAACCTTATCATATTCAAGTGTGTATATTCAGCACAGAGTATTTAGGTCTCAATATATTTTTATTTATCCATCCTATAATATTTCTATTATTGTTATCATGTAATAGTAGTTATATATTTTTTAACATACATCGAACCACATCTGGTTCACATATTGTATATCCTTAAATAGATTACTAACACATAAACCACATAGCTCACATATAAACTTTCTGGCGAATACTAAATATCTAAATTAATACTTGTATTAAAATCATGTTCATGAAAGGGACTATGCACTCACTTGATAAAAGTGGATGCCTTAGAATTTGAGCAGAACATTGCCTTGGTACTTTTTCTTTTCCTCTGAAATGATCTAGTATAATGATTACTGAGTCTTAGTCTAATACTCTTGGTGACTAATGATAGTCTAAATACCTCATTAATCCCAATGTCTACATCAAGATCTATCTGGTATGTAATAACCATGTAGGATTATATCGGAGGTATGGTCCATTTGGTCTACAGAGTATATACTGTTTGGAAACCCACTTTAAACACCTCAATTAATCCAACCTAGACATCATCCACGTAAATAGATCAATCAGTATAATGATTTGAAATTACTGATTGTGATAACTGGAAAAATTCTAGAACAAATAAGGTCTAGGTGTCAACCGTATGCGAGTAAATTCACAACGTAACTTTGATGCAATAAAACTTTGAAGTCCAAAAGGGCATGTTTATATTAAGTTAACATATATATATATATATATATATATATATATATATATATATATATATATATATATATATATATATAATACTTGGAAAACCATGTTGTAATGAACCATTGAAAGTTAAATAGAGTCAACAAGACACCAAGGAGTCAAAGGGGTCAACAAAAACCCAATAGTTTTAACATATAAGCATGTTCATGTGTCATGCCTTGAGTTTTCGGTTGTAAGGTCCCATGCCTTTGTGATTTCGATTGTGTATGACCGAAGTCCTCCTTCAAAGATCAACCAAAAGACCCGAAACTCATGATAAAAACCCACTACGGCTGAAAACTCCACACACTAGGACCGAAATCTCTTTCTTGAGGCCAATTGGGACTGAAATCATCATTTGTGAGTGTTCATAAGGGATTTCGGTCATTCATTGACCGAAATCACCCTTATATAGGCCAAAATCTCCCTAAATATCTACATAAGGTGCCACTAGATTGGTTGAAAATGCCTTCCCAATGTGATAAGTGCACATATCAAGGTAAACGTCAACTCACTGTCACTTCATTTCCTCTTATTTACCCTCCTATATAAAGCACGATTTAGGACTTTTTCATCTTCACAATCAATAACCAATTCAGAGTTAAAGATATTCACACTTTAGTTTTCTCTCAAGATCAAATATCCCCAGGAGACCATAGACCATATTCTTCCAAGTTGTTATTAGAATTTTGGGTATGTTCATCATTTATCTATTATTCTTACAAACACTCTCCTATTAGTTCAGTCTAATTCACACACATTAGTATGTGTTAAAACTCTTAGGAAACGATCATTTCGAGTATTCATAGCTTGAAGATCTTCACCGTCATCTCCTTATCCAACCGTAAACACTCATAAGGTGAGTTCATACCCTACATTTTTACATTTCTTTCTATATTTTAGGGGGTGGGGGGATACAAGTGAAACACAAGAAAACTTGTGTTAAAATACAAACCGTTACTTATGTTTTCTTATATCTTATATACATTTTACGTGAAATTATTAAATACGTACAATAACGTTACTACCAAAATTATAAACTTTTACATGAAAAGTTGTTAAAATGCAAAGATTTTTATTTCGACGGAACATACATTTACAAACTATAATAAATATAGTTTGTGGAATATTCATGCTATTTTTACGTTACATAAGCACTTTGAAAGGGTAATACATACATTTACAAGAAAAAGGGATTTTTCATACGTAAACATGTTGATACAAATTTTGTGAGACATTTGGCTTCACCGTACTTTTAAGTACATAATTTATGTCCTGTATTATAAACCATAATCTCTTGTAGGGATAGCGTGATACTTGTGTATAGATCTATAAAGGACTGAAAATCCCGCACCTAAACTGTTAGCTACAGTTAGACCGGCAGGCCTGGGGTGACAAATGTCATAATATTTCGATGCCTGAAGAACGTCGTCATAGGCGAACTAGTCGCTAGCATGGTTATAATAACTCACATGGGGTATTAACAATACATTTTGGTTTACAGAGCTAACATACATTTAAATGGTTTTATGCAAATTAAAACTACATATTACAAACTTTAAGTACAAAAAACTTATAAATTTCGGTCTTGGAACATTTAAGACTACAATTCATTTTATTGAAAATATTGGATTTTCTGGAACAAACACTATCATTTTATGAACAAACGACTTACAACTCATTTTATGGAAAATATCGGATTTTCTGGAAACAAGCACGATTACTTTACATGGAAAGGCTTACATTTATACAAACTCTTATGAACTCACCAACTTAATTGTTGAAACTTTTTCAAAAGTACTTGTATTCTCAGGAAATCACTAAAACAGGTAATCATCAACTTTTGAGGATGATACGCTAAGGCATTAATTAAAAACTCATTTTGTCATCATATTGTAATTTATTTGGAAACATGTAACTCATGAAAAAATGTAACATTTTAAATTATATCTATGATGATTGTGTTGCTTTCCTTACAATTACTCAATGTTATGATACAGTACATGACGTTATCCACCCCCGAACGTTTCCACCGTTCTGGTTTGGGGGTATGACAGATTGATATCAGAGCATTGCTTATAGTGAACTAAGTATCAAACCACGTAACATATACAAACTATAAATACAACGGGACAAAAACTCTCTGGCGTAACATTTCGTACAAGTATACTTTAAAATATTATGATATTTATATAAAAGTGTAAGTACAATCATACTCACTAGTTCAGTATCGTAACAGTAACAAAACAAAAAGTATTAAGATAAGTTGAACACTACGAGTAGGCCTCGAGGTATGTAATCAGATCGGCGATTAATATAGCCTAATAAACTATATTTATCCAGGATGTGACCAACGTATGCCGAGGAATGATCGTAGTGAATAGCTAGTCTAAAACTTACCAACAAACTATACAGAGAACCCTTAACATAAAAGTTTAAAATACTATAGGAGTATTTTATGATACTATAAGAATCGTAACAACAACGTTTAGGCCTCGATATTTATTAAAACCAGTAGTCGTAAGGAACCCTCTCACTAGAATAAATCAAATCCTTCACATAAAAATTAAGGACCCTTACTGGTTGATCTATAATTGCAAGGTGTATATGTCAAGGTTGTATATAATTAGGATTCTATAGACTTAGGATTTGTGATTCCGATTTAAATCATGTTCCTTGTTTGGTTGTGGGCTTAGAGTGTGTCACACCCCCAAACCGGAACGGCGGAAATGTTCGGGGGTGGATGACGTGATGTGCAGTATCATAACAATTGCATAATAGTAATCAAAGCAACAACCATTACATTGATAGTATAAAGTTTACATTGTTTGTATAACACCAAAAATGTATAACAAAAACTATAAGACATGACACTATGATGCTCCATCTTCTCAAAACCTGTAAGTATACCCGTCTACTAATTCCCTGAGAATTCAAGTGATTTTGAAAGTGTATCAACATTTAAGTTGGTGAGTTCATAAGAATTTTAGTATTAGAACTCTTTCTTTGTTCTTTGAAAATTTTAGTGTGCTCCTCCAGAAAATCCAATATTTCCTTTTGTAAATGAAATGTAGTCTTAGGCCTTAAGACCAAAATGTAAGTGGTACTGTATTTGGAAAATAGTGTATTGTATCGCATTTGTGTGAAAAATCCTTTTTATCTGTATATGCCTGGAATCCTGTAACATCCCAATTTTCAAGACCAAAAATTTCATTTTTGATATAACGATTTAGAAAAACATTTAAAAGAAAACATCATCGAGTCACATCATTTCATAAAACCATAATCACATGTCTCAAAACCATATCATAAAATAGAAACAATGTCCGAGTAAAATCCCAAGAATCTCATAATTCAGAAATCTTGAGTGTCTATGACGCGTTGCTACCGTGCCGGCTCCTTCCCCTTCGATGAAGAGGTACCTGAAATAAAATAGAAAATTGTAAGCACAAAGCTTAGTGAGTTCCTGTAACATACGCGTTTTGAAATCGTGTTTTATAATGAAAATATTATAAAATATTATATGATTTTGAGTATTGAGTTCTAATAGATAGTTTTTACTAGAAATAAAGTAAAACTATGTTTAGAATCACTCGTAAAATATTGGAAGTCTTATGAGATTCCAATCTAATATTAAAATTTAACGAAAATATAAAATTTGAAATAAGTAAAATTTTATTATTGAAAGTTGTAGAGAATCTCGTTAGAAACATTTAGGTGAAAACCTCATCGAAATCCGAGTTATAACGAAGAAGTTATGACTATTTGAAGTTTCGCGATAGAACCGACACGAAGCCGAATGACGTAAAAAGTGAGTTTTTGATACTACTTTTTAGCCTATATGGTCTAAATGAAAGTTGTAATATTTATTAAACCGAGAACTTTCATAAAAAGAACGTCCAAATCTGACTTCGTATGAGGAAGTTATGATTTTTCTAAGTTTCAGAATAGTGGTAGACAACTAAAAACTCGAAATAAAGATCGAGTGAATTTTAGCCGACACAACCTAAACAAGAATCGAAGATCTCATTGATTGTAGTTCAACGGTGAAAAGACAGAAGAAAACGGACGTCAGATGAAGAAGTTATGAATTTTTAATAGACTTTTCCTGTCCCGACCAGTTAAAAATATAATAATAAAAATAAAATCAAAACTAGCCGACGGAATCTAAACGAAAGTTATAGTGTATATTCTCCCCTACGTGTACATATAAAGAACGTTAAAAACGGAGTTCGTATGCAAAAGATACAAATTTTACAAGTTTTTAAATAAAAATAAATGAAATTTTGAAGCCTTATCCGAAGGGGTACGCCCCGCGTAGAAGCATACGCTCAGCGTTCGCATGCAGGGTCTTGGATCAGCCACGTCTCTGATCTTCACATCACTGCCACCTAAAAGACACATCCGAGCCACATGCCTTTCCTTCGGAGCAGCGGGCATATAGCCTCGTACCCCCCGCGTACAGCGAGACTACGCCCCGCGTAGTGAGCTGCTTCAGACCCCTATAAAAGGGATGCGAGGCTGTCGTATTTAAGTTACAAATTTCTCATTTCCTTTCACTCTAAAACCCCTTTTAGCCCACTTTTAACCCCCCAAAACCCCGATATCATCCCCAACACCAGAAGCAAGTCCCGACGCCCTGAAGTTCCCGAGAAAATTATATTTTCAAGTCGAAACTCTGCCAGAGTAAGGCCGGTTTTCAACTAAAATCCCCGGTTTCTCAACAAAAATGCATATTTAGAGTCGAAGTGCTGCCCAAATTAATCCCCGGTTATTTCACTGTGATTTTCAATATAAGGACAATTATATGTTATGTATTATATGTTCAATGTGCTTTTGCATGTTATTATGATAACGAGCTATACCATAGGCCACTGAGTGTATGGCATAAGCATCACTTGGGTACTGGTATGTAGCCTTTGGTCATGAAGTGTATGACATATGCATCACTTTGGCATAGCAGAATACAAAGACATGGCTAAAAGCCTGTCTATTCTAGTGAAATGATATTCTGAAATTATATATTTTCTTTGCCACTTTGGCTGAAGTCTTATTGATGTATATCAAGTGTTGAAATTGTTATGTCTCATTGAATTCAAATCTCTGAATCTGATTATTCGTTGATATGGAAAGCCTGTCATATGATACTCATTTGCCTATCTTGTTCTTTGTCCCTCTTTGCTTCTGTCGTATTGATATGTATATGGCATAATGTTATATTATAACTGTTATTGAACTTACTAAGCGTCACCCGCTTATCCCTCTCAGTGTTTAAAAAATTGCAGGTAAGCATCCAATATAGTTTTGTATTGGTAGAAGATGTAGAATAGATAATATTATAACTTTTGTACTGTATTCCCGGGAATGTATGTAATATATATAAAACCTTGTAAAAATCTTCATAGTCAGTTTGTATCCAGTCTATGTAAATAAACTATCAATATGATATATTGTTTTATAAATATGCATGTAGCATATTTTGGAGTAAGAATATTGTGAAGTATGAAAGTTTGGTTCTTTGAGAAATATAATGTAGTTTTAGAAAGAATAGAGTTTATGTGTCACAGTTCCCCCATCATACTTCACACCATATAACATGCATATTGTCTATCATAGTTGGGTACTGATCTACCCCTTCGATCTCTTTCAACCGGTAACTGCCTAACATATCAGGGTGCTGGCCTACCCCTTCAGTCCTATCGATCGGTACCTAGCCTAATATATATCAGGGTGCTGGCATACCCCTTTCGCCCTTACGACTGGTATCTTGCCTAGCACATCAGGATGCTGACCTACCTATTCGGTCCTTTTGACCGGTACCAGGGGCTATTTCACCCCCATATTCTACCACATAGCATCCTAGTGCATAAATATATAAATCATATTCTGCCTAGCTTGTCTGGGCGCTGGCATACCCCTTCGTCCATATCGATCGGTACTGGGGTCTACCCTACCCCTCCTATCACATATCACATAACATCATAGCACACTAGAACATAATCATAACAGATAGAAACATACCAGATAATTATCACAAAGACAATCATCTCTACTATAACTCTTACTAGTGGTTTGGCCTTGGTTCCTTAGACCTACTTCTACTGGAAGGTAACTCACCTCAATGTCGTGTAGTATCTGAACTGTCCTCGGTGATGGGATCAACTCCTCAACTCCTACACATAACAAGCTTCCTTAATTTCCATTTCATACTCATAACCCTTTCAAGGGTCAACTCATGTCAAAGTCAAAGTCAAGGTCAACACCCTGGTCAAAGTCAACTTTTGATCAAAGTCGACATCTGGTTGACTCAACTCGCTGAGTTGGTCCACCAACTCGTCGAGTTCCATAATCCACAGAATACTGGAACTTCAACCCTACTCATCGAGTCTTTCAAGAACTCGTTGAGGTCTCCTTGATACAGAATCGGGACCTTTTGCTTATGACTTGCCAAGCTCATCCTTGAACTCGTCGAGTCCTGCTTCATACAAGTTGAAGTGTTTCGTCCGTGACACACCGAGTTCTTCCTTCAATTCATCGGGTTCTTCTTCATAAAGTTGGGACATTGCCTTGAACTCACCGAGTTCATCCTTGAACTCGCCAAGTTCTTTGATCTTCAAGTCCATATCAACATCCATCTTGTTGAGTCCTCTTCTAGACTCAATCAGTTCGATCAGAAATGGAAAAGTTTGGGGGAACAATAGCCTGACTCGCCGAGTCCCCCAAAGCCCGTGTCTATCCAGTCAATTTTAGCTAGGCTTAATGCATCCAGAACACAGATCTGACCTCTTAGGGTTGATATAGCATGTAAAGTTACAAACTTTATGTGTATGCATGGGTTAACTAGCTCATAAGGACCAAAAATAAAGTCTACAGGGTTCATGGGACTTCCATGGCCATAAAGTTGGCACCTTTATGCCATGGGAACCTTTAAAGGTTCAAGATCTGAATTTACAACCCCAAAGAAGCACAAAATCCCGAAAATGGCTTCACTATGACTTAGAAAAGGTAGAAAATAGCCCTAAATAAAGATCTATGAAATGAATAGTCAAGGTATCAACTTTATACCTCAAATAAGCTGGAAGGGCGCCAAAACCTCTGGATCTACTTGCTTTCTTTTGATCTCCCAAGCCTCCTCTTTCTTCTCAAGCTTCAAAGACACACAAATGGCACACAAAGCTCAAGAACACTCAATAATCGATTAGCGTTTCGTGAAGAGAGTCTGAGGGTGATGGGGACTGGACTGGAGGCCGTATAAGTTGTTTAAATAGGGTGCAAACCCTCAAATTTAGGGTTTCATCCAGAAAGGTCTACTCGTCGAGTCAGGGCTTCCAACTCGGCAAGTAGATTCTTCCACCCGTGTCCAAGTTTTTCCTCCACTCGATGAGTTGGGGCCTCCAACTCGTCGAGTCCTAGAGTAAAAGTGCAAAATTATTATTTAAAATACGTACCAGGAACCGAGCGTTACAAATCTCCCCCGGTTATTTTAGACTTCGTCCTCGAAGTCTGCTGCTGCATCTGGAAAAAGCTCGGGGTAGTGCTCTCTCATCTCGTTCTCCGGCTCCCAAGTCCATTATGAGCCCTTGCGGTGCTACCATTGCACCTTCACCATCTCGACCCTCTTGTTCCTCATATCCTTCGACTTCCTGTTGAAGATAGCTGATGGTCGCTCAATGTAGTTTAGGCTGTTATCCACCAGAATATCCTCTAGAGGCACTACTGCAGAATCGTCTACTAGGCACTTCCACACCTGGGATACGTGAAAGGTACTGTGAATCTGGCTAAGCTCGGCTGACAGATCCAACCTATATGCCACCTTGCCCACCCGGGCTGCAACCCTAAAAGGACCTATATACATGGGGCCTAACTTGACCCGTTTCCAAAACCAGATGACACCTTTCCAAGGGGACACCTTCAGGAGTAACATATCCCCGATCTGGAATACCAGGTCCGAACGGCGCTTGTTGGCATAAATTTTCTACAGACTCTGAGCAGTCTGAAGCCTGCTCCCGAACCCGCTGGATCCTTTCTGTTCTCTTGAGAGTACCACTTCAGTACTCCTCGTGACCATCTGTCCAACCTCATCCCAGCATATCGGGGTCCTGCACTTCCTCCCGTATAAAATCTCCAAGGGAGGACAGTCAATACTCGTGTGGGAGCTATTATTGTAGGAAAACTCTGCGAGGGGAAGGTAGGTATCCCAGCTACCAAAGAAGTCTAGAACGCATGCCCGGATCATATCCTCCAAATTCTGGATGGTCCGCTCGCTTTGACCATCCGTCTACGGGTGAAAAGCGGTGCTGAAGTCCAGACGAGTACCCAACTCATCGTGAAACTTCTTCTAAAATCTGGAAGTGAACCGCATGTCTCGGTCGGAAATTATGGAAACTGGCACTCCGTATCGTACTACTACCTCTCGAATGTAGATGTCGCCAAGCTTCTCGGCCGAGATGCTCTCTTGGATCGGTATGAAATGGGCACTCTTGGTCAACCGATCCACGATGACACAAATCGCATCCACTCCCCGTGTGGTCCTGGGAAGCTTTGTGATGAAATCCATAGTAATATCTTCCCATTTCCCCATAGAGATATCCAATGGCTGTGTCTTGCCATGAGGCATCTGGTGCTTAGCCTTAACCTTCCTACAGGTTAGGCATCTCTCAACGTACCAGACTGCATCCCGCTTCATGTAGGGCCACAAATAATCAAGACAAAGATCTATGTACATCTTCGTTGCCCCGAGATGGATACAAAACCTGGATTCATGGGCCTTATCCATCAAAATATGTCGTTTTCCGCCCCAGTATGGAACCCAGACCCTCCCATGCAGGGTCAGCAACCCGCGACTGTCATAGTCGAATGAGGCCACCTGACCTATTATTCGTTCGCACTTCTAGCGCTCCTCCTTCATACCCTCAACCTACACCTCTCGGATCTGCTCCAAAAGCGGAGTCACCACAGTCATCCTCAAGAAAATATCTCTAATCGGGGATACCTTGCGACTAAGCGCATCGGCCACAACGTTGGCCTTCCTTGGGTGGTAGAGGATCTCGCAATCATAATCCTTCACCACATCTAGCCAGCAACGCTGCCTCATGTTCAGATTCGGCTGATCCATGAGCTACCTCAAACTCTTGTGGTCCGTGTAAATGGTACATCGGAACCAATATAGTAATGTCGCCAAATCTTGAGGGCGAAGATAACCGCCCCCAACTCCAAATCGTGCGTCGGGTAGTTCGCCACGTGAGGCTTCAGCTACCTCGAGGCGTAGGCAATAACATGCCCCCTCAGCATCAACATCGTGCCCAATCTTGAAATGGATGCATCACAGTACACTACAAAATCCTCTATGCCCTCTGGCAGGGCTAGAATCGACGCCTCACATAGCCTATGTCTCAATGTCTCAAACGTTGCCGGCTGCTCAGGCCCCCAACGAAAAACCATGGCTTTCTTCGTCAACCGGGTCAAAGGTACGACTATCTTGGTGAAGTCCTGAATGAATCTCTGATAATAGCATGCCAATCCCAGGAAACTCCGAATCTCAGATGGAGACTTCGGAACCTCCCATCTCATCACAACCTCCACTTTGACCGAGTCGACCAAAATACCGTTCTGGTTGACAAGGTGCCCAAGAAACTGCACCTCACGCAACCAGAACTCGCACTTGGAGAACTTGGCATACAAGCTCTCCCCCCTCAAGGTATCCAAAACCTCTCGCAAGTGCTCCTCAAGCTACTTCTGCGTTTTGGAATAAACCAAGATATCATCAGTGAAAACTATCACAGACCGATTCAACATCGGTCTGCATATGCGGTTCAAGAGGTCCATCAATGCGGTAGGAGCATTGGTGAGCCCGGAGGGTATCACCACAAACTCGTAGTGGCCATAGCGAGTCCGAAAAGTAGTCTTTTGTACATCCTCGTCTCTGACCCTCATCTGATGGTAGCTTGAACGCAAATCTATCTTGGAAAACCAAGATCCCTTTATAGTTGGTCGAAGAGATCATCAATCCTCGGGAGTGGGTAACGGTTCTTCACCGTTACCTTGTTCAGCTCCCGGTAATCTATTCACATTCAATGCGACCCGTCCTTCTTCTTCACAAACAGGATCAGGGCTCCCCAGGGTGAACTGTTTGGCCTAATGAATCCTTTGTCTAACAGATCCTGAAGTTTTATAGACAACTCCTTCATCTCAGGAGGAGCCAATCAATATGGTGCCTTGGCTATCGGAGCCGCACCAGAGACCAGGTTGATCCGAAGCTTTACCTGCCCCTCTGAAGGTATCCCAAGCAGCACCTTTAGGAATACATTCGCGTACTCTCACACCACTGTTACATCACTCACATTCGCCTTACCCGCCTCTCGGGTATCCAAAACTTAGGCGACATAACATGCGCAACCCTGCTAAAGGTAGCGCCTAGCCCTTGCTGCTGAGCATAGAGCTGGTCCATGTTGTGGCCTCTCACCCTAAATCACTAGCTCTCCCCCGCTTGGGGTCCTGACCCGTACCAACTGCTGCGCACAGTCGATCACTGCTCCATTAGGGCTCAACCAGTGCATGCCTATGATAACCTTTTTCCCACGCAACGGAATGGGAACCAAGTCTATTAGGTAGCACTCCTCATATAGTCTCAAAAAAAATCTCTAAAAACCTCTGATGCCGAAACTGATCATTCTTCAACAATCTCGACCTCTAAAGGGCAATCCAACGTGCCCGAAACTCAGGAAACCTCTCACTAAATGCAAGAGAGACAAATGATCGGGTATCCCCCGATTCAAACAACACCTGAACTAGGATACCGTTCACATAGAATGATCCCGTCAGCACATCAGGTGCGGCACGTGCGTCCTCGGTGGTCAGCAGGAAGGCTCGGCTCCTCACCACTGGAGCATCTGACTTTCCCTGTCGGCCATCCGCGATCCGCAGGGTTATTGGAGTTGGCGCCGCCACTGGTGGTGCTGATGTCAAATTCAGGCAGTTGGCCTTTTTATGGCCCTTCTAATTGCAATGGAATCAAATCAGGTCTGATGTCTAAAGGGTGGGGGTAGGGGCGGCACAATCCCTACCGAAATGCCTAAGCTTGCCACACTTATAGCAGTCTGATGATCCCGGTCTACAAACTCCCTCATGAGTCTTGTTGCATTTCCCACAATCGCTCCGGCCCTGCTAGCCCTTCAACCTAGTGTCGGATCCCTTGGGTTTCTTCCCCGAAACCCCAGTAACCTGCCCAACCTCATCCTTCCTCTTCCGGATGTGCTCAATATCAATATCCCTCTCTCTCGCCCTGGTTATCATGTCCTCCAAGGTCGGGTATGTTGAGTAGCTCACATGCTTCCAAATGTCATCTCTCAACATATCATAGTACCAGGCCTTCCTCATCTCCTCGTCCCCAGCATATTGAGGTACCAATAAGTCCCTCTCCCTGAATTTGGTTGTAATCTCCGCCACCATCTCAGTCGTTTGTCTCATGTCAAGAAACTCCTTGGCCAGCTGCTGAATCTCCACAGCTGGCACAAACTCAGCCCTAAACCTGGTCACAAAGTCTGACCAAGGCATAGGCTCAATGGATGGGGCTCCCAATGAGTCACTAACTGCCCCCCACCAGTCTCTAGCTCTATCCCTCAAACACCCTGCAACATACCACCTTCGACCATTCGGGGCAGAAGCTCATTAACTGAGCAGAGTCTGGCGCACCACATCCCCTGAAGTCCTTGAAGGAGAATGTGTGTGTCCCTGCCTGGCCAGATGCCATGTCGCTCCTAAACGCCCTGAGGCGATCCTCCATCAGCTTAATAATCCCTTCCTTGATCGGCCCAAGTATCACCGAGGTCAACTCAAGGATGCCT
Organism: Lactuca sativa; assembly: GCF_002870075.4. NCBI lineage: Eukaryota > Viridiplantae > Streptophyta > Magnoliopsida > Asterales > Asteraceae > Lactuca > Lactuca sativa. The sequence goes on from NC_056627.2 coordinate 184,574,469, forward strand.
CTCGTGATCTCAGACGCGATGAACTCGCGTAGTCCCTTATCAACTGGGTCGGAAGCTGAACCCGAACCTGATCTCAACCCTAATCCCAATCCTCCTGCTCCGTGATGCGTAATCACCACCATTCTGAAACAAAATACATAAGTGTCAGGGTCTTACATAATCGCAAGAGGTCTCACACACACTCTACAAGTTCCCTGGTTCTATCTCGACCCTCCTTGATTCGAGTACAGATCCTCTGCTTCCTGTAGTACAGGCCCATACTACCTTCCACATCTATCTGTACTTTCCTCAAGGATTGCTTTGACTTAACCAAGTCCCTTCTACTACTGTTGCACTCTATGCTAATGTCATCTTAGGTTTACCCTAGGGTAAATCTCCCACTCACCCTCCGCCATCAGCCGCGTAAGAAGTCCTTGTTACCTTCACCAAACTAGCTCGCAAATACCATTACATATCACTAAGACCAGATAATTTTTCGAATGAGAGGTCCAACCCTACAACAGTTGGACTCAAACAAGAGCTGCAAAATAGGGCTATACCTAGCCTTCTAAAATTATTTAGCCCTCACAATATGTAATATAATGTACTCGTTTACTAGTTAACTAAAGATAACTAGAACTCCTAATAGCACAAAGCAAGCAACATTCGGGCATTGAGCAACCCAAACCAAGTGTATCCAATCCAGGCTATCATATCACTGACTAACCAATACTATCATGTAGCTCATACAACAGACATATCAGGCATCTCCCTAGATCCTTAGCCATAATCTAGCATGCAGTTCTCATACCCATATAGTAGGCATAAAAGGCATCCTTCCTAGATCGTTAGACCTAATCTAACATGCAGTTCTCATACACATACAATAGGAATAAAAGGCATCCTTCCTAGATCCTTAGCCCTAATCTAGCATGCAGTTCTCACAATCATATCATATCACAACATAAAATGTATGGGTATCTTGGGGAAAACTTACTTGAGCTCGGCCAATCGCACGCATCACACACCTTGTTCTTTCTCAAAGATCTTTATTTTAACTTTTAGAAGAACTATTTTCTTTGTAAAAATCCTTCAAACACTCGATTTGAGTCCAGACACCCCCAAAGGTGTGTCCGAATCCCTCAAACCAAGGCTCTTATACCAGCTTGTAACATCCTAATTTTCAAGACCATAAATTTCATTTTTGATATAATGATTTAGAAAAACATTTATAAGAAAACATCATCGAGTCACATCATTTCATAAAACCATAATCACATGTCTCAAAACCATATCAAAAATAGCAACAATGTCAGAGTACAATCCCAAGAATCTCATAATGTGAAAATCCTTTGGGTGTGTGTGACGCACTGCTACTGTGCCGGATCCTTCCCTTTCGATGAAGAGGTACCTGAAACAAAACTGAAAATTGTAAGCACAAAGCTTAGTGAGTTCCCCCATCATACCTCACACCGTGTAACATCCATAATGTCTATCATAGCTGAGTACTGATCTACCCATTCAGTCTCTTTCAACCGGTAACTGCCTAGCATATCAAGGTGATGGCCTACCCCTTCAGTCCTATCGACCGGTAACTAGCCTAGCATATCAGTGTGTTGGCATACCCCTTCAGCCCTTAAGACCGATATCCTTCCTAGCATATCAGGGTGCTAGCCTACCCCTTTGGTCCTTTTAACCGGTACCGGGGACTATTTCACCCCTATTCTACCACATACCATCCTAGTGCATAAGCATATAAATCATATTCTGCCTAGCTTGTCTGGGCGCTGACATACTCCTTCGGCCATATCGACCGGTACTGGGGTCTACCCTACCCCTCGTATCACATATCACATAACATCATAGAACACTAGAACATAATCATAAAACATAGCAACATACCAGATAATTATCACAAAGACAATCATATTTACTATAACTCTTACTAGTGGGCCGACCTTGGTGCCTTAGACCCACTTCTACTGGAAGGTAACTCACCTTAATGTCGTGTAGTATCTGAACTGTCCTCGGAGTTGGAATTAACTCCTTTCAAACTCCTCAATTCCTAGACATAACAAGCTTCCTTAATTACCATTTCATACTCATGATCCTTTCAAGGGTCAACTTAGGTCAAAGTAAAAGTCAAGGTCAACACCCTGGTCAAAGTCAACTTTTGATCAAAGTCGACATCTGGTTGACTCAACTCGCCGAGTTGGTCCACTAACTCGTTGAGTTCCATAATCCATAAAATACTGGAACTTCGATCCTACTCATCGAGTCTTTCAAGAACTCGTCGAGTTCTCCTTCATACAAAATTGGGAACTTTTTCTTATGACTCGCTGAGCTCATCCTTGAACTCGTCGAGCCCTGCTTCATACAAGTTGAAATGTTTAGTTTGTGACTCTCTGAGTTCTTCCTTCAACTTGCCGAGTTCTTCTTCATATAGTTGGGACATTGCCTTGAACTCGTCGAGTTCATCCTTGAACACATCAAGTTCTTTGACCTTCAAGTCCATATTCACATCCATCTTGTTGCGTCCTCTTCTAGACTCAACCAGTTCGATCAGAAAAAGTAAAGGGTGGGGAACCATAGCCCGACTAGTTGAGTCCCATGAACGACTTGTCGAGTCCCCCAAAGCCCATGTCTCTCTAGTCAATTCTAATTATGCTTAAGGCATCCAAAACATAGATCTAACCTCCTAGGGTCTATATAGCACTTAAAGTTACAAACTTTACGTACATGCATGGGTTAACTATCTCATAAGGACCCAAAAGGAAGTCTATAGAGTGCATGGGACTCCCATGGCCATAAAGTTGGCACCTTTATGTCATGGGAACCTTTAAAGGTTCAAGATCTGAATGTATAACCCCAAAGATGCACTCAATCCCGAAAATGGGTTCACTATGACTTAGAAAAGGTAGAAACTGGTCCTAAATAGAGATCTAAGAAATGAATAGTCAAGGTATCAGCTTTATACCTCAAATGAGCAGGAAATGTGCCAAAACCTCTAGATCTAATTGCTTACCTTTGATCTCCCAAGCATCCTCTTTCTTCTCAAGCTTCAAAGACACACAAATGGCACACAAAGCACAAGAACACTCAATAATCGAGTAGGGTTTCGTGAAGAGAGTCTGAGGGTGATGGGGGATGGAGTGGAGGCCCTATAAATTGTTTAAATAGGGTGAAAACCCTCAAATTTATGGTTTCATCCAGACAGGTCTACTTGTCGAGTTGGGGCTTCCGACTCGGCGAGTACATTCTTCCACCCGCGTCCAAGTTTTGCCTCCACTCAATGAGTTGGGTCCTCCAACTCGTCGAGTCCTAGAGTAAAAGTGCAAAATTCTTATTTAAAATACGTACCAGGAACGGGGCATTACAAATCCTCCTACTGTATTGTATAGTAGTATAATGTAGTTCTATTATTCAAATAAACCTTTGAAGATATGTTTGTCCTGTAAACAAAATATTTAGTTAATGCTTATTGTGAGTGATATTGTATCCGTGCTAAAATGAATAGTGGTCTGCACGACGTTCTTCAGTCGACGAAATGTTTTGAAATTTGTCACCCCACGCCTGCCGGCCTAACTGTAGCTAACAGTTTAGATGCGAGATTATCAGTCCCATATAGATCTATACGCAAATTCATGCTCTCCCTCCAGGAGATTCTTGTTATAACTCAAGACTTTAGCTTGTACTCTAGTAGGTACAATGAAGTAGATGCCCACAATCCTATATTAACTTGTTTACATATAGTGTGTAAATGTTCTCTTATTCTTGTAAATGTATGTATTTCCATTTTGTAGTGTACTTGTAGTGAATATAATTATACTTAAATAATTATTTTAGTATTGTATCTTTGAACTTAGTAAAGTAGTGTAATTGTCCCATAAGTTATACCTATTATAATTTATCATGTATGTTCTTGTGTGGTTCTTGTACTAGTAAGGAAGTAGGTATGTTTCATAAACTATACCTATTATAGTTTAAATGTATGCTCTGTGTGTACTGAAATATTTATGAAAATACACCTTTGCTCAGCATGTTACAAACAACTTAATATTTTATTTAAATAAGTTCTATACTCATATAAATATATGGCATATATAATTGATATTAAAAAGGCAGTCGGACAAGTGATTCTACCCTAAGCCCACAACTAAACAAGGAACATGAGTTAAGGCGAAAATACCAGTCCTAAGTCTGCTTAATCTTATATATATATATATATATATATATATATATATATATATATATATATATATATATATATATATATATATATATTCGTAAAATTAACATTTGAAATAATTTATAATAACTTGAAACAATTTAAAATAGCTTGAAACGGTTTGGAATCGTTTGAATGTTAACACAAGATTCCGTGTGTTTTACTTGTACCCCCCCCCCCCCCCTAAAAACATTGAAAAATAGTGAAAACATAGGGGTATAAACTCACCTCGAATGTGCGTTCTTGTTTGGATACTAAGTGATAGCGATGATCCTCGAGTTGGAACCCGTGCGAGTAGTCATATCCTACTAATAATTATACACAATATCGTATTTAAATTAATAAAATATTAATTTAAATAATAGTTTGAAGTGTTAGACAAAACTAAATTTTTTAAGGAAATACGTACAAAAATTATTAGGAATTATTTGAAGATGTTCTTGGTGTTCTTGGGTGAAATATGAATATTTGATGATGTTCTTGGTGTTCTTGAGGAAAAATTGAAGATTTTAAGGAATTTATGAAGATTTGAAAATGGGATGAATGTTCTTGAGGGATTTCGGTTGAAGATTTGAAGATTGGATGGTGATCTGGGTAAAATCCCTTGAAGATATGTTGTTTGTGGATGAGTTTTGAGAGCAAATTTGAGGTTTTCGGTTTGGGAAATGAGAAATGAATTGTGTTTGCGGATAAACACGTATATTTAGGATGTGTTTTCGGTCCTAATGGCCCCAAAACATAGATATTTCGGTTCCATTGATGGGCCTTGATAGGGTTTTCGGTCCTAAGTCAAATTGAAAAGGGTTTTCAATCTTAGAGTCAAACAAGGAAGGTTTTTGGTTTTGGCTTTCCAAAAGTAGGGTGTTTTCAGTTTTGGTTAGGGATTAGATTCCCTAAACCGAAAACTCCAATGTAGTGTGATATTTTATGGTTTTAGCTTTAATATGTGGACTTGTGTTGACTTATAATAACCTAAATCAGCATGGGTTTCAATTTACATGTATATGTTAACATATGAACTTATATAAACATGTATTCTTGGCATCCAAAGTTCTTATTGTATTACTGTTATGATGTGAATTCATTTGTACATGGTTGTAGTTTAGACTTTTATTTGAACAAGTTTAACTTACATTGACTTGGAATAACGGGTTGTTACATTATCCCCTCGTTAGAAGGAATTTTATCCCAAAATTATTTCTATAGAGAGTGCTCATGGATTAGGGAAAAGATGCGGGTATTTTTGTTGCATCTGGTCTTATCACTCCCAAGTGAATTCGGGTCCACACTTGGCATTCCAACGGACCTTCCCTATCGGTATGCAACTTTGTTTCATTCTCTTGACTTCCCTATCCATGATCTCTACTGGTTCTTACACGAATTGTAGACTCTCATTTATCTCGATTTCATCGAGTGGAATCACATGGGTCTCGTCGGATAGACACTTCTTTAGGTTAGACATGTCGAAGATAGGTTGTACGTTATTAAGTTCTTGAGGTAGTCGGAGTTTGTAAGCTACTGGGCCGATTCTAGCAAGAATCTCGAATGACCCAATGTACCTTGGATTTAGTTTTCCACGTTTTTCGAAACGTATCATGCCCTTCCAGGGGGAGACCATCAATAGAACGCGGTATCTAACCTAGAATTCAAAGGGTTTTCGTCTCTTATCTACGTAGATCTTTTATCTGTCTCTGGAAGCTTTCAATCATTCTGATATTTGAACGATCTTATATGCCGTTTCCCTGATGATCTCTGGGCCGGTGAGAGTGCTGTCAGGAACTTGCCCTCTAGCTAGTTGCGTGTCACCTACCTCATCCCAGCACAGAGGAAATTTGCACATATGACCATAGAGGGCTTCAAAAAGACCAACTTTGATGCTAGAGTGATAACTATTATTGTATGAGAACTCGACTAGTGGAAAATGGGTATCCCATTCTTTACCATAGTCGATCACACAAGCTCTCAACATTTCTTCTAAGGTTTGAATAGTTCTCTCACTCTGCCCGTCTGTTTGTGGATGGTAGGTTGTATTCATGTCCAGCCTAGTTCCCATAGATTTTTGTAGTGACTGCTAGAATCTTTAGGTGAATGTATTGTCTCTATCAGAGATAATGGATATTGGCACACCATGAAGTCGTACTATCTCTCTAATGTAAGTTCTGGTCAATTTCTCCATCTTGTCTATTTCCTTTATTGGTAGGAAGTGTGCGGACTTGGTTAATCTGTTGACGATTACCCAAATGGTGTCATGACCACCCGTGGTCTTGGGCAACTTGGTTATAAAATCCATTGTAATCCGCTCCCACTTCCACTCAGGTATCTCTGGTTGTTGTAGTAAACCTGAGGGCTTCTGGTATTCTACCTTGACCATGGCGCAAGTTAGGCACTTGCCCACATAGGTAGCAATTTCTGCTTTCATGTTCGGCCACCAATAGAGTTTATTGAGATCAAGATAGATCTTATCTGTACCTAGATGAACGGAGTATCGAGTCTTGTGGGCTTCGTTCATGAAAACATCTATGTATCCACCAAACTTCGGTGTCCATTCCGATTCATGAGATAATAAACTCTGTTACCTTTGATTTATAAGTTCTTCTCCATTCCTCTTAAGGCTTCACCCGCCACATTTTTACGCTTCAAGGCTTCCAGGTGAGCCTCTTTGATCTATGTGGACAGATGTGAATGAATGGTCATGGTTAGTGCTTTTACTCTGCTACTTGAGTACTCCTTTCGACTGAGGGCATCTGCTACTACATTGGCTTTGTCGGGATGATAACGAATTTCGCATTCGTAGCCATAAAGTAATTCTACCCATCGTCGTTGTCTCGTGTTAAGCTCCTTTTGGTCGAGTATGTGCTGAAGACTTTTGTGGTCGGTGAAGATGGTGCACTTTCTACCATAAAGGTAGTGCTTCCAGATCTTCAGAGCAAGCACTTTGTGTGTCTTTAACTGTCTCGAGGCATAGGCAATAACCTTTCCTCGTTGCATAAGCACATAGTCTAGTCCCTTATTGGATGCATCGCAGTATACTACAAAGTGTTCTGTCCCTTCTAGAAGATATAAGATAGGTGCGCCGCACAGGGCTTCCTTCAGTGTTTGGAATGCAGTGTCTTGTTTCTCTCCCCAGCTAAAGGTTACACCCTTCTGATTCAGGGTGGTAAGTGGCTTAGCGATTCTGGAGAAGTTTTGTTTGAACCTGCAGTAGTAGCCAGCAAGTCCTAAGAATTGACAGATCTCTGTTGGCGTTCTTGGTGCTGACCAGTTCTTGATTGCCTTAATTTTGGAGGGGTCCACGTGTATTCCTTCTTTGCTAACCACGTGACCAAGGAAATTTACTTTCCTAATCCAAAACTCGCGCTTTGAGAACTTCACATATAGCCTCTCCGCCCTTAATATTTCTAGGACTTGTCTCAGGTGCTGTCTATGTTCTTCCTTACTCCATGAGTAGATAAGTATATCATCTATGAATAATATCACAAATTTGTCTAGGAAAGGGCGGCATACCTAATTCCTTAAGTCCATGAATACCGCAGGTGCATTTGGTAGTCCGAAGGGAATTACTACAAACTCGTAGTGACTATAACGAGTTTGGAATGTTGTTTTCGGAATATCATTCTCCTGGACTTGTAGTTGGTGATGCCCCGATCATAGGTTGATCTTTGAAAAGTAGCTTGCTCCTTGGAGTTCATCGAACACATCGTCTATCCACGGTAAAGGGTATTGGTTCTTAATGGTGAGCTCATTTAGTTCGCGGTAATCTAGGCACATGCGGAAAGATCCATCCTTCTTCTTCATGAATAGGATCTGTGCTCCCCAGGGTGAGAAGCTCGGTATGATGAATCCCTTGTTGAGAAGTTCGTTTAGTTGGCTAGATCATTCTTGCATCTCTGCTGGTCCTAGACGATACAAGGATTTGGCTACGGGGGTAGCTCCAAGAATCAAGTCGATTCAGAATTCAACTTGGCGTTCAGGAGGAACTCCTGGAAGATCTTCGGGAAAAATGTCGGGAAAATTACAGACTTCAGGAATTCTCTCGATGTCTTTTACTTCTTGCTTCTCATTTGCCACATGTGCTAAGAATGTGTGGTACTCCTTGCGTAGATATTTTTGGGCTTTGACGCAAGAGATAATGCGATGGTTCGTACCGGGTTTGTCGCCGTACATGATGAGAGTTTCACCACTTGGCAGATTTAGGCAAACAACCTTTTCGTCGAAAAGAATATCAACACGGTAAGGACTTAACCAATCCATGTCGATGATGATGTCAAAGCTTTTTATTGAGACCGACATAAGGTCGATTTGAAAAGAATGGTCGTTTAGAGTGAGGGTACAGCCTATGTATATGTTGTTAGTGCTTTCTGTTTTCTTGTTTACCATCTCGACTTGAATGTTTCGTTCACTGTTTATTTTTTTTAGTAGATGTTTAAATTTATGGCTCACGAAACTCCTTTCTGCACCACTATCAAAGAGTATGCATGCATAAGAGTTATCAAGAAGGAACGTACTCGTGACCACCGTGGGATCTGCTATGACGTCTTCCTGCCCTATTGGTAGCACTCTTCCCACACCGCCATCATTCTTCCTTTTCGGACAATCCCTCTTGAAGTGTCCTGTTTTGCCACACCCGTAACAAGTTTGGCTTATTCCTCCGTCGGGGACGTGGGTGGTAGGTTATGCTGGTGCCTTACAGAAACGGGCATTGTCCCCCTTCCTATTGAAGATATTACAATGCTTCTCATGGCAAGGTCCGTGTTGTTGGAACTTACATTTGTTGCACTTCGAGAGGTTTCCAGCGTATCGACTGGGAGGTGTTGGAGCAGTAGGAATAGTGGCAGCGTGGAATGCCACAGTTTGCTGCTTCTTTGAGGAATCCTGTGACAATTTCCCCTTTCTTTTGTTTCAAAATTTCTTTTTGTTACCACCTTCTTTGGGTTGCTTAGGGATGGCTGTCAAGAAGCCTTGGCGAACTCCATGATCCATAAGTGTATGTGCCAGACGCTTGGCGCTGTTAAAAGTAAGTGGATTTGCAGCTATGACGTTCCCTTGTATCTGAGGAGATAGTGCCCGGATGTACCTTTCCACTTTCTTACTTTCCGGGGTGACCATCCTGGGACATAGAATAGTCAGATCACAGAATCTGGCAGTGTAAGCAGTAATATCAGAGTCCTTCATCATCTGACCCCGAAGCTCTTGCTTTAGCTTTTGCACCTCGCCCCTCAGGCAGTATTCTACTAGCATTAGGTTCTTTAAGTCTTCCCACCTCATGGAATTGGCTACTAGGAGAGTCAATGACTTGACATGGCCGTTACACCAGGAGAGGGCTCTGTCTATGAAAGTGTATGCTGCAAATTTCACCTTGCTAGCTTCAAGGCACGCGCAGATTTAAAATACTGATTCGGTCTTCTCGAACCAACATGTTAAAGAAATGACACCTCCGATTCCATCAAAGGAATTGGGTTTAGCGGTCGTGAAATCCTTATAAAAACACTCCCTTTGGTGTCTACGGCTATCTACGTGGTTAGAAGGGTTGGCACCACTACGCGCCTCACTAGCTCCACTTGCGTTGATTTGCATCACGGCGGCTACCACGATAGCTGTTACTGCTGCTTGGAAAATAGCAGGGTCATACTGTGGAGGTGGTGGCGGTGGTGGAGTTGGTGACGCGTTGTTTTTGTTCCTATTCGACTTCTTTGGGGTCATCTTTCTCTATAATGATTAAAGAGGGGGTGACGATAAGTCCTCTATAGTAGTTATGAGTCATGTGATATTGAACAAGATATATCTTAGTCCTAAACGCATCATATCCTGGCTTTTATAGTGTTTTATTAAGCGATTTACAATAGAAGTCTACTTAATATAAGTAAACCTTCGCAATTTCAACTTATGAAATTTAACAACACTTGAAACGAATTTGTATAGTGTGACTCATACCGGGTCCCCTCATAATTACATAGTGTATACAAATTATATATAACCAAGACCAAATAGACCTTCGAATAAGTGATCCTACTCTAATTCCATCACCAAACAAGGAATAGGAAGTAAAGATAAATCACAAATCCTAAGTCTATAAAATCTTAATTATATATAACTCTTACGTATACACTTTGCAATTATAGATCTACCAGCAAGGTTCCTTTGTTTTCACATGATTGATTCCGGTAAGAAGGCCCTTCTCGACTATTAGTTTATATAACTATCGAGGCCTAGATATTGTTGTGCTAGTTTTATAGTTCCATAAAATACTCCTATAGTATTTTAACTTTATGCTTAGTTCTAGAGTTCTTCTGGTATATAGAGTTGGTAAGTTCTAGACTTGTTGCAACATTATAGTCACTCCCAAACACATGTTGCTCGTATCTCAAATAAATATAGTTGATCAGACTATATTTATCCCAAATATGATTACATAACTATCCAGGCTTAACCGTAGTGTCCAACTCATCCAAATACTTTTATGTAGTTCTTACTGTGATACTGTTTCTAGTATGTATGCATGTTTGTATACTTCCTATAAAATACTTATATTTTACAAGTATACTTTTAGTCAGAGCGCCTCAACCCTGTTGTATTTATAGTTGTATATCTTGCATGGTTTGATATATTTAGTTCATTATAAACAATGCTTTGATACTAATTTGTCACACCTCCAAAACGGAACGGCTGAAACGTCCGGGGGTGGATGACGTCATGTACAGTATCACAACAATTGCATAATAGTAATCAAAGCAACAACCATTACATTGATAATATAAAGTTTACATCATGTTTATAACATTGTTTGTATAACACCAAAAATGTATAACAAAAACTATAAGACGTGACGCTATGATGCTCCATCTTTTCAAAACCTGTATGTATACCCGTCTACTGATTCCCTGAGAATTCAAGTGATTTTGAAAGTGTATCAACATTTAAGTTGGTAAGTTCATAAGAATTTTAGTATTAGAAGTCTGTCTTTGTTCTTTGAAAATTTTAGTGTGTTCCTCCAGAAAATCCAATATTTCCTTTGGTAAATGAAATGTAGTGTTAGGCCTTAAGACCAAAATGTATGTGGTACTGTATTTGGAAAATAGTGTACTATATCACATTTGTATGAAAAAACCTTTTTATCTGTATATGCCTGGAATCCTCCAGCTGTATTATATAGTAGTATAATGTAGTTCTATTATTAAAATAAAACCTTTGAAGATATGATTTTCCCGTAAAAAAAATGTTTAGTTAATGCTTATCATGAGTCATATTATAACCATGCTAAAATGACTAGTGACCTGCACGATGTTCTTCAGGCGTTGGAATGTTATGACATTTGTCACCCCAGACCCGCCGGCCTAATTGTAGCTAACAGTTTAGGTGCTATATTGTCAGTCATGTGTAGATCTATACACAAATTCATGCTCTCCCTTAGGAGACACTGGTTATAATTCAGGACTTTAGCTTGTACTTTAGTAGATACGATGAAGTAGTGGCTCACAATCCTATATTAACCTGTTTACGTATAGTTTATACATGTTCTCTTATTCTTGTAAATGTATGTATTTCCATTTTGTAGTGTATTCGTAGTGCAAAATAATTATACTTAAATAATTATTTTAGTATTGTATCTTTGGATTTAGTAAAATAGTGTAAGTGTCCTATAAATTATACCTATTATAATTTATCATGTATGGTTCTTGTACTAGTAAGGAAGTATGTATGTTTCATAAACTATACCTATTATATTTTAAATGTATGCTCTGTGTGTACGGAAATATTTATGAAAATACCCCTTAGCTCATCATGTTACAAAGAGGTTAACATTTTATTTAAATAAGTTTTATACTCATATAAATATATGGCATATATAATTCAGATTAAAAAGGAAGTCATACAAGTGATTCTACCTTAAGCCCACAACCAAACAAGGAACAAAAGTTAAGGCGAAAACACCAGTCCTAAGCCTACTTAATCTTATATATATATATATATATATATATATATATATATATATATATATATATATGTTTTCGTAAAATTCATATTTGAAATAATTTATAATAACTTGAAACAATTCAAAATAGATTGAAACGGTTTGGAACTGTTTGAATATTAACACAAGATTCCTTGAGTTTTACTGGTATTCCCCCTAAAAACATTGAAAAATAGTGAAAACCTAGGGGTACTGTGACATCCCCAAAATCTCGGCCAGAAAAGACCGATTTTCATTTATGCTTTTAAATATTTTCAGAGTAAATCCTTTTGATTTGAAAGAGTTGCGGAATTTGTTCCCAAAAGCAAAACATGATAAAACATTGTTTACCGAAGCATTTCATAAAAGAAATGTATTTTCATTATAAACAAAACTCGGGGTGTCATGTTCCGATACAGACCAATAAGCATAAACGAATACATTACAAGTCATATAACAAATATAAACATATGCAGACTTGTAAACAAAACAACTTGATGGTTCATCCATCTCATGCCCTTCCGCCACTACCTGTAATACAATTTAAAACTGAGTGGGTCAGGCTTGGGAGCCTGGTGAGCATATAGGGTTTTCAACCCACAATAAATATCATATTTAATTTTCACCAACCAACAATAACCCAATTACCCATTCCCGTTATTCTCACTTTAATGTCCCTAAAACAACTAACATAAGGGACCTAGTCTAAGAATATTTCATCGGGGCGACAACACATGCTTCGGGGGTACCTCAGCAATATAAGTCAAATAAGGCAACCATGAGGGGGATGGAGTACAGCGAATGAACACCCAAGTTCATTAACACCTACAGGTGGCGAACCTGCTAATGTTTCCACAAGACTGTCTAGAATAGCCATTGGTCGTCATCTAAACTCCGCTAGATGACTCAATCAAACAACAACGAGGCCTCTCATCTGTTTATTACACACCAACTGTCTACCCATGTTCTACCCAACATATTAGTAGATAAAAATATACATTTGTATACATAGTTTAAAGAAAACCTGTATAGCATGCTTTAATCAACACATATATCACAAAACAGATGAGGCACACACACACATAACACATATTTCATAAAGAAATAAGCAGATCTATAAGATAGAAGAGAGTGAATACTCATTCACACATAACACAACCAAATATATACACATAGCACGTATTTTATATATAATACTTTGTATTATTGTATTTGGAAAGAAAATAACTACACACTCACACTTATAAACAACAATACTCTTAATACACTCGAACCCAAACTCGTATTATTATTGTGTTTATGAAAGGTAGTATACACTCACTTGATCAGAAGATGATCGGACAGCACTACGGCTTATAGAAGTAGTAATCCACAGCAGATCTGGAAGATCTTCACAAAAATCGAACTTCTCGCGGGCAGAGCTTCGACTCGGGAACCGCACTTCTCGGGATCTTCGGGATCTCGGGACTTGCCTCGGGGCTAGAGTATGATACCGGGGCTTCGGGGTATTTCTGGCATGCAAAACGATGCAAAACGGGAGAGAGAAGAGAAGACATTGGCAATTGGGTCGGCTGCCTTCGGTTCCTATTTATAGGAGGCTGGAGCCTCGGAGTACGCGGGGCGTACTGCGTTACGCGGGGCGTACTGCCCAAAACGTCATTGCTTACGTATCCGAAGTGCTCGAGTGCGAGTGTCGACATCCCTCGGAGTACGCGGGGCGTACTCGAGTACGCGGGGCATACCTCAGATCAGATCGGTGACTCCTTCGGATAATACTTCCGAATTTTGAATTAAAAATAAATACAAAATGATTAATAAACTTCGGAAATTCATAACTTCTTCATACGAACTCCGTTTTCGACGTTCTTTATATCCACGGAAAGGTGAGACTACGCTCTACGACTTTTGTTTAGACTCCGTCGGCTAATTTTGACTTTATTTTTTATTAATTATTTTTAATAGGCCGGGACAGAAACTTTCGTTATAAATTCATAACTTCTTCGTTTAACGTCCGTTCTCGCCTAACTTTTTATCGTTTCGATACCAACAATGAGATCTTCGATTCTCATTTAGATTGCTTCGGCTAACAACCGCTCGATCTCAAATCGAGTAAAACAGGTTGTATACCGCTAAGCCGGAACTTCGATAAATCATAACTTCCTCATACGAAGTCAGATTTGGGCGTTCTATATATATTCGGAAACCTCGTTTCAAATACTACAACACTAACCAAAGATATTAGGTTTATTTTACACTTAAATTTTGACGCTTATTTTTATTCTTAATTAATCAAACCACATAATTAAGCAATTAAGCAAATAACACATAATACTCAAATAATACATTATTATTATTATTTCAAAATGGGTTACAAAGGTTAACCTAGACTATTACATTGCTAAAAATGGCAAGCCCGGAAACACAGGCGTTACAATTCTCTCCACCTTAGAATGATTCCGTCCCCGGAATCACACATCAACAAACAAATGCGGATAGCGACTCAACATGTCACTCTCCGTCTCCCAGGTGAGATTCGGCCCATTCGTGTGTTTCCATCGGACAAGCACTAACCCAACCATTTTGCGTCGCAACTTCTTAGTCTTTCGGTCAACAATTGCCTCTGGTTCTTCAATCAACCTTTTGTTCTCATCAATTCTCAATTCAGAAATTGGAATTATATCGGGAACTTCTCCCGTGAACTTCCTCAAATAACACACATGAAAGGTGTTGTGAATTCTATTCAGTTCTTCGGGTAATTCGAGCTTGTAAGCTTGGTTCCCAATCCTCTGAAGGACTTTAAACGGTCCAATAAACCTTGGACTCAACTTTCCCCTTTTACCAAATCTTATAAGTCCCTTCCACGGCGAGACTTTAAGCAAAACCGAATCTCCAACCTCAAAAGTCATCGGTCTTCGCTTCTTGTCAGCATAGCTCTTTTGACGATCTTGAGCTGCTAACATTCTTTCCCTAATTATTTTCAACTTTTCAGCAGTTTGATGAACCAACTCTGGTCCCATAAACTGCTTTTCCCCAGCCTCAAGCCAACAAGACGGCGTACGACACTTCTGTCCATACAAAGCTTGATAAGGTGCCATCTTAATGCTCGAGTGAAAACTATTATTATAGGAAAATTCTACCAACGGTAAATGTTCATCCCAATTACCTAGGAATTCCAAGGTACATGCTCTCAGCATATCTTCAAGTGTTTGTATCGTTCTTTCACTCTGACCATCAGTCTGCGGATGGTAAGCTGTGCTTAAACATAACTTGGTACCCATTTCCTCTTGTAGACTTTTCCAAAACCTTGATGTGAAACGGCTATCACGATCCGACACAATCGTTAACGGAACACCGTGAAGCCTCACAATTTCCTTCACGTAAGAATTCGCAAGCTTCTCCATAGACCATTTCTCCCTGGCCGCTATGAAATGCGCACTCTTAGTGAATCGATCAACGACCACCCAAATCATGTCGTGACCATTCTTTGTTCTGGGCAGTTTAGTGACAAAATCCATAGCAATTTCTTCCCACTTACCCATAGGCACAGGCAAAGGTTCTAAACTCCCGTAAGGTTTCTGATGTTGTGTCTTGACTCTCGCACAAGTCACACACTCGGCCACATACTTTGCAACATCAAGCTTCATCGTTGGCCACCAGTAGTAGGGTTTTAGGTCCCTATACATTTTAGTGCTACCCGGATGAATTGAGTACATGGTTTTGTGAGCTTCTTCCATCAGAAGATCCCTAATTCCTCCTGACTTAGGTACCCAAATACGATCTTGGAATACCTTCAGTCCATGACCGTTAGTACCAAACACCAACGTTTTACCCAAACGTTCCTCCTTTCGGTCATTTTTCTCAGAAGCTTCCTCTTGAGCTTTCTTTATACTTTCCACAATAGTCGAGACAACTTCAATTCTCAACGCTCTTGGCCTCTTCCTTTCAAGATTGACTTTCCGACTGAGAGCATCAACAACAACATTAGCTTTACCGGGGTGGTAAAGTATCTTGCAGTCGTAGTCTTTAAGTAATTCTAGCCAGCGTCGTTGCCTCATATTCAATTCTTTATGATTAAAGAGGTATTGGAGACTCTTATGATCAGTGAAAAGTTTGCACTTCGTGCCATAAAGGTAATGCCTCCATGTTTTCAGAGCGAAAACTACCGCTGCCAACTCCAAATCATGAGTAGGGTAATTCTTTTCATGCTCTTTCAGCTGTCGAGACGCATATGCTATCACCTTTTCTCTTTGGGTCAAAACACAACCCAATCCAACACCAGACGCATCGCTATAAACAGCGAAGTCTTCAACTCCATCGGGTAGAGAAAGTATCGGTGCCTCGCATAGCTTCTTCTTTAACTTCTCGAATGCTTCTTTATGCTTCTCACTCCAAGCATAAGTAGCTCCTTTGTGGGTCAAAGCTGTCAATGGAGTAGCAATCGAAGAAAAGCCTTGGATAAACCTGCGGTAATATCCGGCTAATCCCAAAAAGCTTCGAATCTCCGTGGGACTTTTCGGTTGTTCCCACTTCGTCACAGCTTCGATCTTCGCTGGATCAACCATTATCCCTTCTTGGTTGACCACGTGACCCAAGAATTGGACCTCACGAATCCAAAAATCACATTTGGAGAACTTCGCATAAAGCTTCTCCTTCTTCAAAACTTCTAACACTTCTCGCAAGTGTCTGCCATGCTCCTCCTGGCTTTTCGAGTAAATCAGAATGTCGTCTATGAACACTATCACGGATTTATCAAGGAACGGGTTACAAACCCTATTCAACAAATCCATGAACGCTGCTGGAGCATTGGTTAGTCCAAACGACATAACCAAGAACTCGTAGTGTCCATATCTAGTTCTGAATGCAGTCTTCTCGATATCTTGCTCTCTTACTTTTAGCTGATGATATCCTGACCTAAGATCGATCTTCGAGAAATAGCTCGAACCTTGCAATTGATCAAACAGGTCATCAATCCTCGGCAACGGATATCTATTCTATATTGTTGCCTTGTTCAGCTCTCTGTAATCGATGCACATTCTCATACTTCCATCTTTCTTCTTTACAAATAACACCGGAGCTCCCCAGGGCGATCAACTAGGTCTAATGAAACCTTTGTCCAATAACTCCTGAAGTTGCATCATTAGCTCCTTCATCTCCGTCGGTGCTAATCGATAAGGTGCTTTTGCTATTGGCGTGGTTCCTGGTAACAAGTCTATTCTGAACTCCACTTGTCTATCAGGTGGTAATCCAGGAAGATCCTCGGGGAACACTTCCGGATAATCACACACCACTGGAATGCTCTGCATCACCTTCTTTTCCTTCTTAGCATCAATCACAAATGCTAAATATGATGTACATCCCTTGGTCAAACACTTTCTGGCTTTCATTAGAGAAATGATTCCAGAATTCACTCTGCGTTTGTCCCCATACACCATAAACGAATCTTTTCCAGGCGGGTTTACTTTAACTATCTTCTTCTTGCACAAAATTTCGGCATCATTGGCGCTAAGTCAATCCATTCCCAACACGATGTCGAAACCATTAAGATCGATGGGCAATAATTCCTCGTGAAACTTATTCCCATTAAGGTCGATCAAGACGTTTTTCATACGATGGCTAACAGGTACAAACTTGCCACTAGCTACTTCGACTAATAAAGCATTATCTAGTCTATCAATAGGCAAAGCTAGTTTTCTACCAAACTCATGCGAAATAAAGGAGTAGTTGGCTCCAGAATCAAACAATATATGAGCAGGTAATTCGTTTACGAGAAAGGTACCTGAAGCGACATCAGCTTCATCCTTCGCAGCTTCCAGTGTCATCTGGAATGCTCTCGCCTTTGGCTTTGGTGGAATGTTGGGCTTTGCTGCCTCCTTCTTCTTTGGACAGTCTTTCAAAATGTGCCCCTCTTCATTACACCCAAAACACATCCTTTTGTTGTTCGGACATTCATTGGCAAAATGTCCAACCTTTCCACACTTGTAGCAGGTCACATCCTCGCTACATTTCCCAAAGTGCTTTTTCCTACACTTATCACACCACTTTGCTTCGCCTCCTTTTCCTCCAAACTTTTTCGAATCAGATTTCGAAAATTTGCTCTTCTTACTGGAACCAGATGTTCCTTCAAACTTCCTTTTCTCACCAACCTCAACCTTGACGGTGGTTCTCCCCTTGATCATGTTCTCCACAGACTTGGCAGCCCAGATAGCTGCCTCTAGAGTAAGTGCCTGACGTACTGGCACCTCGTACTCCCATGGAAGTCCCTTCGCATACCGATCCACCTTTGTCAGCTCGTCTGGAACGATACGCAAGGCAAACTCCATCTTATCGGTGAAGTTATTGGTGTATTCATCAACTGACATGCTACCCTTCGTCAATGTCAAAAACTTATTCTCCAACTCCAACAGATTTTGAGCCGAGCAGAACTTGCGCTTGAACTGCACCAAGAACTCTGTCCATGACAATTGCAGTGGCTCATTAGGGCTTAAGGTCTTCCCTAGAGTGTTCCACCAACGAACGGCTCCACCTCGGAATTGTCGCACGGCATAGATAGTTTGCAACTTGCCTCTACAGCCACATGTCATAAAGGCTAACTCCATTTCGGAGATCCAATCCATAACCCCAATCGGATCCTCCTTTCCATTGAAGGTCGATGGTTTGCAAGTCAAAAAGTCCTTGTACTTGCATCCCATTCCATCATTCCTTCCTTCACGGTTATCTTGCCTAACTATCGGTGGGTTGGCTGGACCAACAGACCCACTGAAGTTTCCACCTTCTGAGTGCCCTTCATTTAATTTAGGCTCTTCCACACGAATCGACAGTTCTTCACGATTTTGTTGAAGCAACCGTCTAGTTTCATCCATCTGACGATCCAACATCGTCTGAATCATCAATTGCACACCAGCCATGGTTATTGGCTCAGGTGCTGCTGCTACGACAGGTATTGGCTCAATCACTGGTGGTTGATTCCTGTTTTCGTCAGCATTTCCAACTCCACTTCTTGTTCTCACCATTTTGATCTACACACCGAATAAGGTGAAATTAGATCCTCAATCATGATAGATATTCAGATCATCCTTATCACTCCGAAACGTTTATATGCTAGTTCTAATATCGTAGACGTACGCTTAGAATCCTACACACATAAGGTTTCTAGATCCGGTCGGCAACAGACCATAGATCCGAACAAACAATATCGTATATGGCAACATATAACATTTAGCACATAAAGCATTTTAGGCAACTTTCCTAAAATAAACTAGTGCTCGTGTCTAAATCACAACAGACATACATCTCAAAACTTCACTTAGCATTCTAAGTTTAAGTCTAGAAATCCAACAAATTCCTAGTTCGCTTAAACTAATGCTCTGATACCAACTGTGACATCCCCAAAATCTCGGCCAGAAAAGACCGATTTTCATTTATGCTTTTAAATATTTTCAGAGTAAATCCTTTTGATTTGAAAGAGTTGCGGAATTTGTTCCCAAAAGCAAAACATGATAAAACATTGTTTACCGAAGCATTTCATAAAAGAAATGTATTTTCATTATAAACAAAACTCGGGGTGTCATGTTCCGATACAGACCAATAAGCATAAACGAATACATTACAAGTCATATAACAAATATAAACATATGCAGACTTGTAAACAAAACAACTTGATGGTTCATCCATCTCATGCCCTTCCGCCACTACCTGTAATACAATTTAAAACTGAGTGGGTCAGGCTTGGGAGCCTGGTGAGCATATAGGGTTTTCAACCCACAATAAATATCATATTTAATTTTCACCAACCAACAATAACCCAATTACCCATTCCCGTTATTCTCACTTTAATGTCCCTAAAACAACTAACATAAGGGACCTAGTCTAAGAATATTTCATCGAGGCGACAACACATGCTTCGGGGGTACCTCAGCAATATAAGTCAAATAAGGCAACCATGAGGGGGATGGAGTACAGCGAATGAACACCCAAGTTCATTAACACCTACAGGTGGCGAACCTGCTAATGTTTCCACAAGACTGTCTAGAATAGCCAGTGGTCGTCATCTAAACTCCGCTAGATGACTTAATCAAACAACAACGAGGCCTCTCATCTGTTTATTACACACCAACTGTCTACCCATGTTCTACCCAACATATTAGTAGATAAAAATATACATTTGTATACATAGTTTAAAGAAAACCTGTATAGCATGCTTTAATCAACACATATATCACAAAACAGATGAGGCACACACACACATAACACATATTTCATAAAGAAATAAGCAGATCTATAAGATAGAAGAGAGTGAATACTCATTCACACATAACACAACCAAATATATACACATAGCATGTATTTTATATATAATACTTCGTATTATTGTATTTGGAAAGAAAATAACTACACACTCACACTTATAAACAACAATACTCTTAATACACTCGAACCCAAACTCGTATTATTATTGTGTTTATGAAAGGTAGTATACACTCACTTGATCAGAAGATGATCGGACAGCACTACGGCTTATAGAAGTAGTAATCCACAGCAGATCTGGAAGATCTTCACAAAAATCGAACTTCTCGCGGGCAGAGCTTCGACTCGGGAACCGCACTTCTCGGGATCTCGGGACTTGCCTCGGGGCTAGAGTATGATACCGGGGCTTCGGGGTATTTCTGGCACGCAAAACGATGCAAAACGGGAGAGAGAAGAGAAGAAATTGGCAATGGGGTCGGCTGCCTTCGGTTCCTATTTATAGGAGGCTGGAGCCTC
Organism: Lactuca sativa; assembly: GCF_002870075.4. Lineage (NCBI taxonomy): Eukaryota > Viridiplantae > Streptophyta > Magnoliopsida > Asterales > Asteraceae > Lactuca > Lactuca sativa. The sequence continues at coordinate 184,595,384 of NC_056627.2, forward strand.
GGAGTACGCGGGGCGTACTGCGTTACGCGGGGCGTACTGCCCAAAACGTCATTGCTTACGTATCCGAAGTGCTCGAGTGCGAGTGTCGACATCCCTCGGAGTACGCGGGGCGTACTCGAGTACGCGGGGCATACCTCAGATCAGATCGGTGACTCCTTCGGATAATACTTCCGAATTTTGAATTAAAAATAAATACAAAATGATTAATAAACTTCGGAAATTCATAACTTCTTCATACGAACTCCGTTTTCGACGTTCTTTATATCCACGGAAAGGTGAGACTACGCTCTACGACTTTTGTTTAGACTCCGTCGGCTAATTTTGACTTTATTTTTTATTAATTATTTTTAATAGGCCGGGACAGAAACTTTCGTTATAAATTCATAACTTCTTCGTTTAACGTCCGTTCTCGCCTAACTTTTTATCGTTTCGATACCAACAATGAGATCTTCGATTCTCATTTAGATTGCTTCGGCTAACAACCGCTCGATCTCAAATCGAGTAAAACAGGTTGTATACCGCTAAGCCGGAACTTCGATAAATCATAACTTCCTCATACGAAGTCAGATTTGGGCGTTCTATATATATTCGGAAACCTCGTTTCAAATACTACAACACTAACCAAAGATATTAGGTTTATTTTACACTTAAATTTTGACGCTTATTTTTATTCTTAATTAATCAAACCACATAATTAAGCAATTAAGCAAATAACACATAATACTCAAATAATACATTATTATTATTATTTCAAAATGGGTTACAAAGGTTAACCTAGACTATTACATTGCTAAAAATGGCAAGCCCGGAAACGCAGGCGTTACAGGTATGAACTCACCGTGAATGTGCGTTCTTGTTTGGATACGAAGTGATAGTGATGATCCTCAAGTTAGAAACCATGCGTATTGTCATGTCCTAATAATAATTATACACGATGTCATATTTAAATTAATGAAATATTAATTTAAATAATAGTTTAAAGTGTTAGACAACACTAAATTCTGTAAGGAAAAACTAACAAAAATTCTCAGGAATTATTTGTAGACGTTTTTGGGTGAAATATGAATATCTGATGATGTTTTTTGGTGTTCTTGAGGAAAACTTGAAGATTTGAATATGGGATGAATGTTCTTGAGGGATTTCGGTTGAAGATTTGAAGATTGGATGGTGATCTGGGTAAAATCTCTTGAAGATATGTTGTTTGTGGATGAGTTTTGAGAGCAAATTTAAGGTGTTTTCGGTTTGGGAAATGAGAAATGAATTGTGTTTGCGGTTAAACACACACATGTATATATATATATATATATATATATATATATATATATATATATATATATATATATATATATATATATATATATATATGTAAGATGTGTTTGCGGTCCTAATGGGCCCAAAACATAGAGATTTCGGTCCTATTGATGGGCCTTGATAGGGTTTTCAATCCTAAGTCAAATAGAAAAGGGTTTTTTTTTGTCTTTGAGTCAAACAAGGAAGGTTTTCAGTTTTGGCTTTCAAAAAGTAGGGTGTTTTTGGTTTTGGTTAGGGGTTAGATTCCCTAAACCGAAAAATCCAATGTAGTGTGATATTTTATTGTTTTAGCTTTAATATGTGGACTTGTGTTGACTTATAAAAACCTAAATCAACATGGGTTTCAATTTACACTTATATGTTAACATATGAACTTATATAAACATGTATTCTTGGCTTCCTAAGTTCTTATTGTATTACTGTTATGATGTGAATTCACTTGTACATGGTTGTAGTTTAGACTTTTATTTGAACAAGTTTGACTTACATTTACTTGGGATAACGGGTTGTTACAAAGTGTAGATACTTATTCGACGATATATTCAGTAAAATCGGATTCGGCAAATAAATATGGAAAATAGTTATCACATATAAGCAAATTAGGCAGATAAGCAACAAAAATCTGGATCTGGACTGAGCCCATGACATGAGCATGCATGCTCACGACGTGAGTTGCGACAAATCAAAAAACAAGTTTCTTTTCTCTTTAGTTGATTCACCAATGTTCAAATACATGAAAGATAGCCATAGTCTCTGATATCACTGATGGGTTATGGAGATTACCAAAACGATGCACTAAACGGAAAAACAGTTAACAATTAAATGATTAGGGAACATGCAACTTAATAAGGATCTATGTCTTTAACATATAGGCAACATTCTATGAACTATCATCCTACAAAAATTTTGTATATGAAACATAATTCATAAGGATGAAAACTTACCTTGATGATTGTTGTAGCAAATAATCTTGAATTCCTTCTTCAAAGCTTTTGGCAACAAGAACCACAAGTGTCGTGCCTCTGATGGTTCACACCCAAGCTAACAGTGAGGAAATTATAGAGAGAGGGAAGAGAATTTCGGCCTTGCTAAGAGGGAATCAAGTGATCGAAAATATGAAGGCTAGGGATCCTTATATAGTGCAAGTAGGAAACCCTGGATAACCCTAAAACCAATAAAATAGCATAATCTTATTTTGGTAACTATCAAGCTTCCTAATTATCTCCCCAGGATAATTCTTAAGCTCCAAGAAACCTCATAAAACTGTCCATACCATAAGGGAGGTTCTAGAATGTCTCTTGCTCAACTATTTACTAATTGCACTTTAGTTCATATACTTTTAATTAATTCTATTAGTCGTAAAATTAATTCCAAATTAATTTCTGATTAATTATTTACTAAATATTATTCTCATAGTATATTAATAAATTATTTATTCCAATTTATTATTCAAATAATAATTTAACTCTCTCAAAAAACATCTTGTCCAATTGCTAGGTTTGAGGGCAACCCAAAAGGACTGTGCTACCATCAATTCAAGTTTATACCGGTTATAGTTATAGGATTAGACACCTAATCCAACATAGACAACTTTTAAATTATGAGTCTAGTAAGTTAGATGTATCATATGAAGTAGAAGTAGCCAACGACCATATAGAAAGCACCACTGAAATCGTAAAGAATTGCCTTCTAACTCTAAACGGTCACATTTTCCATGTAAATCTCATGCCAATTCCTATCAGAAGAACACTTCCAAAACTTGCAGCTGGTCCTGGAACTGCTGAGTAAAGAGAAACTATACTCAAAATTCTCCAAATGTGAATTTTGGATCAAAGAGGTACATTTCTTAGGGCACGTTGTGAGTAACAAGGGGGTACACGTGGAGCCCACTAAAATCAAAGTAGTTAAGAATTGAGAAGCACCAAAGATGCCAATGGAAGTGCGCCAATTCTTAGGCCTTGCGGGATACTATCGTAGATTCATAGAAAACTTCTCAAAAACGGCTAAGCCTGAAACTACATTAGTATAGAAAGAAACTAAATTCGACTGGAGAGATAAGCAAGAATCTACATTCCAAAAGTTGAAACAAATATTGTGTAGCGCACCAATTTTATCCTTGCATGAAGGAACAGAAGACTTTGTCGTATATTGCGATGCGTGAATTCAAGGATTACCAACTCTTGGTATCTAGAAGGAGAACATTTTATACAAAATATTTTGAGAGCCACGTCAGAACAATTATCATTGCTTAATTCTTTTAAGATGTTAATGACATGGTCGCATGGTACGCCAAACATTTTCCATTTTAGACATGTATAAGTTCTTTCTTTGAAATCAAAAATGTATTTATGTTGGAAGTCTAGGACCTCAAATCTTGATTTTTGAAATCGGACAAAGCTTCAATTTAGTACATTTTTTTCTCTTCTTCTATGACATCCCCAAATTCACGGTCACTTTTAAAATTTTATTTATGCTTATTTTAAAATTAGAGTATCCTTTTAAAGAATAATATTGCGGAATTTGTTCCCAGAAAACATGTTAATGATATTATTAAAGCATTTCCGATGTATTTTATTTGTTTTAAAACATTGGGATGTTGTTGTCAATACAGAAACATAAGCATAACGAAATATTACAAGTCTTACATTAATTAAACTAGTGGCTTAATACTCCTTGAATCTTTTAGCAGAATGTATCTTTCATATCGCTACCTATGATACAATAAACTGAGTGGGTTGGGTTGGGAAACCTGGTGAGTACATAGGGTTTTCAACCCACAATAATATTATTATTATGTTTAATCATAAAACAATTTACCAAATTTCTCATCCATATTATCTTCATTATTCTTAAGGTTCTTCCCTAAGAATAATCTATTTTTCATAGCTGCCAATGTTCATATATAAGGCACTAAGACCATAGTTTCCATGGTTTTTAGAGTACATCTGGTGAACACGTAGTTCAAAAACACCTACAGGTTGCGGGCCTAATAGCGTTCCAGTGGACTGCCCAGAATAGTCTATGTTCATAATCTATACTCTGCTAAATGACTAGTGGTGATGTATCCCATCAGGAATACGTCAGGCGTAATGGGACCGTAAATCTGATGGACGACATGGGCAAAAGTCGGTTTATGCCTAACATCGCGTCTTCTCCCTCGCCCTTCGCATCCCTGTGTTCGTTCCTTGGCGCCCAAGCGCCGGAACCAACGTCAAGAAAAAATAGTACCAGTCGTCCCCCAGACCGACAGGTGTAACACTCATGATGTTGATCCCCTGGAGCAGGAATTCAAGCCGGAGACATATCACAATAGTTAGCGCCATCCAAACGTACACACAGTACGGCACAACACACTTCGCAACACCAGGCGCCAGAAATGACGGATAAAGGACCAACACAGTAGGAAGACGATAACAATAGCCCAGTGAGACCAATGCAGTCCCTCGACGGAAGCGGTCTATCAACACTTGAAGGACAACATCTCACACAGGCACCAACAGCATCGTCGGTCGGCTCCAAAATGGAGTTCGTCACTAGCATATGGCAACCGCCGCCCGTCAAAACAAAACAACCGGCCACAACAAAACAACCGGCCACAACTACGCCGACCACCTAATCACAACAAGCAGCAAATTGACTGCAGCTATCGGCACAGCAGGCAGGGACCAACGCTTGGTCTCCTGGCACCATCCTATAAGCTACACCACTTGCAGGCCAACAGCCTTGTCCAATGGTAGCGATGTCACATATCCCATTATTCGCCTAACAACCGCCGTTCAACCCATATTCATACCACTACCAAGGTGTGTACCCTTACATACAAGTACAAACTCACAACAGTCAAAGCGCGCCAACACATGGGACGAACACACAAGCTATGGGGGTAACAGACTCGAATTTGCAAACAAATCAGCTAATGCATGCATACGCCACGCATGCATCGTATATGCCTTAAGCGAACATGTATAACCACGGGTACCATTATGAGTTTGGTCAAGGGCACAACGACCCATACTACATGCAGCAGGCAACAAATGGCGAACCACTCAGCTACCCATATATGAACAGCCATGTAACAAGCATCAACTCGGCATTCTACCCAGAGCTATTACAATACGAAATACCGCATTCCGCCATAATACCAAATATCCCAAAGTTTGATGGTACGACGGATCCTGACAAACACAAAGATACCTACGAGTGGATGATAACACCCCTCATATGGACAAGAGATTCACTCGCACCTACTTCCCGGTCACACTATCGGGAAATGTTGGCAAATGGTTCAAGGCACTACATCCGAGAAGTATCTCCAACTTCGAACAATTGAGATACCTTTTCCTCCACAAATAGATGCAATTGAGGAAAGTCAAAGGAGATGACAACTCTGTCATGGCATGCAAGCAAAAAGAGGGAGAATCCATCTGCGAATACTATGATCGTTTTACCATAGCAACCCTGAGCTTTCCCGACCACGAGGAATTCCTAGTCACGGGCACCTTCGCCCAAGGGTTAGTCCTATGCCCCTTGTCAATGAAAATCCAAGAAACAGCGCCAAAATCTAGGGACGAACTCAAATACAAGGTCAAAAAATAGCTCAGGAAGATTGAGGGAGAAGAACGAAAACTACCCAACCTAAAATCCATAGCGAACGCCTACCTCAAACAAGAATCAGCCAGCTCCCATTACCACCATAGCCACAACGAGCGCAACGATGGAAGAAAGTAAAGGCACCACACAAACTCAAGACACTCGTCTCGCAGATTCCACCCGTTCGCCAAGTATGAGCCAAGGAGCCATAAAATGGAAGTGCCGCGGTGGAAAAAACCCCTCACCGGATAGAAAAAGAGAAGAGAAAATATTATGGATATCACAAGAGCAAAACTCACGACACGGGAAAGTGCACGATCCTCAAAAAAGAAGTAGAAGATAAGCGACTGAGCAGAAACTTAATAGATATCGCGAAGACTCTACGAACAAAGTTCGAGGCCGAAAAAAAAGATTAGAAAACCTGGAAGGAGACAAACAAACAACCAATGAAAAAGGAAGAAATCTTCTAAATCGCAAGCCCCGGGAATAGAGCCAGGCGTCGACTGCTAGTCGATGACGCTAACGCCTTGCTTGGCGACACTCTAAACATAAGTTTCTCACAAGAAGACCCCACGAGTGCCCAGCTAGACCCCAAAAATTCAATCATAATCCCCGCCTTCATACAAGAACACCAAATCTGGCGAGTCCTTATCGACGGAGGTACCAGGATCGACATCCTCTATGAGCATTGCCTCGAGTGACTCTCGCCATCTTTGGAAGAAAAGCCTCAGACCACCAACCCGAGTCCCACTCGTTGGCTTCACGAGACACAAGTTATAGCCGCTCACCATAAGCCTCCGGTTAACACTACTCAGTCACGCTGGAAAGGAAAGGGTAACAAGGATAATCGAGTTCTCGATAGTTAACCACAACTCCGAAGATGATTTGATCCTAGGGTGACCTGCTCTCTTCCGGTTACAAGCAATCCCATCAAAATACATGGTACAATCAAGTTTAGCATGACAAAAGGCTCAACAACAGTGAAGCTCTAAATACACGAGCAAAACCACTTTGGGCGATCGACGCCTGGTCCACTGCACACATTCCAAGAAAGCGGTTCATGATGAAAGCTAAAACCCAAATTGTCAAGCGCAAAAACATGACCATCTGCTCTCAAAACAAGAGCAAAGGATAATAACCCCTAACGAACAGCCCAGTGGGGGGGGGGACACAAGCTAAGGAAGATCAAGAAGAAGAATTCATCCCAATGACTTGGGAGCCTTTGAACCCAAGCGAATAGCCTTGGCTTGGGGGAAATAAAGGCAAGGGGGCAAGTGATAAAACTCCTAAAGGATAATCACACCCCAAATAGTCAGCTCAATAGCTAAATCTAGAATAGCAAAAGCTATCAGATGTTCGATACTTATCTGACAATATAGATGCCTCTACGGAACCAAAAAACAAAAACAAAAACAAAAAAAGCTTTCAATGAAAAGAAAATTTGTAGCGAACGAGTATCGACACACTTTCGAACAAATGGCAAATAAAAAACGGATTGATCACCATTGTCACCCAACACAAAGCCAAGGAGAAAAGTACAAACGTAGGCCTCAAAAGCTTACCATTTCTCCCTAACAAACATGTCAGCAAGATCAAGCAAGTTGAAGCCTCTGATCACGACATATAAGTGTCCTTAAAGGATCATAACCTTTCCCTCAAAATATATAATGCCTAAGCTCTTAGATCCCGAGGTGATGACCTTGATCTTACTTAGACGACTAAGGCTAGAGTACAACTCCCCTTGACCCAATGCTTAGAACAAAGCCCCAAAGTGAAAGCTTCTAGCTAGAAAAGAAATCCTAACAAAACAAACCAGCTAGAGTTCGCACCCACATACCAACTAAAGTCTCGATCAAAAGAGGCTAACCTGTGGGAGAGCGTCGAGGTCGTTAGAACCAACACTTCCCCCCCCCCCTCCAAACCTGTTAAACAAACGACAACCATGACCAAGACCCTTAAAGGCCAACACTAACATCTAGGGAGAACCTATACCAAGGATGACCAACACAAACCCTCCAAGATGAATAAAAGGGGGGAAGAAACGCGATGAACTGAAATCAAACTTAACATACGCACATACAAAAAACTAATAAAATAATAAATAATAAAAAAACAAGAAACACATATTGTTTAACCCGGACAACCCCTAGGATTTTAAAACCACCACACATGGTCAAAGAAGACAACTAAACATTGTTCTAAAAACTGTTGGACAAGCACGATACAAAATTATCAAACATCAACGAAGGGTAAAAACCATCACTTATGGGGGGAGGGGGAGGGGGTGGAGGAAGGTCCGACATGAGAAGTATCACCTACAAAATGGCCTTCCACGAAGTCAGGATTGTCATACATCTAACGCAGGCCCCTATATCCAGCTCACCCAGGCGCAGGTAGGAGACAAAGTCCGTCTCCATGAAAGATTTTATAGCATCATGCATCGCCTGAGCAAGCTCCACGGTAGCGTCTGGTTCCTTAGGGAGAAAGTTTCCAGCAGTAACCTACTCACGGACAACCTACTTGGCGTTCTCCATGCTGGCAGCCACACATTTCGTCTTCATTTGCATCACCCCCAATGCAAATTCAGCACTCTTAACAACCTTATCCACCACTAGGACAACACCTTTTTGAATCAACCATCCCAAGTTCTCCTCTGCAACCACCTCATCTAGCCTCTTGTGAGAACGCTCCACTTGGACCTCCAACACCTTCTTCTCCTCCACCAAGACCTCAATCCGATGAGAAAGGCGCTCCACTAACCTATCCAGAGTAGCCACTTGGTCCTCCAAAGAATCCTTCTCCCTCTCCAAAACATTATAGTGCTCTTCAAAAGACCTCTTTCCCCCCTCTAATTCCAGCACCCTCGCCCTTAGCTCATCCCGCTCGACCTTAACTGATGCTAGCTTGCTAGAACTGGAATTGACCTGACGAAGGCGAGAGGCATTCACCATCATATACGATCCAAAATGAACAATTGTTAATAAAAGGTTGTTTAAAATATAGGAACTAGAAAGAAGATCCAAGGCCTTGATGCTAGCAGCAGGAAAAGCATGGCAACCCCAATCATACGTTGCCACATGCTAGGAAAGGAGAGACTCCCAGGTTACCCCCATCCAGACACATATATGGCCGGCACCACCGGGGGAGTAGTAGCAAAACCCCAGCAGTGTCGTCCCTAGCCTGGAGCGGGGTCGTGGGGTTTGCAACACCTTCGCAAATAGGGCTTGAGTCAACACCAAGAACATCTTCACCAAGAGCAGAAATTGCCGTCGATTCTTCCTTAGGTTCGCGGGGCAGTTCAGTCGCCCCTTTCTTCATCCCATCCGACTGTTTCGGAGTGTCATCATCGGGGATATCAACCACCACTGTGGCCTCCCCCAGAAAAATTCCACATTTCGCCTCTTTAGCAGTCACCAACTTGAAGAGCTAGCATCAGCAGACTCCACAAGCGGCGAATCCCTCCAGGAAAGACGTCGTTTAGAAGCCGCATGCGTGTTATGCTGATTCAGCCCGATCAATGCCTCCTCCTCCTCCATATCAGAAGGAAAACAGTCCTCACGAGAAACACCAATGATAGGCGCATCAACCAATACCTAACCAACGAGAGAATCAGACCCGGTGGAGACACAGCAAGAGGACCGGCAAGGGCTAGGGCACGGTCGGAACTGACCTGTAGAGGGAGCGTCTCAACCAAGGGCACTTCCCGATGCAGACATGTGCCCTAAAAGCGGCCCTCAACACCATCTCAAAGGTAAGGATCCTTTAGTGGCCTACAAACGAGAGACAAGCTAACATAGTTCACAAAACAAAAGAAAACAACAATCCTAAAAGGAGGGGAAAAGGAGAGGCACTCTCCGTCTTTCTCAATATACAACTGAGGCATCATCCCCCGACCCCTCCAGGCAGCGCTCACCCCAACAGTTGCCAGCCTATGATCCTCCCAGTCTTCGCCATTAACACAAATGGTCTTCAGTGCTTGTGCCACAGTAGCGCTGGCCCCAAACAGTTTCGACGCTCGATCAAAAAAAATGGTCTAGAGAGGATAACTAAACCCACAAGATTGAAAATCACCCAGAGCCACCAATCTTGTCGGTTCTTCTTCGGAGCTTTTTGGTCGATGATGACGGCATGAACACCCCGCCTTTAGGAAAAAGTCCGAAAACCCGATTGAGTAGAAGAATTGAAGAAAGCTTTGAAGGCCAAAAATTGTGGCAGAACTCCAATAGCCTGATAGACGAGTTCAAACCCAACAATCTTGTTAACAACGTTTGGAGTCAGGTCGTCCACACGAAATACATATTGGCGCATTATCTCGCCAAAAAAGTCTGTTGTTGGCAGCCTCAGACCAGCCTCAAAGATTGGAATAGGGACTGTGACCTTTCCCTCTGATGGGTGAGAAAGTATCGCCCCTTTCGAGGATACTGCACGCCATAATCGGGAAGAAAACCAAACCGCTTTCGAAGAGCGGCAAACTCGCTTGAAGACAAAGCGATTTCGATATTCAAATCAACCATGGTCCATCGAAGAAGCAAAAACGGGAAAGAAAAGGAAAATAAGTAGTAGAATTGAAAAGAACCAGAAGAAGGAAGTTCGAATCAAATGGGGAAATTTTAAATGCAGGCGGGAAGCCCAACCGGTTACAATGATGAAAACCGCCTGCAAAAATGCATCCAACACGTCAGCAGTTGTCGAATGTCATCCCCACTAAACGCGTGTCCATATCCAAGCTAGAACAACTCAGTTCCCTAAGCCAACACTCACATCTACTAGCCCAGAGGACTATTTGATGTATCCCATCAGGAATATGTCAGGCGTAACGGGACCATCAATCTAATGGATCGCCTAGGCAAAAGTCAGTGTACACCTAACGTCGCATCCCCGACCTCGCCCTTTGCAGTCTCGTGTTCGTTCCATGGCGCCCAAGCACCAGAACCAACGTCAAGACAAAATAGTACCAGTCGTCCTCTAGAGCGACATGTGTAACACTCAAGACGTTGATCCCCTAGCAAGTCTGCACTAATAACAAACAACCACTCATAGGGCACGATCTACCAATCGAAAGCCGCCTGTCCCTGCCAATACCTGAAAAAGTGGAAAATATGCTCGAGGTTCTGTTCCCCCGACTCCAGGTATAAAAAGACCCCTTCTGCTCCAAGAGAAGGGACCAACACTCAACATTAACCCTTTATCTTATACTTTCTCACCCTCTCATCAAAACCTAGAACTGACTTGATCATTGGAGCATCGGTACTGGACTAACTCCCGGACGACGACTGACGATCTTGCTTTCTTTGTTGTGATTCTCAGACCCCTTTTTTCCATCCCTCATGGAGCAGGAATCGAGCCGGAGACATATTACAACAACTGGATCAACTTTAAAGTCAAGGCTTCTCATCATCTTACACCTCTAAACCTCTTATCATCTCTTATCATCCATATCATCTTTCATCTACCCATCTTTACCCAATATATTTATAAGTATAAAAACACACACACACACACACATATATATATATATATATATATATATATATATATATATATAGTTTAAATCAAGTAAAACTTTTATAAATTGTTCATCTAGCATAGATATCTGGAACACATCTAATAAGCACATATAGCATATATTAATATTAAATACTTTGTATATATGTGTAAGATGAAAGCAACTATGCACTCACTTGATAAAGTGACGACTTGAAATTTGGGCAACACTTCGCTTATAACAATTGTCTTTTCTGCTGAAACCTAGTATTATTATCACTAAGTTTTAGTATAATATTTATTGCGACTAATTATTAGTCTAGATTTATCATTAACTCAAAGTCTACTATGATTATCTATCAATTAAGGAACAACCAGGTAGGATCATATCGGAGGTAGGGTCCGTTTGGTATACGAAGTATATTGTTTGAAAATGCCCACTTTAAACACCTCAATAAATCATAGCCTAGACATCATCCATGTAAGTAAATCAATCAGTATAACAACTTTGCACCACTGATAAATCTTGTTTATAGGTTCATAATAATGATATTAAACTTAAACATAAGTTATACTTAAAGTACGGTAAGCATAAATCAACTTACAAGGGGTTTAGCGAGGAACCAGGGCTCTGTGTGGGCAGAACTTCTAAACTGAAAGCTCTTCTTCTTGGGGCCTTATGGCGCTCCGGGACTCGCTGCTAAATCCTAAGAAAGGATAGAAAAAATCCTTGAGGCTTTGGGGGTGTTTGAGAGAGAAATGGTTGAGATGTTGTGGAGATTTGAGTAAAAAAATGCTTCCTATTTATAGGTTGGAGGAGCCAACGTACGCAGGGCGTTCTCGAGCAGTACAAGGGGCGTACATTATATGTTGGGCGTACGCATGCTACGTGTCGTTGTCTTGTGCAAAGCCGTGGAGAAGAAGGTGCAGCTCAGATCTTGCCATGTGTCTCTTCCGAAGCTTAACCCTGAAATAAATTATCTTCTAAATTCCATAACTTTCGCATACGAGCTCGTTTAGGTTGTGTCAGCTAATAATCGATCAGTCTAAAATTTGATTTTCGGGTTGTGTACTGTTATGCTAAATCTTAGAAAAACCATAACTTCCTCTAACGGAGTTAGATTCAAACGTGTTATATATTACATAACTTCTTAGGATTCTATAGTTTTATACATATGGGAGTGCAAAATACAATAGTTTCAAACTATTCATAAGCTTCTATCGATATAATAGTTTCAAACTATTCAAAAATCTTCTACCAGTATATAACTATACTGGATGCTTATCTCCTGCAATTTGTTAACCATTGAGAGGGTAAGCGGTGACGCTTAGTGAGTTCAATAATAGATATAATATAACGTTATGCCATATATATACTTTCAATATGGCTGAAGCAAAGAGAAACAGGGAACAACAAGGGCATATGTGAATCATGTGACCAACATTCCATATCAATCATTGACTTGATTTAAAGATATACAATCAATGAGACATAACAATTTCCATGCTTGATATACATAAAAAAAAGCTTTGGCCCAAACGGCACAGAAGATATACAACTTCGGATTAACATTTTGGTATATTTCAGGCTTATAGCCCTGTCTAACCTTCTGCCACTACCATAGAATAGAATTCATTCTCTTATGGAGACATGTTCCACATGGCCAGAGGCTACATACCAGCATCAACGTGAATCTAAGTCCTTTCACTGATCATATGGTCAAAGGTATTTCTTTGCTATTAAAAATAGCGAATAAAAGTAACCCGGGAAAATGACCCGGAATAATAACACTGAAAAGCACGTAGCACATATAACACATAACATACAATTATTTCTATATATTAAACTCACCATGAAATAACTGGGGGCTAAAATATTAATTTGGGCAGTACTTCGGCTCTAAATATGACTTTCGTCGATGAAAACCAAGAGTTTTCTTGAAAACCGGGCTCTGCGAAGGTAGAGCTTCGAAACCGAAAAGATAAATTTTTCGGGCTTCTCGGGAGTCTCGGGGCGTGTTTCGGGCTTTGGAATTAGTATCGGGGCTTCGGGGGAAGTCGAAGTAGAAGAAATATAAGTTTAGGGGTGAAAAGGGGCAAATTTCAAACATTTACCCGGGAGGTCTCGCACCCCTTATAAAGGGCCGAGGTTCGGATCCGAAGCACAGGGAAGAGGGCAGGTGGCTGCGAGGCTCGGACCAGATGGCAGCTTCGGAGAGGCTCGGATGCGAGGAGTCATCGGCTTCAGGCGCGTCATCGGCTGGGTCTTCGGCTCGGAACAGCAGGCTCGCTGACGGCAGCCTCGGATTGGACCCAACTTTGGTCCAATGGGCAGGCTCCACGTTGGTGCGAGGGTGATCCGGAGGTATCTCATGCGAAGGTGTCCCATGCTTAGTGGACCTCGGACTTGGTCCAAATTAGAAGGCAACACGCAAAGCTGCGGTCCAATCAGCAGCAAACACGTGTCCGACACGTGGAAGCCTCGCATAAGAGGGTGACGTGGCAGTAATATTTATGCGAATTTAGGTTGTGTCGGCTAAAAATCACTCGATCTAAAATTCAAGTTTTTAGTTGTCTACTGCTAAGCTGAATCTTCGAAAAATCATAACTTCGTCATACGAAGTTAGATTTTGGCGTTCTTTATATGAAAGTTGATTATTTTCACGAGTTCTACAACTTTCATTTACATCACTCAGGCTAAAAATTAGTTTATCGAAAACTAAATTTTTACGCGAAAAAGTATTTTCCGGATTTATCATGGATCTTCGTTTGATCATAACTTCGTCGTTATAACTCAGATTTCGATGAGGTTTTCGCCTAAATGTTTCTAATGAGATTATCTACAACTTTCAATAATAAAATTTTACTTATTCCAAATTTTATATTTTCGCTAAATTTCACTATTTGGCTTTTAATTGGAATCTCATAAGACTTCCAACATTTTATGAGTGATTCTAAACATAGTTTTACTTCATTTCTAGTAAAAACTATCTGTTAGAACTCAACATTCAATTTCACTTAATATTTCATAATATTATTTACTGAAAACACGATTTCAAAACGTGTATGTTACAAATACCTCATCCTTTTGAGGATTTCGTCCCCGAAATTACATCGATTAAAATAAATGGGGATATTTTGCTCTTATCTCATTCTTATTTCCCAAGTATAATTTAGGCCTCGATGGTGTTTCCACTTGACAAGAACCAACTCCACTTCTTTATTACGTAGATTAGTTGTGCTTTCATTCACGATCTCTTCCGGCTCTTCTACATATCTTAACTTATTATCCAATTTCACTTCGGATAATGGAACTGTCTCATCATTGATGCTCAAGCATTTGCGCAGATAGCTCACATGAAACACATCATGAATACCTGCCAAATCTTCAGGCAATTCTAAGCGGTATGCTTGCTTTCCAATTCTCTGGATGATTTTGAATGGACCAACAAATCTAGGGCTTAGTTTTCCTTTCTTCTCAAATCTCATAAGGCCTTTCCATGGAGATACCTTCAGCATCACGAAATCACCCACTTGGAATTCTATGGGTCGTCTTCTCTTTTCTGTATAGGACTTTAGTCGATCCTGGGCCGCTTTCATTCTTTCTCGTACGATTTGAATTTTATCGATGGTGTCTTGAATCATTTCAGGGCCTCCAAGGATCTTCTGTCCTATGTCTCGCCAACATAATGGAGTACGACACTTGCGACCATATAATGCTTCATATGGTGGCACTTTGATTGAAGTGTGGTAACTATTATTATATGAGAATTCGACAAGAGGTAAGTATTTATCCCAGTTACCACCGAGCTCCAAAACACATGCACGAAGCATATCTTCTACTGTTTGGATTATTCTCTCCGTTTGACCATCAATCTGGGGATGATAAGCTGTGCTGAGAGCAACTCGAGATCCTAATTCACGTTGCATACTCGCCCAAAAGTGAGAAGTGAAGCGAGTATCACGATCGGAAATGATCTTTAGTGGCACACCATGTCTTGCCACAATTTCATCCAATTATACTTGTGCGTATTTGTCCATTGGAGCCGTTTCACGCATGGCAAGAAAATGAACAATTTTAGTCAGGCGGTCGACAATTACCCAAATGATATCATGTTGTCTAGCAGTCTTTGGCAATTTGGTAATGAAATCCATGGACAATTCCTCCCATTTCCATACAGGAACACTAAGACTTTCTGGGGTTCCATAAGGCTTTTGGTGCTCTGCTTTGACTTGTAAGCATACTAAGCATTCCTGTACATATTTTCCAATGTCTCTCTTTAATCCAGGCCACCAATAATCAGCTCTTACATCATAGTACATTTTACTTGTACCAGGATGGATTGACAGTTTAGATTTATGGGCTTCATCTAAAATCTTTTGTCTCAATCCACCAATCTTTGGAATCCACAGCCGATTCTTGAATACTTTTAATCCTCGCTGATCATCAAGTA
Organism: Lactuca sativa; assembly: GCF_002870075.4. Taxonomy (NCBI): domain Eukaryota; kingdom Viridiplantae; phylum Streptophyta; class Magnoliopsida; order Asterales; family Asteraceae; genus Lactuca; species Lactuca sativa. Next base: position 184,611,223 of record NC_056627.2, read on the forward strand.
GAGCATCATTATAATGTATCATCCCTTCTTTCTTCACATTTTCTGGCTTTAGGGCCTCTTCTTGCCATTTCTCTAATTCATCTAAAATAGTGAATGTTAATGTAGTATGAGTAATGGCATAACACATACTATTGCAATAAACTTTTCTACTAAGTGCATCAGCAACCACGTTAGCTTTTCCAGGATGATATAGGATTTCACAATCATAATCTTTGATCAGCTCCATGGCTCGTTGTTGTCTCATATTCAAAGTTTGTTGACTGAATATGTACTTGAGACTTTTGTGGTTGGTAAATAATTGACACTTTGTACCAAAAAGATAATGCCTCCAAAGTTTTAGGGCAAATACCACTGCAGCGAGTTCGACATCATGAGTGGGATAATTCTTTTCATAATCTTTCAATTGTCTTGAGGCATAGGCTATCACTTTGCCACGTTGCATCAACACACAACCGAGTCCCAATCTTGAAGCATCGCTATATACGGAGAAGTCATCATCACCTTCTGGGAGTGATAAGATTGGAGCATGAGTCGAAAGATCTTTTAGAGTTGAGAAAGCTCTTTCTTGGGTTTCACCTCATTCGAACTTCACTTCTTTCCGTGTAAGACTCGTGAGAGGTACGGCTATACGAGAAAAGTCTTTAATGAATCTCCGGTAATATCCCGCGAGACCTAAGAAACTATGAATTTCGGAAGCATTACGGGGCACTTCCCAATTTTGAATGGCTTCGATTTTGATAGGATCTACGGATGCACCATCACTAGAAATAACATGGCCGAGAAATTGGACTTGGCGAAGCCAAAATTCACATTTCAAGAATTTAGCATATAGTTTCTCCTTTCGAAGAAGTTCCAATACCGCACGAATATGAATGGCATGATCAGCTTCAGACTTGGAGTAGATTAGAATATCATCAATGAATACGATGACTGATTTATCGAGCATTGGGCGGCATACCCGATTCATCATATCCATGAATACAGCCGGAGCGTTTGTTAGACCAAACGGCATAACAAGGAATTCATAATGCCCATATCGAGTACGAAAAGCAGTCTTCGGTACATCCTGCTCGTGAACTTTCAACTGATGATAGCCAGATCTTAAATCAATTTTTGAGAAATAGCTAACACCCTGAAGTTGATCGAACAAATCGTCGATGCGAGGTAATGGGTACTTGTTCTTGATAGTCACCTTATTCAACTCACGATAATCAATGCACATCCGCATCGATCCATCTTTCTTCTTGACAAACAGTACCGGAGCACCCCAGGGAGAGGTACTCGGTCGAATGAAACCCTTGTCAAGTAGTTCTTGCAGTTGGATCATCATTTCTTTCATCTCAGCTGGCGCAAGACGATAAGGAGTCTTTGCAATTAGAGCAGCACCAGGCACAAGGTCAATTCGGAATTCTACTTGCCTATCCGGAGGAAGGCCATGCAAGTCATCGGGGAAAACGTCAGGATATTCGTTAACAACTAGAACATCATTTACAATTTTCTTCTCCTCTTTTGAGACATCAACTGTGTAGGCCAGATAGATAGAACACCCTTTCGATATGAATTTACGAGCTTTAAGGAAAAAGATTACTTTTAAGAGTCTTTGTTCACCGTAGACATAGATAGGATTCTCTCCTTCAATAGGAATGCGTACTATCTTTTCATAGCACAAGAGTTCTGCGTGGTTCTTTGATAACCAATCCATGCCGAGAATAATATCAAAGTTGGCCAAGGAGATAGGGATCAGGTTAGCGAGAAAAGTATAGACTTTAACATTTTGGTAGATTTCAGGCTTATAGCCCTGTCTAACCTTCTGCCACTACCATAGAATAGAATTCATTCTCTTACGGAGACATGTTCCACATGGCCAGAGGCTACATACCAGTACCAACGTGAATCTAAGTCCTTTCACTGATCACATGGTCAAAGGTATTTCTTTGCTATTAAAAATAGCGAATAAAAATAACTCGGGAAAATGACCCGGAATAATAACACTAAAAAACACGTAGAACATATAACACATAACATACAATTATTTCTATATATTAAACTCACCATGAAATAACTGGGGGCTAAAATATTAATTTGGGCAGTACTTCGGCTCTAAATATGACTTTCGTCGATGAAAACCGGGAGTTTTCTTGAAAACCGGGCTCTGCGAAGGTAGAGCTTCGAAACCGAAAAGATAATTTTTTCGGGCTTCTCGGGAGTCTCGGGGCGTGTTTCAGGCTTTGGAATTAGTATCGGGGCTTCGGGGGAAGTGGAGGTAGAAGAAATATAAGTTTAGGGGTGAAAAGGGGCAAATTTCAAACATTTACTCGGGAGGTCTCGCACCCCTTATATATGGCCGAGGTTCGGATCCGAAGCGCAGGGAAGAGGGCAAGTGGCTGCGAGGCTCGGACCAGATGGCAGCTTCGGAGAGGCTCGGATGCGAGGAGTCATCGGCTTCAGGCGTGTCATTGGCTGGGTCTTCGGCTCGGAACAGCAGGCTCGCTGACGGCAGCCTCGGATTGGACCCAACTTCGGTCCAATGGGCAGGCTCCACGTTGTTGCGAGGGTGATCCGGAGGTGTCTCATGCGAAGGTGTCCCATGCTTAGTGGACCTCGGACTTGGTCCAATCAGAAGGCAACACGCAAAGCTGTGGTCCAATCAGCAGCGAACACATGTCCGACACGTGGAAGCCTCGCATAAGAGGGTGACGTGGTAGTACTATTTATGCGAATTTTCTCGAAAAATGTGCCAAATCTTGTAAAATTCATAACTTTCGCATACGAGCTGCGTTTTTGACGTTCTTTATATGCACGCGAAACTAAAATTATGCTCTACGACTTTCATTTAGACTCTGTTGGCTAATTTTGACTTTAATTTTAATATTATTATTTTTAAAAGACCGGGACAGAAAAATCCGTTAAAAATTCATAACTTCTTCATCCGACGTCCGTTTTCGTTAGACTTTTTACCGTTGTATTACAAATGACGAGACCTTCAATTCTCGTTTAGGTTGTGTCGGCTAAAAATCACTCAATCTAAAATTCGAGTTTTTAGTTGTCTACTGTTAAGCCGAAACTTCGAAAAATCATAACTTCCTCATACGAAGTTAGATTTTGGCGTTCTTTATATGAAAGTTGATTATTTTCACGAGTTCTACAACTTTCATTTACATCACTAAGGCTAAAAATTAGTTTATCGAAAACTAAATTTTTACGCGACAAAGTATTTTCCGGATTTATCACGGATCTTCGTTTGATCATAACTTTTTCGTTATAACTCGAATTTTGATAAGGTTTTCGTCTAAATGTTTCTAATGAGATTATCTACAACTTTCAATAATAAAATTTTAGTTATTCCAAATTTTATATTTTCGCTAAATTTCACTATTTGGCTTTTAATTGGAATCTCATAAGACTTCCAACATTTTATGAGTGATTCTAAACATAGTTTTACTTCATTTCTAGTAAAAACTATCTGTTAGAACTCAACATTCAATTTCATTTAATATTTCATAATATTATTTACTTAAAACACGATTTTAAAACGTGTATGTTACATGAGGCTTTGAGAATGGAACAAAAAGAAAAGGACAATGAAAATGAGAAACTCAAAAGGTATCAAATTGAGTTGAATCGCATTGAATCTGAGAAGAGAGAAAAAAAAAAAACTAAGGCCTCTTTGAAATTAATGTGGCTTAAATAGACGATGGAGAGAATTCAGTTTGTTGTAATGAAGAAGGTTGAAACTTACTGGCTTGAACCATATTCTTCTTATTTGATTGAGAACTTGACATATTCTCAATTTGATTTGCCAATATGTGGGAGAGCTTTCTTATTTAGATGTTTTAATCATATGGCCAATATTCCGTTATCTAATTCTGAAGAGAGCAAGAAGTATTTTATGTTTTATTTCAAGTACTCCAAACTACAATAGAAGTTTGGTTTGAAGCGTATTGTTGCAATCAAGAACATGGAAGAAGCAAAGATTGATGAATTTACATACTACAAATTCACAATCTTAAGAGGTGATTTAAAGTAGAAATCAGAATTTATTTTTGTTGCCGATCATGAATCCTCTTGATTGGATTGTGCTATATTGTCTAATGAATAAGAATGCATCAAAGTTTGGTCTTCAACTGCTTCACCCTCGGGAAATATTGCTTTGAAGTTGGAAAGATAGATGTTGAAATTTCTATTGCGGCAAAGAGACGTGTATCTATGAAACCCATAGATCAGCCTAAGTTGAATAGAGAATTAAAGGAAGGTTAAGTGGGTTGCAGAAGTGATCATGTGGTGGATAAAGATTCGTTTGGTGCTAAAAAGTATTGGTAGAGAAGTTTTTATTGAAGGATAATTGTACTTTTCGCAACTCGATACAAAGGGGGGGGGGAGATTATAGGGTTCGTATTGTAATAAATTGTATTGAGTCTAATTGTGAAATGTTGTTAAGTACGATTTGGTATTTTGTGCTACTTAATGTGACTAGTGTGTTCGTATCCGCATTGCGTTTATTAGATTCGCGTTGTTAGTATATTTTTATGATAGTTGTTGGCATCCTATGTGTCCTGCCTTGATCTTATTTACGTTCTTGTGTTTTTATTGATTAAATCACTGACGTTACATCGACGTCGTGAAATAATAAGAGACTGAACATTGACTTGTGAAATGTTGGTTGTGGCTAGCAACAACAGGCAGGGTAGTCAACATGTGTGTGTGTGTATATATATATATATATATATATATATATATATATACACACACAAAATGTTCCTCGTTCCTTACAGATTAACAGTTATAACATAGGATTTTACTTAGTTCAATGTTCTTAGTGGATGAAAAGTTCATCTCATATAGGGAAACTCGAGTTCAAAAGTTCAAACAGTGTACCTATGTATTTAAAGTTTAGATAAAAGTTTGACTCTATACTTGTTTAAATCGTTCAAAAAGGGAAAAAAATCTTAAACTTAAGTTACAAAGTTTTCCAGACTTAACATTTATAATTTATTATTATTTGCCTAACAAAAATCAGAAAACATAACGCCTGCGTTTTAACCAAAATCATATTTCAACCAATGTGAAATCAACTAAATATAGAGCAATTTTAACATATATAAACAAAGCAAATATTATAGTGAGCCAATATAACATATATTTTTACGTTTCATCAAAATATATATATATATATATATATATATATATATATATATATATATATATATATATATATATATATATATATATATATAAACTGTTTTGTTTCGTAGAATTTGTATATACAATATATTAACATTTTTATGATTTAAACAAATATGTATACTATAATCATTTTTATGTCTTAAAACATAAGTATGTATATAACATAATTATATATATATATATATATATATATATATATATATATATATATATATATATATATATATATATATATATGTGTGTGTGTGTGTGTGTGAGACATCCCGATTTTCACGGTCAGAAAAGACCGATTATGTTTATATTTTATAAAAATCAGATTACCATTTTTATAAAAATGTTGCGGAATTTGTTCCCAGAAAAACATGATAAATACGTTATCAAAGCATTTCCGAAGAAATGTATTTTTTATTTATTTTAAAACATTAGGATGTCATTGTCAATACAGACACATAAGCATAAACAGAACTTACATTCATTATCATTAGTGATTTACATTTCCTTAATCTCTCAATGTAATGTAACTTCATATCGACACCTGTGATACAAATAAACTAAGTGGGTCAGGTTGGGAAACCTGGTGAGTACATAGGGTTTTCAACCCACAATAATATAATTAACTTGTTTCTTCACATAATACATGTCAAACAATTAATCCGATTACCCATCCTCATTTTCTTCATTTTATATTCCCTAAAGTATTACCTTAAGGTTCATCTCCTATATCGTATTTACCTCTCATCTCTTTGTATCTCATTTCCTTATATGTTTGTTCCTAAAGACTTTTCCTACAGATCATCGCCTATATCACACAGACAATAATGGTTCGGGTATTACTCCCTCGATATGCACCTAGTAAGGGTTGGAGTATCATCGCATGAATACGTAGTTACAACATCGCCTGAACTCGTAATTCATAGTAAGGGTTAGAGTATCATCACATGAATGCGTAGTTACAACATCGCCTGAACTCGTAATTCATAGTAAGGGTTAGAGTATCATCACATGAATACGTAGTTACAACATCGTCTGAACTCATAATTCATCACCTACAGGTTGTGAGCCTGCTGGTGTTTCCACGGGGTTGTCTATAATAGTCTGTGATCGTCATCTATACTCTGGTAGATGACTACACCTCCAAATTGCTGGACAAGGTTATAGTATCTTTCATCCTACATCATCGATTCATCATCACCTATCCATCACCTAATTATCATCACCTTCCTATCATCACCTACCTCTCATCATTTTATTTCATCACACACCAACTATTTCATCTACCCATGTTTTATCCCAACATATTTGTAGATATAAAATAAATATATATTTAAATCATTTAAAACATGTATAAAATCATTCATCCATCATAGACAGCAAGTATTTAGATAATATGCACACATATCACGTAATAAATATTTTATATCTATGTGTAAGATGAAAGAGACCATGCACTCACTTGATAAGGTGGTGACTCGGTACTCGGAGAACGCTTCGTTTACTTTAAAATAATTTTCTTCGATGAAACCTAGTGTTATTAACACTAGATTTTAGTCTAATATTTATTGTGACTAGTTATTATTATTATTATTATTATTATTATTATTATTATTATTATTATTATTATTATTATATAAGCGTTTAAATAATACTTTCCAACCACTATGTTCAGACAAGGGTCATACATAAAACACCGGAGGACAGGACCATTTTGGCATATAGCACTTCTGAAATCTAACAACCCTATGCGGCCCTTTAAACCAGATTCTCCGTACCGTGAGTAGTTAAAAAGATATTATAACAACACTTATATAATAATAGCTCAAATATTTATTATAAGTTTATAATAACAATATTAACTTTAAATATAAGCTATATTAAAATAGGGTAAGCATAACTTACTTACAAGGGGATTTTAGCTAGGAGTCAGGCTCTGCAGGGGCAGAACTTCGTCGCTGAATCTTTCTAAGAAAGATTCGTGCAGCGCTTCAGCGCTCACCTTACTATACTAAAACTACAAAAAGAGAATTTGAATCAAGAGGGACCGAAATGCTCGGGGGATAAGAAGATAAAGACTCTTGAATCAAGAGAATGGTGCAAGAAATATAAGAGGCCAAGCCTCTTATTTATAGTAATTGAATTTACAAAAACTACTCTCCATAATTACTTAATGACCTTATAGTTATATAAACGACTAAACACCCCTTCATAATACTATTTTAAATATATTTAACGATATTTGTACTAAACTAATGTCGAAAGTACTTAACACTAGTCTTATAATAACCGCATTGTTGATACCTTTCTATTGATATATACATTTGTATATATTTGTGTACGTATTTATAATTTATACTTTATTTTAATACATAAATATGATATTATAATTTGTAACTCATTCACGAACTCCATTTTTTACGTTCGTTATATCCACACGTTGGTATTTACGAGTACTACAACTTTCATTTTGACGCCGTCAGCTAATTCTCATTCTACCTCAGATTTACAAAACTATATTGAATTTATCGCACTCGAAGAGTAAGGACCAAGTTTCATCCATATCTTTAACATACGAGCTCTACTCTCGACATTTTTTATATCCGCGTGTAGGTAAAAATAAGATCTAAAACTTTCATTTAGACTCCATCGGCTAATTCTCGACCGATCCTAAATTTAATAGTAGGAGGAGATTATACTGTTAAATGTCCGTGTAAAATTCATAACTTCTATATACGGACTCTGTTTTCATCTGTCTTTTTACCGTTGAGTTCCTTTTAATGAGATCTTCAACTCTCATTTAGGTCGCGTAGGCCAAAAACCGCTCGAACTAAAATTCGAGTTTCGGGTCGTGCACTTCTATGCCAAATGTTAGAAAATTCATAACTTCCTCATACGAAGTCAGATTTGGGCGTTCTTTTTATGGACGCTCTCAGTTAACATATTCTACGACTTTTGTTTAGATTACTAAGGCTAAAAAGCCCTCTATTGTAAATTCACTATTTACATCTCCCTGTGTCGTGTCGATTTTGCCGAAAAACTTCGACTGGTCATAACTTCTTCATTATAACTCGGATTTCGGCGTTCTTTATATGTACTAAACCCTTGTAACATATACTACAACCTGGTTAGGATTAATGCTTCTAAATATTCTTTCATCAAAAACACATTTTTGATGCTTATTGTCTCTAAATTGATTAGCCCGGATTTGCGGGCGTTATAATATATATATATATATATATATATATATATATATATATATATATATATATATATATATATATATATATATATATATATATATATATATATATATATATATAGAGAGAGAGAGAGAGAGAGAGAGAAAGGAAGGATCATTTGAGAACTTATATATTCCTGAGAACCTGAGAACTAAAAGTGTATCGTTGGATCAATTGTTTGGATGGATTAGATGATCAGTGGCATACTTTGTAAATATTAGTAAAATTAGTGGTAAATTAGGTTTTTATTAAGAATAATCATGAAGGTAATCTGTGTATAAAAAAATTGATACTAAAAATCATCAACTTGATATTTCCCCCAAATTCAGACTTTCTCTCTCTAATCGTTCGATCACCTCTTTCTCTCACATGTTCATCGTTGAATCTTTGATGAAATCCAATGCCACCGTCTGAAATCCATGGCCACCTCCAGTAATCGCCAGCACATCGATTGATAACCTTCTTCATCGTCTTCCTTCCGTCTCCATCGATATCCCCTGTTTCCGGTCAAATCTGTAGAAGGAGGTGAACAAAACGAAAATTTGGTGTTGTGATATATACCCGGTAAGACTGATACGTTAACTCTCACACAAGAAACCAAGAATGGAAGACACACCGGCAACCAACATCAGCGGAGACGCTCACCAAATGATTGTAGCATTCTCAGAGATAACTTCTGCTACCAAAGAAGAAGCATCCTTCTTCCTCGAATCGCACAACTTCGATCTCGATTCTGTCGTCTCCACCTTCTTCGAAACCGCTACCGCCATAGAAGAGACTCCCATGTCTTCTCTGTCTCGCTCCTGATCAGCCTCCCTACCTCGTGCTATTGGTTTACAAAATCCTTACAATCTACGATCTAGGAACACCGCTACGGATAAGAATCCATCAGGTAGTCGGTCTACTGGACGCATACAAACTTTCTCAGATCTAAATCGACAGGGTGATGACTCTGGAAGTTACTCCGATGAGCCCCAGGAGTATTATACCTGTGGTGAAAAGAGGTAAATAATGGTGTGCCTCAGCTTCAAATATACATAATAATACCAAATTACTTTTGATCATTCAATATATGAATGCAAGTTTTGATTGGATTTGATTGTTGCTTTGCCTATGGAAGAAAAGGATTGAAACGGGTTGTTTGTTTTGTATATTACAGGTAGAAATCAAGTGCAAGCAGGTTGTATGGATTTCTGGCACCTTCCCTTCCCTCTTTTTACTGGTAGGGTAAACTTTTGTAAGATTTTTATTCTTCATGTTTGTATTTATGTATGTCGTTAGACTGTAATTAAAGATATGTAAAGATATTTTTTGACTGTTCAATGTACTTTATAAAGATGATTTGTTGTGCTTTTGGTTGTTCACTATCTGCAGTGCAATTGAGAAGCTTTTGTCAAATACTAGTAGTTTTTTTGTAGTTATTGTATATGATATATATCTCGAATATAAGACAAATAGAAAGTTCAAAAATGACTAACGATAAGAGCTGACTTTCTCAAATAAGAAGTCATGAGAGACATATGTAGAAGTCATGAGTTCAAATCTCTTTGGGAGACATACGTAGTGTTTATAAGAAGTTGACTTGATTTTCTATCTAGTCCTTCCACCGCATGGTCTGACTACTTTCACTGAAAAGGATTTAGGAAATTTTTAATTTTGATAGTAAATTTGAGGACATTCTAGCATTTTTCTCTGGTTAGGTCTTTTCTTTATAAAGTCGCTTTTGAAATATTAGTTTAAGTTGCATATTGGTTCTTTCTTTATACAGTTTGAAAAGCTCCTTACTCTATTGTGTACTCATGGTGTATGGATGATCAAAGGAATAAACCAGGTAATATTCTATCTAGTTGTATGCCAAATTTTGTCATTTTTTATATTTTTACACATCTCTTACTCTATGATCATTAGGTACTATTTGATCCAATAGTTGTTCTTGTTTTGTCTGTGTTCATTATTTGTGTTTATTGTTTCAGTGTTAACTTTATTTGTTCAAAAGCAGAGAAATTGAATTTCATTATGTTTAAATTTTGACCTGTTTCTGATCCCAAACCATGAAATCCAAGTTAATAGTTATAAAATTAGTGTTTATGTGGTATAGACGGGTGTTAGAGACAATCTAACAAGTAACAAGTTCATAAATGCCTTTTGAGCAAAAATTCAACTTCATTCATGCTTAGAAATCAAAACCTAGTTATTTTTACTTGCCTAAACTTTTCAACACAATAATAGAGCTTTATTGATTACTTTACTATATATAGGATCACCAATAATATGAAAGAAAAAAGTCTTTGGTGATCCAAATGGGTATTTGCACATTCTGCTTATATTTGGATTTAATTGTAGTCTAAAACATTGACAGTTTTGCAGCCAAGTTTGAAAGTTGAAAGGTTTCTAACGATTTTCAAATAAGTTGGTTTGTGTCTTACTATATTGGTTATTGTGTTCCAATAACACACGATTTCTTGTTATCTTGATAGGTTGCTAAAGAACAAGTAGAGAGGAGGAAAAGAGCTCAATTGATGTTTGATTTAGGCCAAAGGCTTATAGAAAGGGTATGTATGGTCAATGAATTGAATTAACATAGTAATCACATGTAATTCACATATGCCTTACATGTGATTAACATGTAAATTGCAAGCGAATCACATATGAATCATATGTAATTCACATGTAAATCATAATGAATCACATATGATTACATGTGATTCACATGTAAATCACAAGTGATTCACATGTGAATCACAAGTAAATCACAAAAGATTCACATGTTAATCACAAGTGATTCACATTTGAATTACAAGTGATTCACATATAAATCATAAGTGAATCACATATAAATCACAAGTGATTCACATATGAATCACATGTAATTCACATATAAAATCACATGTAACTCACATGTAAATCACAAGTAAATCCCATATGAGTTACATATGAATCACAAGAGATTCACATATGAATTACATGTGATTCACATGTAGATCATAAGTGAATCACATAAGAATTACATGTGATTCACATGTAAATAACATGTAACTCACATATGAATTACATGTGATTCACATGTAAATCACATGTAATTCCCATATGAATCACATGTAAATCTTAATAATATATGCATGTGCATTTTTGTGAGTGTTCTTCCATTAATCAATTTTTTTTAAATTTTCTTGTAGATTTTGAAAATTTTGTGGAAAAATATTGAAGAGGTGAAAAGTGATAAATTGAAGAAAATATGAAAAATCTTGATATGACGAAATGATAACATTGTGAATCTTCGTAGCATTTTTTAATTTTTATATTTTATTTTGTATCGAATAAAATACTTGTAGTATTATGTTTATAGATTGATTAATAAAAATGAGAGTTTTTATGATTTACTTACAAATATTATAGTATAAGAAATCTACATATATTCATTTGAAAAAATACGAATATATGCACCAAAAATGATGATTTTTTTTGTTAAAAAACTTAGAGTTTTTTTAAAATACTCTAGTTTTTTTTATATAAATTTACTGATTTTTAAAAATTTATATTTTAAAAAAATGAAGCTTTATTAAAAAAATTACAGTTTTTTTAAAAAAAAAATTGCAGTTTTTTTGAAAAAGCTTCACTTTTTTTGAAAAAAATTGTAGTATTTCAGAAAAAAATGCAATTTTTTTGAAAAATTATAGTTCTTTTTTTTTAATTACCGTTTTATTAAAAAATTTGCAGTTTTTTTTTTAAATTGCAGTTTTAAAAAAAAAAAACAAATTTTTTAAAAATTTATGCTTTCCTAAAAAGATAAAAAAAAAATTGCAGTTTAAAAAAAGAATAAAATTATTTTTTTAAAAGAAAATCCAAAATTTTGTTTTATAATGTTAATTTGAGAGGTTTTTATTAATATTTCCAATAATAGAAAAAATTAAGTGGGATTGGTATGATGACGATCGTGTCTTTAATGATTTGATTTTGATCCAACGCTCCGCCTTTAGTTCTTAGGATTTCGGAAAACTACGAGTTCTCAACCGATCTCAACCCTATATATATATATATATATATATATATATATATATATATATATATATATATATATATATATATATATATATATATATATATATATACCAATTTTATGTGATTATCACGTGTATATATTCTTAATACGACATTTTTATGTTATATATATATATATATATATATATATATATATATATATATATATATATATATATATATATATATATATATATATATATATCATAAAGTATATATAAAAATATAATATAATCTTCGATAAATAAAAAAAATGACATAAATAAATACATAAGCTTAAACGAGGCTTTAAATAACGTAAATAATGTAATATAAACATAAATAAACGTAACTTAAACGTAAATAACATAATGAACGTAAATAAGTGTAAATAAATATAAATAAACGATGTGTTTATAGTTGTATATCTTTTATGGGTTGATATACTTAATTCACTATATACAAAGCTCTAACACCAATCTGTCACACCCCCAAACCAGAACGGCGGAAACGTTCGGGGGCATAGGACGTCATATATAGTATCATAGCAATGCACAATAGTAAACAAGCAACAACATCATCCATTGCATTAATAATCATACTATATTATAAAGGAAACATTTTTTCTTTCATCACATTCATTTGAAACTCTCATTCATTTTTTTTCACCACATTCATTTGAAACTCCCATGACTTGTCAATTTTATTTCTAATAATGATTATAAGTTAGTTAATAATATTAAATAAATATCAAACCTAAAGTGTAATCATATATAAACTAAATTTCAATATTAAAAGAATATCTTTACTTCTACTTATAAAGTTATGTTTTTTTAGCTTTTTACATATTATACTTAATGTATTAGTTTTAATATATTTTGGTATGTAAATCATTATCATTTTTAAGCTACAACTTTTGTACAATTTGTATAAAATATTTTAATTATAAACTTAAATATAACATTACTGGACCAACTTAAATATAAATTTTAGTCTAACTTAAACAACCCAAATAATATTTTGTAAATAGTTAAAAGTGATAAATTGTAATATCTTTCTACTAATGATAATAATTTGGTTAATAAGGTTAAATAAATATCAAACCTAAAGGGTAATCATAAATAAACTAAATTTCAATATTAAAATTATATATTTACTTATACTTATAAAGTTATGTCTTTAACTCTTAACATATTATACTTAATTTATTAGGTTTAATATGTTGTTGTATGTAAACCATTATCAATTTAAAGCTACAACTTTGGAACAGGTTGGACAAAATACTTAAACTGTTAATTTAAATATAAAATTACAGTGTCAATTTAAATATAAATTTCAGTTTCACTTAAAAAACCCAATGGATATTTTATAAATAGTTAAAAGTGATAAATTGTAGTGTTAGATGCAAAAACTAAATTATAATATCAATTTAACTAAAATATTTCCTAAAGATATTTGTATAATCGTTAAAAGTTTCAAATAATTAGCTTAAAATAACTTACAATAACAATAGTTAAAACTAACTCTATATAAATAATTATATTGTTACCTTTAAAATCAAAAACAATGTTAGATGTTTTAAATAATTATACTGATAGAAATTAAAACGTTAAGAAAATAAATTTTAAAAACTTAATTAACAATAACAAAAACTATAAATAACATTCAGACATATATTATGTTTAATTTTATTCATGAGTAACTCGCGGGTAGAAGTCATTCAAACGGTTGAGATTATACAGTTGTAATAGATGTATATATATTATCATATAATTAAAATAATCAATATATTATATCAATTTAGTATACGGATTATTATATCAAATTTAATAACAACATTATTGTTATACTTAAAAAACACATATTTATAAAGATTTCAACTATATAGGCGTTTATGCGCAACGCGCGGGGATTCGCCTAGTAATTTAATACAAGTGTGTTCTGTGTATAGTTTGAAAGACACCAAAATATGAATCAAAATAAAATATGAGTCTCGAATGTGCTCCATCTTCTTAAAACCTAGTCCAGAGTACCTGTCTAGTGGTGACCTGAGAATACAAGTTATTTTGAAAGAGTAGATCAGCATTTAAGCTGATGAGTTCATAAGTATTTTAGTGTCAATGTTTGTATAAGTTTGATGAAAGTGTTTGTAAATGTTTGTATGTTGTTTGATGTAAATGTGTGTATTTCCTAGAAAATCCAATATTTTCTACTTATAATAAAAATTAGTCTTCTACCAAGACCCGACTATTTTAAACGTTTGTTCTTTTGTAAAAGTGGGTGTTTTTCCCAAGTATGACTATCATTACCAAAAATATAGTTTACATTACCGTTTATGTGAGAAGATCACAATGTGAATGTAATGGGAAAATAAAGAAGTATTGTAGTATTATATATAGTGACTACCGTTGTACTAACTACCTTAAACCAATTGTTTAATTACGGTAAAATGTGATGAGATTATAACCATACTTGATTGACTGGTAAAACACGATGATCAAAGACATCGAAATGGTATGACAGCGTCACCCGTAGACCTGCAGGTCCCACTGTAGCTAGCAGCAAGGTGTAGGATGGCCAATCCCGTATAGATCTATACACAAATTCACGCTCTCCCTCTAGGAGACTGGTTACAAAACGTGACACAACAATTTACCATGCCATGTAGTGGCTTACATTGAAGTTATAGTACTCTTGTATTTGTATAGTATGTTATATCTATTCTAGTGTATTGTATGTTCTCTTTGTATAGTATGTTCCTCCCTGTTTCTCATTATAGTATGTTCTATCTGTTCTAGTGTATTGTATGTTCTCTTTGTATAGTATGTTTAGTGTATTGTATGTTCTCTTTGTATATTATGTTTGAAATGACTCTTGTATGTTTCATTGTACTAGAAATAGTGAGTAGTAGTCCTCTAAACTATACCTATTATAGTTTACTAGTAATGTTGTTTGAATGACTAAGTATGTTTATACACCTTTGCTACCCAAAGGTGTTGAACTGATGTAAGAACTTTTATATCTATACACATATACATAATATATATATAACTAAGATTTAAACGACACTCAGACAAACAATCGATACCCTAAGTCCACAACCAAACAAGGAACAGAAAAGAAAGTGAGTTATCAGTCCTAATCCCTTTCAACCTTATTTATATAACTATATCTATATAGACATGATTTTAACAATATATATAAGTATAAAAGATTTTGGTAAAGAGTTTAGCATATAAAAGAGTTTTAACCATTTGAATGATTATAGAAGACTTGATGTCAGTTTATAAAATGTTTTGAAATAGTTTTTTTGATGACACAGTTTGAAGTATAAGAAATCCACTTGTTTGATAACATAGTTTGAAGTATACGAAATCCACTTGTTTGATAGTTATTAATCACATGTGATTGATACAATAACTATAATGTTTTCTACTTGTATCCCCCCCCCCCCATAAAAGCATTTAAAATCATTTAAAAGATAAGTTAGGGGTATGAACTCACCTTTAGTGAGTGATTCGAATGTAAGATCAATATAGGATGCTAAGTGTCAAGTGAAGTCTCGAGCACAAACGGATCCTATTAAGCATATAATGACACATATATGTATATAATTAGTGTATATAACAATTAATCATGTTAGGGAACCACCTTAGGGACTAGGAAACACTTGGAATGAAGTGTTACAATCACATATGATTGAACAAAAGGTATTCACAGCCACACAAGAGTGTGTTTATAGCCAAGATGTGTTCACGACCAATGAGTTTACGGCCAACACATGAAGTAGCTAGGGTTTATGACCAAGACTTGAAAGGGTTCACGGTCATGACATAAATCAAGAAGGTTTTATGTCCATACTAGGGTTTACGGCCGTAAACTCTTGATGTTCTTGCTAAAATGGTTGTTTCAAGGGTTTATTTCAAGAGCTTCTAATAGATAACTAGTATATGGAAAGGATACTTACGTTTTTGAATCTTGAAGGGGTGTTCACGCCACAAAGAACTAGTGTGTGTTCTTGGTGTTCTTGAAGATCTAACCAAAAAATAGATGATTTCACGGATGAAATCATAGGATTTTACTAGATTAAGAAAGGTATCAACTAATAAATGGAAGAAACACTTAGAAATTTGTCAAGAGATGGAAGTGTTCTTGATGATACTTGAGAGAGAAATGAGTGTTCTTGACTTTGAAGTGTGAGAAATGATGAAAAATGAAGGAATATCATACTTAAGGGGCTAGTTCACTGCCACGCAAGAGTTTACGGCCGTGAACTCTAGTTTACGGCCATAAACTCCACATGATGGAGTTTTCCGACATGAATGTTGCACAATGAACTCAGCAGATACTTCCTAACACCCAATCCTTGAATGTACTAGGCTTAGAACAATCAAATAGACCCTAAACAATGCTAAAAGATAGCAGAAACAAGTCTGACTATGATTGAATTGAATGGTTGTACAAGATAGAAATTTCGGGTTGTCACATCATCCCCCCGTTAGAGAGAATTTCGTCCCGAAATTAGAGTTTAAGCAATTACAAATAACTATGTAAAAAGATGTGGATATTTCGGTTTCATTTGATCCTCACGCTCCCAAGTGAATTCTGGTCCCCGCTTAGCATTCCAGCGAACCTTCACTATCAGGATACGGCTCTACCTCGTTTGATTGACCTCTCGGTCCTTGATCTCTACTGGTTATTCCACGAAGTTGAGGTTCTCGTTGATCTCGATTTCGTCGAGTGGGATTACAAGAGTCTCGTAGGACATACACTTTTTCAAGTTCGAAACATGGAAAGTATGGTGTACGTTACTAAGTTCACGAGGTAGTTTGAGTTTGTAAGCTACAGGGCCGATTCTAGCGATAATCTCGAAAGTCCCTACGTATCTTGGATTTAGATTTTCATGCTTTCTGAAATGTATCAAGCCCTTCCAGGGGGAGACCTTTAAATGAACTCGGTCACCAACCTGAAATTCCAAAGGTTTCCTTCTCTTGTCTGCGTAGCTTTTCTATCGGTCTCTAGAGGCTTTCAATCATTCACGAATCTGAATGATCTTCTCTGTCGTTTCCCGTATGATCTTCGGACCTGTGAGAGTGATGTCAGGAACTCGTCATTTAGCTAACTGTGTGTCACCCACCTCAGCCCAACATAGAGGGGATCTACACTTTCGGCCATAAAGGACTTCAAATAGAGCAGCCTTTATGCTCGTGTGATAATTGTTATTGTAGAAGAACTCGACAAGGGGTAAATGAGTATCCCATGCCTTCCTAAAGTCTATCACACATGCTCGCAACATATCTTTCAAGGTTTGAATAGTCCTCTCACTTTTTCCGTCGGTTTGCGGATGGTAGGTTGTACTCATGTCCAACCTAGTTCCTAGGGAACCTTATAGCGACTGCCAGAACCTTGAAGTGAATCTACTATCTCTATTAGAGATAATGGATATGGGAACACCATGTAGTCATACGACCTCCCTAATGTTGGTTCTCGTGAGTTTCTCCATCTTGTCGGTTTCTTTGGTAGGAAGGAAGTATATAGACTTTTTTAACCTGTCTACGATCACCCAAATGGTATTGAGCCCACCCATTGTCTTGGGAAACTTGGTTATGAAGTCCATTGTGATCCGCTCCCACTTCCATTCCGGTATCTCCGGTTGTTGTAGTAAACCTGAGGGTTTCTGGTATTCGACCTTAACCTTGGCGCAAGTAAGACACTTACTCACGAAGGTAGCAATCTCTGCTTTCATGTTAGGCCACCAGTATAACTTTTTGAGATCCAGATACATCTTATCTGAACCTAGGTGGACAGAATACCGAGTGTTGTGCGCTTCGGTCATGACCAAGTCTCTGAAACCATTGTGCCTCGGTGTCCAGATCTGATCCATGAGATATAAGGCTCTGCCACCCTTGACTTCCAAGTTTTTATCCATCCCTCTTAGGGATTCACCCGCCACATTTTCAGGTTTCAAGGCTTCTAGCTGAACCTCCTTAATTTGTGTGGATAGATGCGAATGGATAGTCATAGTCAATGATTTGACTCTACGACCAGAGTATTCTTTCCGGCTTAAGGAGTCAACTACTATGTTGGCTTTACCGGGATGATAACGAATTTCGCATTCGTATTCATTGAGTAGCTCGACCCACCGCCTTTGTCTCATATTGAGCTCCTTCTGGTCGAATATATATTGAACGCTTTTGTGGTCTGTAAAGATAGTGCTTTTTGTACCATACAAGTAGTGTCTCCAGATCTTCGGAGCAAATACCACTGCTCCTAACTCAAGATCATGTGTGGTGTAGTTGACCTCGTATGTCTTTAGTTGTCTTGAGGCATAGGCGATGACCTTACCTCTTTGCATAAGAACACAACCAAGCCCTTGTTTGGATGCATCGTAATAAACCACGAAGTCTTTTATCCCTTCATGGAGGGATAGTATCGGTGCGCTGCATAAGGCTCGCTTCAGCCTTTGAAATGCCTTCTCTTGTTTCTCTTCCTAGTCAAAGGCCACGCCTTTCTGGGTCAATGTAGTAAGGGGTTTCCCGATCCTACAGAAGTTTTGAATGAACCTGCGATAGTAGGCATCGAGGCCTAGAAATTGACGAATTTTTGTAGGCGTCTTCGGGGCTGACCAGTTCTCAATGGCCTTTATTTTGGAAGGGTCCACGTGAATTCCCTCTTCGCTAACCACGTGACCCAAGAATTTGACGCTTCGAATCCAAAATTCGCATTTAGAGAACTTCGCGTAGAGCTTCTCTAACCGTAGTGTTTCTAAGATCTGTCGTAGATGTTGACTATGCTACTCCGTAGTACGAGAGTAGATAAGTATGTAATCGATAAATACAATAATGAACTTATCCAAGTAAGGACGGCACACCCTATTCATTAAGTCCATGAATATTGTGGGTGCATTGGTCAATTTGAATGGCATCACTAGAAACTCATAGTGTTCATAACAAGTTCGGAAGGCTGTCTTGGGAACATCCTCCTCTAACACTCGTAACTGGTGATACCCGGATCTTAGATCTATCTTTGAAAAGTAATTCGCCCCTTGCAGTTGGTCAAACAAATCGTCTATGTGAGGTAGAGGGTAACTATTTTTGACTGTAAATTTCTTCAGTTCTCTATAGTCGATGCACATACGAAACGATCCATCTTTCTTCTTGACGAACAAGACCGGTGCTCCCCAGGGAGAGAAGCTTGGTCTAATAAAGCCCTTGCTGAGCAGTTCGTTAAGTTGACTGGATAGCTCCTGCATCTCAGCTGGTGCCAGACGATGGGGCGATTTAGCTACTGGGGTAGCCCCTTGAACTAAGTCGATCCTGAACTCGACTTGACGCTATGGTGGTAATCCTAGTAGTTCTTCTGGAAAGATGTCGGGAAAGTCGCGTACTTCTGGAATGTTCTTTATGTCTTTATTCTCTTGGCTCGTATCAACAACATGAGCAAGGAATGCATGACATTCCTTTCGTAAGTACTTATGGGCTTGTATACTCGAGATGATATGAAGGTTCGTGTCGGGTTTGTCGCCATAGATAACTAGAGTTTCGTTAGACGGTAGAATAAGGCGAACGGCCTTCTCATAGCACATGATGTCAGAACGATGAAGACTCAACCAATCCATGCCGATAATGATGTCGAAACTTTTAATTGAGACCGGCATGAGGTCGATTGGAAATGAATGGCTATCTTGAGTTAGGGTACAACCTATGTATATGCAGCTAGTGCTCTCAGTCTTTCTGTTAGCCATTTCTACAGTGAATAGTTCTTTAAGTGCACATGGTTTTTGTTTAAGTATGTGAGCAAATTTCTGGTTCACAAAACTCCTCTTTGCTCCACTATCAAATAGTATTCATGCATAAGAGTTATCGAGGAGAAATGTACCAGTGACCACTATAGGGTCGGCTACTGCTTCCTCCTGGCCTATAGCCAAAACCCTTCCCATTCCGCCAGCGTTCCCTGCCTTCGGGCAGTTCCTCTTGTAATGACCCACCTCGCCACATCCGTACCAAGCCTGGCCCACACCAACGTCGGGGACTTGGTTGATTGGCCTAGTCGAAGACTTACAGAAACGGACAGTGTGCCCCTTCCTGTTACAGTTAGCGCAATGCATTTCCCGGGAGGGTCCATTGTGGTGGAAGCTACATTTGTTGCACTTGGGCAAGCTTCCAGCATACTGATTTATTGGCGCAATAGCAGTAGGTGTTATCGCAGCATGAACAGCCACGACCTGCTGCTTTTTGGCATAGTTCTGCGCCGCTTTTTCCTTCTTGTTATCCCAAAACATCCGCTTGTTTTCAGCGACCTTGGATGGTTCTGGGATGGCCAGGGTTGTTATTGTTAGGGTGCGGACTCCATGATCAATGAGTCGTTGTGCCAATTGTTTGGCACTATCGAAGGTAGTGGGGTTTGAAGCTAAGACATTCCCCTGAAATGGAGGCACCAACCCCCATATATACCTCTCAACTTTCTTTCCCTCAGCAGGGACCATTCCCGGACATAGTGCCACCAGATCGTTGAATTTGGCAGTGTAGGCGACTATGTCGGAGCCCTTCATAGTTAGGCTCCAGATTTCCTGTTCAAGTTTCTGAACCTCGCCCCTCGGGCAATACTCTTCAATCATGAGTTCCTTCAGAGCTTCCCAACCCATAACATTAGCCACTATCAGGTTTAGTGACTTGACATGACTATTCCACCATGTTAGGGCTCTGTCCGCGAAGGTGCAGGCAGCAAATTTAACTTTTCTCCCTTCCGGACAGGAGCAGATCTCGAAGATCGACTCCGTTTTCTGGAACCATTGCGAGAGGGCAATGATTCCACAAGTCCCGTTAAAGGACCTGGGCTTGCAGTTGGTGAAGTCCTTATACGAGCACTCGCTAGAGCGCACTGGAGCATCACCTTGATTGGAATGCACAGTTGTTCCACTCCTGCTAGTACCACTAGCATTGAATTGAGCTAAGGCTGCCGAAACAGTCGCAGCCACTGCAGCTTGGATAGTCGCTGGATTGTATTGTGGAAAAGGTGGTGGTGGTTGAGTTAGAGTTATCGGAGGACTAAATCTCGGGGATCGGTGTGGAGGCATCTTTCAACTAAAAGTTTACAAAGATGAAGATGATAGTAAGAATCAATTGTGAGTATAATGAGAGTGGTCCATGGACTAAATCACCATAGCCCAACAAAACAGATGAGAGTATGATTGAAATAGAGATCTAACAGTAGGAGCATGAAAGCACTTGGATAAAGATTTCCCAAAAGGTTAGATGTATGTCAATAATATTGGCATTAATGATGTAACAAGTTCGGGAAAATGACATAGGAGTAGGTCTTACATCAAACCATAATAAGAGAATTTTGATAGCATAGAGACCTAGCAACAGTACTTGCAGTACAAGAATATTTATAGGGAAAAGTGCTACTTAGAGCATAGATAAGAAGGCTATTCCTTAAACCAAAAGAAAGGACGAGTAGAGCATCCCCTACCGGCGACGGGCACCCCTTGGGTGAGCCCTCAAACTAGCCAGCTTACGCTCCCCATTAAGGAGGTCTCGTTCATTTGCTATCTGGCGTGCTCAAACTTCTATGACTTCAGCTCAGGTTGCAGCTAGCTCTTGTTGCAAAGCCTCATTTTCTCTCATAGCTCTCCTATGAGCAGCTTCCAGATTGTCAATACGATGCGTATTGGCAATCGTATCCGCATCCACCTCCACGGTTTGTTGAATGGTTGTCCACCCAAGCTCAACATTGCGAGCCACACGGTGAACCAAGATGGCAAGAATTTTGTCTGCAGATCCTCCCTCGCTTATGTTGTAGAAGCTTCGGTCGCCGTTGTAGGGTAAGGTTTGACCATGCTCACGGCTCCACCAACCCAAGTTCTCAGCCCATAGAGGTGTCGTGCCTTCAAAAGTAAGACAAGGGTTAGGATTTGGGATTGGAGCCACTAAGGTTAGATCATTAACTTCTGTCTTGGAGTCAGAATCCTCCGGGAAGTTTTCTGCGAAGTCATCATCCAAAGGAATTGCATGATTCTCTTTTGGCTCTGCATCGAGCCATCCATCATTTCCTTGGTTGGGAAAGTACGGGTCACCGGGGAGATTGAATCCAGCCATGTTATCTACGCGAGAATATGGATAAAAGAGATAGTTAATAGACGTAATACTTAAGATAATTATAGGATGATCCTTACCGGTTACTTCAATACTTATGTAGTGCATACCATTCATATGTAACCAAAATAGGATAGACCTTCGAGTAAGTGACCCTAACTCTAAGCCCACAAACAAACAAGGAATAGGAAGTAAAGCAAAGATCATAGATTCTAAGTCTATGACACCCTAGTCACATATAACCTTAGCGTATCTACTTAGAAATTATTGATCTACTAATAAAGACCTTTTAGTTCTCAAATAAGTAATTATAGTAACACAAAATACTCCTATAGTATTTTAAGTTTATGTTATGCTCTAAATTTTTCATTGTAGTAGTGTTGGTAAGTTATTAAACTTGCTGCAACACCACAACCATTCCTAGGCACATGCTAATCACTTCTTGGAAAGATATAGTTGATCATGCTATATTACTCCCGGATCTGATTATATGTCCCCAAGCCTACTTATGATGTCCAACAACCGCAATACTTTTGTTCTGTCCTAGTATGACACTGATTTTAGTATGAATGCAGGTATGTATACTTTGGTTAAATATTTTATTATCTAAAAGTATAGACGCTTGGTTAGAGTATTTTTTAATCCCGATGTGTTTATAGTTGTATATCTTTTATGGGTTGATATACTCAATTCACTATAAACAAAGCTCTGTTACCAATCTGTCACACCCCCAAACCAGAACGGCGGAAACGTTTGGGGGCGGACGACGTCATGTACAGTATTATAACAATGCACAATAGTAAACAAGCAACAACATCATCCATTGCATTAATAATATAATTTAATACAAGTGTGTTCTGTGTATAGTTTGAAAGACACCAAAATATGAATCAAAATAAAAGACGAGTCTCGAATGTGCTCCGTCTTTTCAAAACCTAGTCCAGAGTACCTCTCTACTGGTGACCTGCGAATACAAGTTATTTTGAAAGAGTATATCAGCAGTTAATCTGGTGAGTTCATAAGTATTTTAGTGTCAATGTTTGTATAAGTTTGATGAAAGTGTTCGTAAAATGTTTGATGTAAATGTTTGTATGTTTTTTGATGTAAATGTTTGTATCTCCTAGAAAATCCTATATTTTCTACTTATAATGAAAAGTAGTCTTCAACCAAGACCCGGCTGTTCTGAACGTTTGTTCTTTTGTAAAAGTGAGTGTGTTTCCCAAGTATGACTATCATTACCAAAAATATAGTTTACATTACCGTTTATGTGAGAAGATCACAATGTGAATGTAATGGGAAAATAAAGAAGTACTGCAGTATTATATATAGTAACTACCATTGTACTAACTACCTTAAACCAGTTGTTTAATTAATGTAAAATGTGATGACATTATAACCATACTTGATTAACTGCTAAACACGACGATCAAAGATGTCGAAATGGTATGACATTCGTCACCCGTACACCTGCAGGTCCCACTATAGCTAGCATCAAGGTGTAGGATGGTCAATCTCGTGTAGATATATACACAAATTCACGCTCTCCCTCCAGGAGACAATGGTTACAAAATGTGACACAACAATATGTTGCCATGCCATGTAGTGGCTCACATTAATGTTATAGTATTCTTGTATTTGTATAGTATGTTCTATCTGTTCTAGTGTATTGTATGTTCTCTTTGTATAGTATGTTCCTCCCTGTTTCTCCTTATAGTATGTTCTATCTGTTCTAGTGTATTGTATGTTCTCTTTGTATAGTATATTTGAACTGACTCATGTATGAACTGACTCTTGTATGTTTCATTGTACTAGAATTAGTGAGTAGTAGTCCTCTAAACTATACCTATTATAGTTTACTAGTAATGTTGTTTGAAAGACTAAGTATGTTTATACACATTTGCTACCCAAAGGTGTTGAACTGATGTAAGAACTTTTATATCTATACATATATACATAATATATAACTAAGATTCAAACGACACTCTGACAAACAACCGATACCCTAAGTCCACAACCAAACAAGGAACATGAAATAAAGTGAGTTATCAGTCCTAAGCCCTTTCAACCTTATTTATATGACTATATCTATATAGACATGATTTTGACAATATATATAAGTTTAAAAGAGTTTAGCATATAAAAGAGTTTTAACCATTTGAATGCTTATAGAAGACTTGATGTTAGTTTATAAAATGTTTTGAAATAGTTTTTTTGTTGACACAGTTTGAAGTATAATAAATCCACTTGTTTGATAACACAGTTTGTAGTATAAGAAATCCACTTGTTTGATAGTTATTAATCACATGTGATTGATACAATAACTATAATGTTTTCTACTTGTATCCCCCACACCCCCCCCCCCCCCAATAAAATCATTTAAAAGATAAGTTAGGTGTAGGAACCCATGTTTCACCCAACATAATTGTAGATAAAAATACATATACAACATAAAACGTGTATAAAACATTCATTCAACACTTATTTCAAATAAACAAATAATATATAAACACGTAGCACGTATTTTATAGGGAATACTTCGTATCTATGTGTTAGAAGAAAATGAATATACACTCACTTGATAAGACGATGATCGGACAACACTACGGCTCTTAACATAATATTCTTCGATGAAATTGGGATATCTTCCAAATATCGGGCTTCGCGCGGGCAGAGCTTTGGCTTGAAAATTCTTTTTTTCTCGAGATCTTCGGACCTTCGGGACTTTCTTCGGGAGTCGGGATGATACCGAGACTTCAGGGGTGTTTCAAGATGGCTAGAGAGGGTATAGAGAGTGAGAGAATGGAAAAGTAGCAACCAAAATCGGCTGCACTTCAATTTCTATTTATAGGGATGAATTTCGCTATTCATATCGTGAACCACAAGAGTTCACGTAGTGAGCTCGGTCGTCATCAGTTGCGTAGTCGCGACATCAATATGTCAGGCTCTGGGATACGTCCATCACCTGTTCACGTCGTGAAGACCCTGTTCACGTCGTGAGGTCTGACAGACCTCGAAGTTTGTGTTCCGAAATTCAAAATTTCATATCTCTCATATACGAGTTCCGTTTTCGACGTTCTTTATATCCACGCATAGGTGAGATTATGCTCTACAACTTTCATTTAGATTCCATCGGCTAATTTTGATTTTTTTTTAATATTATATTTTTAGTAGGCCGGGACAGGAAAACTCCGTTAATAATTCATAACTCCTTCATCTGACGTCCGTTTTCGTCAGTATTTTTACCGTTGAACTACTATCGATGAGATCTTCGATTTTAGTTTAGATTGTTTCGGCTATAAATCACTCGATCTTATATTCGAACTTTGGCTTGCATACTGCTAAGTCGAAACTTAGAAAAATCATAACTTCCTCATACGAAGTCAGATTTAGACATTCTTTTTATGCACACTCTCGGTTTAACGTATTCTATGACTTTCGTTTAGATCAATAAGGTTAAATATCGCTCTGTTGTAAATTCACTATTTAAGTCATGCAGTTTCGTGCCGGTTCTATCGCGAAACTTCGACAAGTCATAACTTCTTCGTTATAACTCAGATTTCGACATTCTTTATATTTCTGGAATCCTCGTCACGACCACTACCTCTTTACGTATAGATATCAGGTTTTCTAACATTTTATTTTAACGCTCATATTTATTCTTAATTCATTTAAGTCACACAATTAAGCATAAAACACATAATACTCAAATAATACATTTTTATTATTTTAAAACGGGCTACAAAGGTTAACCTAGACTGTTACATCATCATTAATGTCTAGCCAAGAAACATGGGCATTACAATTCTCTCCCCCGTAGGATGATTCCATCCCCGGAATCACACATCAAAAAGAAAATGCGTTAGCGACTCATCATGTCACTCTCCGTTTCCCAGGTGACATTTTGCCCATTCGCATGTTTCTAGCGGACAAGCACTAATTCCACCATCTTGCGTCGCTACTTCTTAGTCTTACGGTCAACGATTGCCTCTGGTTCTTAAATTAACCTCTTATTTGCATCAATCCTTAACTCAGAAATTGGAATTATGTCGGGAATTTCTCCCGTGAACTTCCTTAAATAACACTCATGGAAAGTGTTATGAATATCATTCAGCTCTTCAAGTAATTCGAGCTTGTAAGCTTGGTTCCCAATTCTATGAAAAAACTTTAAACGGTCCAATAAATCTTGGACTTAACTTTCACCTTTTACCAAATCTTATAAGTCCCTTCCATGGTGAGACTTTAAGCAAAACCGAATCTCCAACTTCAAAAGTCATCGATCGTCTTTTCTTGTCAGCATATCTCTTTTGACAATCCTGAGCTGCTAACATTCTTTCCCTAATTACTTTCAACTTTTCAGCAGTTTGATGGACTATCCCGGGTCCCATAAACTGTTTTTCCCTAGCCTCAAGCCAACAAGACGGCGTACGACACTTCTGTCCGTACAAAGCTTGATAAGGTGTCATCTTTATGCTCGAGTGGAAACTATTATTGTAGGAAAATTCTACTAAAGGTAAATGTTCATCCCAGTTACCTTGGAATTCCATGGTACATGCTCTCAGCATATCTTCAAGTGTTTGTATCGTTCGTTCGCTCTGACCATCATTCTGTGGATAGTAAGTTGTACTTAAACACAACTTGGTACCCAATTCCTCTTGTAGACTTTTCCAAAACCTTGAGGTGAAACGGCTGTTACAATCTAATACAATCGTTAACGGAACACCGTGAAGCCTCAAAATTTCCTTCACGTAAGAATTCGCAAGCTTATCCATATACCATTTCTCATTGGCTGCTATGAAGTGCGCACTCTTAGTGAAGCGATCAACGACCACCCAAATCATGTCATCACCGTTCTTTGTTCTGGGCAGTTTAGTGACAAAATTCATAGCAATGTCTTCCCATTTACCCATAGGTACAGGTAAAGGTTCTAAACTCCCATATGGTTGTTGATGTTGTGCCTTAACTCTAGCACATGTCACACACTCGTCCACATACTTTGCAATATTGAGCTTCATCGTCGGCCACCAGTAATAGGGTTTGAGATCCCTATACATTCAGTGCTACCAGGATGAATCGTGTACAAGGTTTTGTGAGCTTTTTCCTTCAAAAGATCTCGTATTCCTCTTGTCTTAGATACCGAAATCCGATCTTGGAATACCTTCAGTCTGTGACTGCTTATACCGAACACAAACGTTTTGCCCAAACGTTCCTCTTTTTCTTCATTCTTCTCTGAAGCTTCTTCTTGAGCTTTCTTTATACTATCCAAAAATGTCAAGACAACTTCTATTCTCAACGCTCTTAGCCTCTTTCTTTCAAGATTGACTTTCCGACTGAGAGCATCAGTGACAACATTAGCTTTATCGGGGTGGTAAAGTATCTCACAGTCGTAGTCCTTGAGTAACTCTAGCCAGCGTCGTTGCTTCATATTTAATTCCTTCTGATTAAAGAGATATTGAAGACTCTTATGATAAGTGAAAAGTTTGCACTTCATGCCATAGAGGTAATTCCTCCATATCTTTAGAGCAAATACTACCGTTGCCAACTCCAGATCATGAGTGGGGTAGTTCTTTTCGTGCTCTTTCAACTGTCGAGATGCATACGCGATCACCTTTTCTCTTTGGGTCAAAACACAACCCAACCCAACACCATACGCATCGCTATAGACACTGAAGTCTTTAACTCCGTCGGGTAAAGAAAGAATCGGTGCCTCACATAGCTTCTTCTTTAGCAACTTGAATGCTTCTTTGTGCTTATCACTCCAAGTATAAGTAACTCCTCTGTGGGTCAAAGCTGTCAATGGAGTAGCGGTTGAGTAAAAGCCTTGGATAAACCTTCGGTAATATCCGGCTAATCCCAGAAAGCTTCGGATCTCCGTGGGACTTTTTGGTTGCTCCCACTTTATCACAGCTTCAATCTTTGATGGATCAACCATTATCTCTTCATGGTTGACCATGTGACCCAAAACATGGACTTCTCAAATCCAAAAATCACATTTGGAGAACTTTGCATACAGCTTCTCCTTCTTCAAGACTTCTAACACTTCTCGCAACTGTCTGTCATGCTCCTCTTGGCCTCTCGAATAAATCAGAATGTCATCTATGAACACTATCACAAATTTATCAAGGAACGGTTTAAAAACCCAGTTCATTAAATCCATGAATGTTGCTGGAGCATTGGTTAGTCCAAACGACATAACCAAAAACTCGTAGTTTCCATAGCGTATTCTGAATGCAGTCTTCTCGATATCCTGCTCTCTCACCTCCAGCTGATGATATCCTGACCTTAGGTCGATCTTGGAAAAATAGCTTGAACCTTGTAGTTGATCGAACAGGTCATCAATCCTTGGAAATGGATATCTATTCTTTATCGTTGCCTTATTCAGCTCTCTGTAATCAATGCACATTCTCATACTCCCATCCTTTTTCTTTACGAACAACACCAGAGCTCCCCTAGGGTGATGAACTAGGTCTAATGAAACCTTTGTCCAATAATTCCTGAAGTTGTGTCATAAGCTCCTTCATCTCTGTTGGCGCTAGTCGGTAAGGTGCTTTTGCTATGGGCTTGCTTCCTGGAAACAAGTCAATACGGAATTCTACTTGTCAATCAGACGGTAATCCAGGAAGATCTTCAGGAAATACTTCCGGATAATCACACACCATAGGAATGCTCTGCATCTCCTTTTTCTCCTTCTTTGCATCAATCATGAATGCCAAATATGATGCACATCCTTTGGAGAAACATTTTTTGGCTTTCATCAAGGAGATGATTCCAGAATTCACTCTGAGTTTGTCCCAGTACACCATAAATGACTCCTTCCCAGGGGGATTTATCCTTACTATCTTCTTTCGGCACAATATTTCGGCATCATTGGCACTAACCCAATCCATTCCCAGCACGATGTCGAAACCATTTAGCTCAATAGGCAATAATTCCTCGTGGAACATATTCCCATTCAAATCAATGAAGATGTTTTTCATGCGACGGCTAACAGGTATAAACTTGCCACTAGCAACCTCGACTACTAAAGTATTATCTAGCCTATCAACAGACAAAGCTAGTTTTCTACCAAATGCATGCGAAATAAAAGAGTAGTTGGCTCCAGAATCAAACAAAATTTGGGCAAGCAATTCGTTTACGAGAAAGGTACCTGAAGTGACATCAGCTTCGTCTTTCGCAGCTTCAAGTGTCATCTAAAAGTCTCTCGCCTTCGGTTTTGGTGGAATGTTGGGTTTTGCTGCCTCCTTCTTTTCGGACAGTCTTTCAAAATGTGCCCTTCTTCGTTACATCCAAATCACATCCTCTTGTTGGATGGATACTCGTTGCATAATGCCAGTTTTTCCACATTTGTAGAAAGTCACTTCCTCACTACATTTCCCAGAGTGCTTTTTCTTGCACTTTTCACACCATTTCGTTTCGCCTCTTCCTCCTCCTCCAAACTTCTTCGAATTAGACTTCGAAAATTTACTTTTCATGTTGGAACCTAAAGTTCCTTCAAACTTTCTCTTTTTGCCAACGTCAACCTTGATGGCGGTTCTCCCCTTGATCGTATCTTCAACAGACTTGGCAGCCCAAATAGATGCCTCTAGAGTAGGTGCCTAACGTACTGGCACCGCATACTCCCATGCGAGTCCCTTTGCGTACCGGTCAACTTTTGTCAACTCGTCTAGGACGATGCGCAAAGAAAACTCCATCTTGTCTGTGAAGGCATTAGTGTATTCATCAACTGACATGCTATCTTTCTTCAATGTCAGAAATTTGTTGTCCAACTCTAGCAAATTTTCGGCCGAGCAGAACTTGCGCTTGAATTGCACCAAGAAATCATCCCAAGTCAGTTGTAGTGGCTCATTAGGGCTTAGGATCTTCCCCAGAGTGTTCCACCAACGAACAGCGTCACCCCTGAACTGACGTACTGCATATATGGTTTGTAGTTTTCCCTTGCAACCGCATGTCATAAAGGCCAGGTCCATTTCTGAGATCAAATCCATAACTTCGATTAAATCTTCCTTTCCAGTGAAGGTCAATGGTTTGCAAGTCAGAAAATCTTTGTACTTGCATCCAAGTCCATCAATTTCTCCCTCTTGGTTGTTTTGTCTAACTAACGGTGGGTTGGCTTGACCAACAATCCCACTGAAGTTACCTCCTTCCGACCGCCCTTCATTCAACTCGGGCTGTTCAATCGGTATTGAATGTTCTTCATGATTCTGCTGAAGCAGACGTCTAGTTTCTTCCATTTGACGATCCAACATCATTTGGATCATCGCTTGTATCCCAGCCATTGTCATTGGCTCAGGTGTTGCTGCTACAACAGCTACTTGCTCAATCACTGGTAGTTGATTCCTGTTTTCATTTGTGTTTCCAACACCACTTCTGGTTCTTACCATTTTTTATCTATACACCGAATTCCTCATTCACAATAGATATTTAAATCATCCATATCACTCTGAAACGTTTACATGCTAGTTCTAATATCATAATCAAACGCTTAGAATAATAGCATACAGACCATAGATCTGAACAAATAATAGCATACAAGGCAAACATAAAGCATTTAGCACATAAAAGCTTTTTAGGCATCTTTCCTAAAATAAACTAGTACTCGTGTCTTAAATATAACAGACACTCATCTCACAATCTTTACTTAGCATTCTAAGTTGAAGTCTAGAAACCTTACAAATTACTAGTTCGCTTAAACTAATGCTCTGATACCAACTGTGACATCCCCAAATTCACGGCCAGAAAAGACCGATTTAATTTATGCTTTTAAAATAATTCAGAGTAATGCTTTGATTAAAAGAGTTGCGGTATTTGTTCCCAAAACAAAATATAATAAAAATTTATCAAAGCATTTCTTAAATAAATGTATTTTCATTATATAATGAAATCTCGGGATGTCATGTTCTGGTACAGACCAAAAGCATAAATAGTACAAAATAGACCTTACAACAGTTATTTACAACTACTAGTCTATAATCCAAAATATCTTGATAAGTCATCCAACTTATGCTCTGGTGCCACTACCTGTAATACAAAGAAAACTGAGTGGGTCAACCTAGGGAGCCTGGTGAGCATATAGGGTTTTCAACCCACAATAAACAATTATATTAATTTCATCAACCAACAATAACCCAATTACCCATTCCCGTTATCCTCAGTTTACGTCCCTAAAACTGATGGGTTTTGGTCATAAGACATCCTATGTGCTCATACAAACCCTAATGCTTGGATCTAGGTTTCTCTATTGTACATGCTTTGAATCCAAGACTATAAACCCTAATTCTAGCATATGGAAATCGATATTAACATATAATTAGGTTTAGGATATTACCTTGATTGTTATGTAGCAATAACAATCCCAATTCCTCCTTGAATTGACTTTGGAAGGCTTAGAGTCACAAGTGTCACTTCTCTAATGGCTTACAAACACCATAAGCAAGTGGAGAAGGTATAAAGAGAGAGGAGAGAGGTAGAAATTCGTCCTTAGATGCTCTAGGGATCAAGTGCACAAAATCCTAAGGCCTTAGGGGTCTTTATATAGGGTTGGGATTAGGGTTTCAGTCCTTATCCTTATCTAGTTACTTGCCCATCAAGCAACCATAAGATAAGCCTTGAAAATCCCTATCTCTTGGACCTTGGACGATTTTAAGGATATCCTTATCCTTGAATTCGTCCATCCTTTAACAAGGATAAACATTGCCCTATTTTGCAACTATCACATAATTACAATTCAGCCCCTCTAGTTTAATTAATTACATTTGATCACAAAATTAATTCTTAATTAATTATTGACCAATATTAATTAAACAAATATGATTTCTCCTTTAATATATTATTCTTATAACATATTAATAAATCATAATAACCTCTCTCTTTATTTATTTCTCCAATCAAGTTGCTTTGGTGAAGGCAACCCAAAAGGACCATGCACCATCGGGTCAAGTACATACCAAAATAGTTATGGACTTAGACACTAATCCAACAGTCTCCCACTTGGATAAGTCTAATAACTATTATGCGTATGACTTCAGATCCTGATCTGCAATCGTAGCTTTCCAAAGCCGCTGTCAACTCTGATCATATTAGATACGCGTGTCCTTAGATAAGGGATCATATATTCCTCCATTCTAGATATCATATGAGATATGATTTCAAATCATTCTCTTTGTACTATATCTCGATCTCCGATTTATGACGACTGACTAATTGAACAAATCAAATTAGCCTTAGCCCGGCCGAGCATTTACGTTTTTCATCACAAAATCATCGAGGGGCCCAAAAGATATCGCTTTTATCCTAACTTGGATAAAAGGAACGGATAAACTTTGATACAATGCTTGCTTGCACTTACTCACCGAATCACACACAACAATATGTTTTATAACACCAAGTTACTAGTGCGTTTACATATTATCAATGTGCAACCGATTCGCAAGATACAACTCACACATCTCGGTTTCAAGAATATAAGATGTTATCGTCTCACTAATCACTCGTGATACAATTCATGGAGTGATCAAAGTGAGTGTGGGTTTAATCCAATGCTCAAATTCATATTCATAAGCACTCATGAACGTTGCAGCAAACATTTGCTTATGTATAATGTTCTTTAGACAATCCACACGCCAATTCACGATAGTCTTCATTCATATCTACTTCCAACATATGAATGACTGTGGCTCGTTCGAATAATTCGATTATTCTTAATAAACTCAATTATTCTGGAAGTCAAAACATGCAAATGTGAAACACAATAATAATAGTAATCCCATATGGCCTCAAACCTTTGAGTATAAATAAAACGCATTTTATTTATCACCATATTGATTACTCATTATTTGTCGTTTCGGGTAATCAACTTCTTACTTGAATTACAACACTTGTCCCATGCTCCTAGCATGCACACAATGTTTACCTATGGTTCTTACTTTGTGAAATAGATCACATTGAACACATTTCCAATCATTCTCATTTCACAACTCCAAATCCTTTTCATAAGTGAAAGAATATCAAATTCTTGCTACTTATAGAATATGCTAGATTCTAACATTCTATGCAACTTATACTTTCGTAATGTCACTGCACAAAAGTCACAAAGACTATTGCCAATGATATTACAAAGTCTTTTATCAGAAATTGTTACAAGACAATTCCTTAGATATGATGTCTCTCACTCAAAGTACATTCCTTTGAACATCCTTTTGCATAAAAGTTTCTAATCTAGTCATAGATTATCAATATTCAATTCCCAATGTGGATACATTTCCACATTTTCCATATGAAAACTTATTCTTAATAGAATCTTATCTATTCCTAATAATGTCGATATGGTCCATCCAATATGAAAACATTTCCATATCTTCCAATACTATACTTCCAACTACTCACAAGCAACCAATCCTCGTCGAACATGGATTGTCCTTTGATAGTTGTTTAATTATTTTAGTCTAAACCGATTCTAGTGCTTTTTCCCTCTAAATGCGCTAGACATTTGGAAAATTTTAGAATGGTCAAACATTAAAGCATTTGCAATCGATCCTATACTCGAAGCGTATGGGACATGACGCATAATGTTTTATTTGCTATCTTCTCAAAATTCGAATTATGAAGAGGAATGCCGTAATCATAATCGAAACTTTAAGAACACACTATTTACCTTTGACTAAATTTATTAACATTTCTCAACCTAATCCTTTAAATTTGAAATGAAGCATAATATTCTCTCCCTTAATTATAGCAAAACAACATTACAACCCTTACGACTTTGCAAGGTATAACTCTTGTTTTCTATAATTAATATTGAAAACTTGCAATAGGTTCCTTAATAATCATATAATCATAACTTTTATGCTCCCGCTATCATGATGATTATTATTATAAACATAACACTTATGCTCCCACTAGCTTCGACATGTATTCAGAAAAAGCTTAACTTTCAGAAAAACAATACTTATTGAATTTCTTAAGTTCATGTTTCTAATACTTAGTGCTTTGATAATATTTTATCAAGGTTTCTTGAACTTATACACCTTTGCCTTCGATAGTTCATATGTGTGTCTAAACACTTAAGACTAATTGTCAAACCTCACAATTCAAATTATCGAAAGGGATACCATAACCATAATCGAATTCGAGAATGCAATTTTACAATCACTATCTTCTTAAATCTTTCTTAGTGAAAGCATTTCCTCACAATCATTTTCATGAAGGAGGAAATCTTATGACACTTAGATTTAAACGGTGTATTTGTTCCTATCCATGTGAATTTGTTAAAACCAAAGTTTACGACAAATTCAAACTCATATGGATCGAACTTTCTTGATCTCGATTTATTGCCTTATGGTAGCACAGCTGCCCACCACGTCTTCCAAGTAGTTAATCAGCTCACCCTTTCCTGTCAATGTACCTTTCATTGATTAAGATGCCTTGCCTTTTATGCGTTCAAAATGAGAACTCATAGAACTCACATGCATAATTAACTCAATTGGAATGGCATAGAAATAAAAAATGTCAACACGATAGGTTATAAACCTCAACTCGTGTGCTAGTGATGATCAATAAGGTTTATTTGATTTGTTCTTGAAACCTTTCAAGACCATTAAAACTCCCACTGACTCCTTGACATATAAGATTCTCTTGTCAATAACCATTTCTTGACAACCAAACATTCAAGAGTTAGTGTAGCTTTTATCAAAACTCTTCATAAATTAGTCCTAGTTGGTCTTTGTCTTATCCAAGCATTTAGCACATAAAAGCATTTTAGGCATCTTTCCTAAAATAAACTAGTACTCGTGTCTTAAATATAACAGACACTCATCTCACAATCTTTACTTAGCATTCTAAGTTGAAGTCTAGAAACCCTACAAATTACTAGTTCGCTTAAACTAATGCTCTGATACCAACTATGACATCCCCAAATTCACGGCCAGAAAAGACCGATTTAATTTATGCTTTTAAAATAATTCAGAGTAATGCTTTGATTAAAAGAGTTGCGGTATTTGTTCCCAAAACAAAATATAATAAAAATTTATCAAAGCATTTCTTAAATAAATGTATTTTCATTATATAATGAAATCTCGGGATGTCATGTTCCGGTACAGACCAAAAGCATAAATAGTACAAAATAGACCTTACAACAGTTATTTACAACTACTAGTCTATAATCCAAAATATCTTGATAAGTCATCCAACTTATGCTTTGGTGCCACTACCTGTAATACAAAGAAAACTGAGTGGGTCAATCTAGGGAGTCTGGTGAGCATATAGGGTTTTCAACCCACAATAAACAATTATATTAATTTCATCAACCAACAATAACCCAATTACCCATTCCCGTTATCCTCACTTTACGTCCCTAAAACAACTATCACAAGGGACCTAGCCTAAGGATTTTCATTGGGGTGACAACACTGCTTTGGGGGTTTCCCAACAATTTATGTCAAATAAGGCAACTATGTTGAGGATGGAGTACATCAATTGAACACCTAAGTTCAATAACACCTACAGGTGGCGAGCCTGCCAGCATTCCACTGGGCTGTCTAGAAGAGTCTGTGGTCGTCATCCAAACTCCACTAGATGACTGAATCAGCAACGACATCGAGGTCCCTCATCATTTTATTTAATCACACATCAACTATCTACCCATGTTTCACCCAACATAATTGTAGATAAAAATACATATACAACATAAAACTTGTATAAAACATTTATTCAACACTTATTTCAAATAAACAAATAATATATAAATACATAACACGTATTTTATAGGGAATTCTTCGTATCTATGTGTTAGAAGAAAATGAACATACACTCACTTGATAAGACGATGATCGGACAGCACTACAGCTCTTAATGTAATATTCTTCGATGAAACCACGATATCTTCCAAAAACCAAGCTTCTCGCGGGCAGAGCTCCGACTCGAAAACTCTTTTTTTCTCGGGATCTTCGGAGCTTCAGGACTTGCTTCGGGACTCGGGATGATACCGGGACTTTGGGGGTGTTTCAAGATGGCTAGAGAGGGTATAGAGAGTGAGAGAATGGAAAAGTAGCAACCAAAATCGGCTGCCCTTCGATTTCTATTTATAGGATTGAATTTCTCTATTCACGACGTGAACCATAAGAGTTCATGGTGTGAGCTCGGTCGTCATCAGCTGCGTAGTCGCAACATCAGTCTGTCTGGCTCTGGGATACGTCCATCAGTTATTCACATCGTGAAGACCCTTGTCACGCCCCCGAACCAGATGATGGAAACGTCCGAGGGCTCGCGTGACTTAAATTGAATATTATCACAATGAATATACATGAATCATAACATAAACATCACCATGCATCGATATATTACAACTAACATTGTTCACATCAAGTACATTGTTTTAACATTTCAAATCCATAACATAAATTTGTTTGATAGTTTTCAAAAGCACAACACCCTATCATACTTGTTACTACTCCTCAGCTTACCTGTTACCTGAGAATACAAGTTATTTTGAAAACGGTCAACATATGGAATGTTGGTGAGTTCATAAGCAGGTTTGATATGAAAAATGTTTTGTGTAGTTTGAAAGAAAACAACCCAAAAAATCCGATATTTCCTGAAAAGACCAACGTTTATATAAAAGTGTGAAGATCCGTAAATATATGCATGATGATTTCTAGACGTGTATAGTTGAAAAACTTCGTATTAAAAGTACCAGTGAAAAATGTTGAACTTCCCCAGAAAACCCGATGTTTTCCGAAAAAAAAATATCATATACGGTTCGAATTGTTATCCCATCACGTGAATGATTTTGATTTACCTTGATTACTTGATTTATATTGGATTTATTTATGTGAGTCGTTATACCCATGCATGACAATGACTAGTTCATCTGTCTTGGCACTCTGGTGAACACCTGAATTGATCTTAATATTTTGTCACTCAAGATTGGCCGATTCTAACTGTAGCGAACAACTGAGGTGTGGGGGAGTCACCCCCGTATGGATCTATACACAAACTCTCGCTCTCCCTCCAGGAGACTTTGATTATAACTACAGACTACGACCGACACACGTTGGTGCCACCCGTTATTACCCACTAAATTCCAATCGACTTTGATTACTATTGATTATCGACTTGTATTTGTTTACTTGGATTAACGATCGGCCTAATAAACGAGGAGAAGAGGATTACAAGATCCTACTATCCCCGCATATTATTTATGGCTATTGGTTATACGAAGGACACGCTGGCCCATTTCGCATTTGATTTACTTGGACCTTAATAGTAATGCTAATGGGCCACTAAGGCCCAATAGCACTAAAAAGCCATTGAAGGTCCCTTAAATATGAAATTGGGTCATAGAACGCCCAATAACATTATTTATTATCCCTTGGGCCCAAAAATCATGTTAATGGGTCACAAAGGCCCAACAAGCATGATTGGAACCTTCAAGCCCAAATATTTGAATGTTTACTTGTTTTAGGTGTAGTTTAATTGTTGGAAAGTTTGATTGGGTGATTGTTAATTTCGCACCGGAACAAGGCCGGTCGGTTATTTTTAACGATGTTTGGAATTATACTTATTTTCATCTTTCCATTTTCAAGAATGGTAGTTTGGTATTTTTATTTTAACTCAAATATCTTAAAAATAAAATAATTGACTCAAAATTCTTGGTTTGAACCCCTTTTAGCCCTTCTTTGGTAAAATTGACAGTTTTAGTCCTTTATATAAAAAAAGACATTTTAAGCCCTTAAACCATTTTCTTGACACTATTGACCCAAAGACTTATTCAAGTGATGTTTTTAGCTCAAAACTTTTTCTTTGGCAGTTTCAGCCCTTCCAGAAAAGTATTTTTTTCGGTCGAAGGCCAAACTTTTGCAACTTTTACAATTTTGGCCCAAATTCCAAAAAGTTTACATTTTTTTATCCTTGTTTAGAAAATACATCATTTTAACCCCTGAAATAGTTTTGTTTACCCTCTTTGACCCCTGTTTTGAGAACTTTATCATTTCACTCCCTTGAAAGTTGAAATTTTCGCAAGTTATGGCTTAATGGGCTGAAAAGCCCAAAATTTGGCCCATTAAGCTACAATTTACACTTCTGGCCCTTGAAAGAGTATGATATCCATAAAAACATTTATTTTTACTGATTTGACTCTTTTAGTCCTTAAGAAAACGAGAATGACAATCTTTCCCCAAACTTCTGCTTATTTGACAAAAATAACTCAATAATGAGTCTTATGTTGTAACATGTTTATTTTAACCCTTATATGGTAGATTTTCTTAACTAGTTATGTGTAATACACCCTAGATCACATATTTTTCCCTTATGAACTATAGATCTCAAAATATGTTTCATTTTTGGCACATATTTACCACATATACACATGAAATCACACATAGCACACACATACCCATAGATCTACACATTTTACTTGTATTCTCCCCTATAAAAACATATGAAAACCGAAAATAGAGAGGTGTGAACTCGCCTTTGCTTGTTGATTTCGATTTGAAGAATAAAGGGAAGAAGTTTGATGCTATTTTCGGCCCTAGCAAGCTCTCTTGGGTGGATCTCGAACTTAGAGGATTCTAAGATGATGATCATGAGTTTATATGAGTTAAGAAGAGATTTTTGATAGAACAAAGAGTCTAGATTATGGATCCAAGCATCAACTTACCTAAGATGATGATTTTTGTGGAAAAACCACTTTGAAATGTCCTAGATCTCAAAAACTTTTATGGAGGAATAAGAGTGTTCTTAAGAGTCTTTGGGAAGAGAGTTTGAAGATATGTGTGTGTGTTTGGTGACCCTTGGCCGTGAGTAGAAGAAGGAGAAGAGAGAGAGGGTGAGGTGACCATTATAGATGCATGGTGGCCCATGCATGGGTACATTGTGTACAATAAGGAGGTGACACCTCCTAAAGTCAACCCTCCCCATTTTGCATCTTTCTCTAGTTTTTTTTTTAACTTTGGCCGAGAGAAGGTAAGAAAGAAAAGAATTTTTGGGCCTTTGGTGCTTAATTCCATATCATGGGCCCATTTTGATGATTTTCGGCCCATTGGGTTCCTATGATGGTTTACGGCCCAATTTGTCAAGAATAATGGGTTTCATAGCCCATTAAAGCTAATTAGGTTAGTTATAGCCCAATAAGGTCCATTAGGGTATTTTATTTCATTCTAGGCCCATTATGGCCCAAAATGTTAAAATAAATTAAAGTGGGTCTAATT
Source organism: Lactuca sativa (assembly GCF_002870075.4). Taxonomy (NCBI): domain Eukaryota; kingdom Viridiplantae; phylum Streptophyta; class Magnoliopsida; order Asterales; family Asteraceae; genus Lactuca; species Lactuca sativa. Next base: position 184,650,955 of record NC_056627.2, read on the forward strand.
AGAGCCCATTTAAGAGTTCTAAGCCCAAAATAGTCAAATTGGAAGCGTATTGGCCCATTAGGCCCAATAAGGAAATCCTAGCCCATAATGGACTTAAACCGCGATTTCTAGGGTTTCAAATTCTTTGTTGACTATTTGAAGTGCTTGTATAGAGTGTTTGATGGAAAATTTGTTGTTATTGAATAAGTATCATACATGCTTTCACATTTTTTTGGTTCCCAAATGTTATCATTTTTGTTGTTACACAGTATAGATTTCGTAGTTGTCACATCATCCCCCCGTTAGAGGGAATTTCGTCCTGAAATTCTTTTTAAAGCTAGATTTGAGAATGCTAAAATAGGTGAGGGTACTTCTGTTTCATCTGGTCTTCGCGTTCCCATGTGAATTCTGGCCCACGCTTCGCGTTCCACCGTACTTTCACAATCGGAATGCGACTTTGCTTAGTACGCTTCACCTCCATGTCCATGATTTCGACAGGTTCTTCGACGAACAGGAGATTCTCGTTGATTTCAATTTCCTCAAGTGGAATGTCGAGGGTTTCATCGGATAAACACTTTTTCAAATTGGAAACATGGAACACGGGGTGTACACTGTTTAGCTCGGCAGGTAGTTGTAGTCTGTAAGCCCCTGTACCGATTCGGGCAACGATCTCGAAGGGTCCAATGTATCGTGGGTTCAGCTTTCCCCGTTTTCCAAAACGAATAACCCCTTTCCAGGGAGAGACCTTTAACAACACCTGATCCCCGACTTGAAACTCCAAGGGCTTTTGTCGTTTGTCAGTGTAGCTCTTCTGTTGGTCTCGTGATGCTTGTATTCGAGCTTTGATTTGAACTATTTTCTCTGTTGTTTCACGTATGATCTCCGGTACCGTTAACGCATTGCCTGGTGCCTGTCCTCTTGCTAGCTGGGTGTCACCTACCTCAGCCCAACACAACGGTGATCTACATTTACATCCATACAACGCCTCGAAGGGAGCAACTTTGATGCTCGAGTGATAACTGTTGTTGTATGAGAATTCGATTAAAGGCAAGTGGATATCCCACGACCTTCCAAAGTCTATCACACATGCGTGAAGCATGTCTTCGAGTGTTTGAATGGTTCGCTCGCTTTGACCATCCATTTGTGGGTGGTAGGCAGTGCTCATGTCGAGTTGTGTTCCCAGCGCTTTCTGAAGTGATTGCCAAAAGCGTGAAGTAAACCTACTATCTCTATCTGAGATGTTAGATACTGGCACGCTGTGGAGTCTCATGATTTCCTTGATGTAGGTTCTCGTTAATCGTTCCATTTTGTATGACTCTTTGATTGGCAGGAAATGAGCGGATTTTGTCAACCTGTCAACTATTACCCATATGATATCCAAACCTTCTGTCGTCTTGGGTAGTTTGGTCACAAAGTCCATATCAACCCTTTCCTATTTCCACTCGGGAATTACTGGTTGTTGTAGTAATCCCGAGGGTTTCTGATATTCCACCTTTACCTTAGCACAAGTAAGGCGTTTTCTAACATAGGTGGCAATCTCTGCCTTCATTTTGGGCCACCAATAATGTTGCTTGATATCCAAGTACATTTTATCTGAACCCGGATGGATGGAGTATCGTGTTTTGTGGGCTTCATTCATGACTACCTCTCTGAATCCCCCAAGTTTAGGGATCTAAGTGCGGTTCATGAAATAATATGCTCCGTCCTCCTTCACTTTGAAATTCTTTTCCATTCCACGTAACGCTTCGCTTGTTTTGTTTTCCGTCTTCATGGCATCAGACTGAGCTGCTTTGATTTGTGAGGTCAGGTGGGATTGAATGGTTATGGAGAGAGTCTTTACACGACGATTCGAGTATTCTTTCTGACTCAAGGCATCAGCTACCACGTTAGCCTTGCCTGGGTGGTACTTGATTTCACACTCATAATCGTTTAGTAGCTCAACTCATCTTCATTGCCTCATGTTCAACTCTTTTTCACTTAAGATGTGTCGGAGACTCTTGTGGTCTGTGAAAATGGTGCACCTCGTACCATAAAGGTAGTGCCTCCAAATTTTCAAGGCGAAAACCACAACTCCTAATTCTAGATCATTGGTCATATAGTTCACCTCATGTGTCTTTAGTTGTCGGGATGCATAAGCTATCACCTTCCCACGTTGCATGAGTACGTAAGCTAAACCCTGATTCGACGCATCACAGTAAACTACGAAGTCCTCCGTTGCTTCTGGTAGCGATAGTACCGGTGCACTGCAGAGTACTTGCTTCAGAGTTCGGAATGCAGCTTCTTGCTTATCTATCCATTAAAAGGGTACACCCTTTTGTGTAAGCATGGTAAGTGGCTTGGCTGTCTTAGAGAAGTTCTGGATGAACCTCTTGTAATAGCCTGCGAGACCTAAAAATTGGTGAATTTTTGTGGGTGTCATTGGGACCGCCCATCCTTCGATGGCTTTGACCTTAGAAGGATCCACGTGTATCCCTTCTTGACTAACAACATGACCCAAAAAGTTCACACTATGGAGCCAAAACTCACACTTAGAGAGTTTTGCGTATAGCTTTTCGGTTCGTAGGGTTTCCAGGATTTGTTGGAGATGTTGGCAATGCTCTTCTTCGCTTCGAGAGTAAACTAGAATGTCGTCAATGAAGACAATGACAAAGTTGTCGAGGAATGGTCGGCAGATTCGATTCATTAGGTCCATGAATGCGGCAGGGGCATTCGTTAGACCGAAAGGCGTTACGACAAATTCATAATGTCCATAACAATTTCGGAAAGCGGTTTTGGGGATATCCTCTTCCCGGACCTTGAGTTGATGGTATCCAGTTCGTAGATCTATCTTGGAGAAATAGCTTGCGCCTTGAAGTTGGCCAAATAGATCGTCGATTCGCGGAAGTGGATAGCGATTTTTGACAGTGAGCTTATTTAGTTCCCTGTAGTCAATACACATCCTAAAGGATCCATCTTTCTTCTTAACAAAGAGAACTAGAGCTCCCCAGGGTGAGAAACTGGGTCGGATGAATCCTTTGTCCAAAAGCTCACTGAGTTGCCTGGACAACTCTTGCATCTCCGTAGGAGCCAATCTGTAGGGCAATTTGGCTATGGGGGTAGCTCCTGGCACAAGGTCAATTCGAAACTCAACTTGTCTTTCAGGGGGTATCCCCGGAAGATCATCAGGGAAAACATCCGGGAACTCGCAAGCTACTGGAATGTCTCGAATATTGACCTCTTCCTTGGATTTATCCACTATATGAGCCAGAAACGTAAAGTCTTTCTTTCGTAGATACTTATGTGCCTTAATGCATGAGATAAGACGAAGGTTCGTGTTGGGTTTGTCTCCGTATATAATTAGGGTTTCGCGATTTGGAAGGTGAAGGAGAACGGCCTTCTCGTGACACATAATTTTATCCTAGTGGGGGCTTAACCAATCCATGCCAATAATCGCATCAAAACTCCTAATGGAAACATGCATTAAGTGTATTTGAAAGACATGTTGGTTCAAGGTTAGGGTACATCCGATATAGATTTGTAACGCCCGTACATCAGGGCTAGTCAATTTAGAGACGATAGGCGTCAAAAATGACTTTTTAATGGAAGATTATCTAGAAGGATTAATCTTAACCAAGTTGTAGTATATGTCACAAGGTTTCCGTGCATATAAAGAACGCCAAAATCCGAGTTATAACGAAGAAGTTATGACCTGTCGAAGTTTCGCAACAGAACCGGCACGACACAGCGCAACGTAAAAAGTGAATTTACGTTAGAGCGGTATTTAGCCTTAGCAATCTAAACGAGGATCGAAGGTCTCGTTGTTGGTATCGAAGCGATAAAAAGTTAGGCGAGAACGGACGTCAAACGAAGAAGTAATGAATTTATAACGAAGTTTTTCTGTCGCGGCCTACTAAAAATAAATAATAAAAATAAAGTCAAAATTAGCCGACGGAGTCTAAACGAAAGTTGTAGAGTGTAGTCTCACCTTCGTGTGGATATAAATAACATCAAAAACAGAGTTCGTATGAAGAAGATATGAATTTCCGAAGTTTATTAAATAAATTTTATTTATTTTTAATCTTTTAATCCGGCATTATCCGAAGACGAGTCACTGGTCCGATCCGACGTACGCCCCGCGTACTCCGAAGAGTGTCGACATTTCGGATGACGCATGCAGTGACGATTTCGGAAGCAGTACGCGCTGCGTACTGCAGTACGCCCCGCGTACTCCGAGGCTCCAGCCTCCTATAAATAGGATCCAAAGGCAGCCGAGTCTTTTGCCAATTTCTTCTCTTCTCTCTCCTGTTTTGCATCGTTTTGCGTGCCAGAAATATCCCGAAGCCCCGGTATTATTCTCGAGCCTCGAGGCAAGTCCCAAGATCCCGAAGATCCCGAGAAGTGCGGTTCCCGAGCCGAAGCTCTGCCCGCGAGAAGTTCGATTTTTGAAGAGATCTTCCAGATCTGCTGAGGATTACTACTTCTGCAAGTCGTAGTGTTGTCCGATCATCTTCTGATCAGGTGAGTGTATACTACCTTTCACAAACACGATAATAATACAAGTATGGTTTGAGTGTATTAAGTATATTGCTGTTTATACGAGTGAGTGTGTAGTTACTTTCTTCTGACACATAAATATTAAGTATTTTCTATAAAATACGTGCTATGTGTATGATATAAAGTTGTTTATATGTGTGGGTGTATAGTCCCTTTCATAAACACGGGTATAATACAAGTATTGTTTGAATGTATCACGTATATGTTTGGGAGAGTGTGTGGTTACTTTCTTCCAACACATAAATATGAAGTATTTGTTATAAAATACGTGCTATGTGTTTATATATTGTTGTTTATTTGAGATGAGTATGGAACGAATGTCTTATATAGTTTTTAAATGAGTTAAACTATATATGTATTCCATATCTACAAATATGTTGGGTAGAACATGGGTAGATGAGATAGTTGGTATGTGATAAAATGATGATGTATGTAAGATGATTAAGAATGATATTGGCAGATGCACCAATTAGAGAATGTCATAATACTAGCAGATGCGCTCAAGCATAGTATTGGTAGATGCACCAAAGAGAAAGTGACATAATACTAGTAGATGCACTTAAGTATAGTATTGGTAGATGAAACTAAAAGAGCATGCCTTAATGCCAGCAGATGCGCTTGAGAATATTATTGGTAGATGCACCAAGTAGTGAATGTCGTGATCTTGGCAGATGCGCCAAATAGAGGTTGTCATAACAATAGCAGATGTGCTTATAGGATAATCTTGGCAGATGCGCTTATAAGATAATGTCGGCAGATGTGCCTAAAAGAGAATGTCATAAACCTGGCAGTCGCGCCTCATAGTGTATGACGTAATCCTGGCAGAGGCGCTTAAAGGATAATGTTGGCAGATGCGCCTTATGTAGCAATGGAAGTTTGTGTAAATTCCTTAGGTCAATCCTTAGGAATGAAGGAATGACGAGTAGTTGAATTCCTAGGGTAAAATCCTAAGAAACATAATAGGGATGAGTAATTGAGTTGATTGTTTGATGGTTGAATATAATAATTGTATTATTGTGGGTTGAAAACCCTATATGCTCACCAGGCTCCCAAGCCTGACCCACTCAGTTTTCTTTGCATTACAGGTAATGGCACTAGAGTATAAGTTGGTGGACTTGACGAGAAATTTTGGATTATAGGCCAGTAGTTATGAATAACTGTTGTATGGTCTATTTATTATTGTTTATGCTTTTGGTCTGTATCGAAACATGACATCCCGAGGTTTTATTATTTAATGAAAATACATTCTCTTTGAGAAACGTTTTGATAAATGGTTATCATATTTTATTTTGGGAACAAATTCCGCAACCGTTTTCTTTAAACGATCACTCTGATTTATAAAACAAAGCATAAACAAATCGGTCTTTTCTGGCCGTGAAAAAGGGGATGTCACAAGATTTCCCTAATGGATTCTGTTTTCCCATTGGCCATTTCCACCGTAAAGGCTTCATTAAGCTTCTGGGGTTGTTGCTTTAACAAGTTTTTAAATCTATTGCTCACAAAGCTTCGTTCTGCTCTGGTATCAAATAAGATGCATGCATAAGTGTGTTTTAGGAGAAACGTACCGGTGACAACAGCGGGATCCTGAACCGCTTCTCCCTGACCCATGGTCAGCACTCTTCCTGTTCCTCCATTCCCATGGTTGTTGCTGTTAGGGAAGTTTTGACGGAAATGCCCAGTTTTTTCACATCCATAGCAGGTGTGGCTTGGTCCCGCATTGTTGTCGCTGTTGTTGGTGTTGTTGTTGTTGCGGTTGTTGCTGTTGTTGTTTCCTTGGTGCTGATTCTGGGGAGGATAGGTCCTGCAATATTTTTTCGTGTGACCATTTCGATTGAAACTGGTACAATGCATCTCTCTGAATTCTCCATTATGATGGAGACTGCACTTGTTGCACTTTGGGAGATTTCCGGAATACTGCCTAGGAGCACTTGGAGCAGCTGAGACTGGAGCATGTGATGCGGAGGGGACTTGGGTGGTTCCAGCATTAACTGTCACTGTTTGTTGCTTCCTTAATGACTCCGAGCCTTGTCGTCCCTTCCTCTTGTTATTCTTTCCCTTCTTGTTGTCACTCTCCTTCTTGTTTTCGATTTCCCCTGACTTCTTGCCCTTTTTGTTGTTATGGCCGTACAGCTTCTTGGCCAATCTCTTGGCACTGTCGAAGGTTTCAGGATTTGCAGATATCACATTTCCTTGGATTGGGGAGGTTAATCTCCAGATGAATCGTTCGATTTTCTTTCCCTCCAAAGTAATCATGCCAGGGCACAACAGAGACAGTTCGCTAAACCTTGATATGTATGCGTCAATGTCGGAATTTCAGACTGTGAGGTTCCACAACTCCTGTTCCATCTTCTGAATTTCTCCTCGCGGGCAGTACTCGGCTATCAACATTTTTTTCATCTCCGCCCACGGCATAGAGTTGGCTACGGGGAGATTCATGGCTTCCACATGTCCGTTCCACCAGGTGAGAGCTTGATCAACGAACGTGCATGCGGCAAACTTCACCTTCATCTCCTTAGGGGACTCGCATATCACGAACACCGATTCCACCTTATCAATCCATCTTTTCAAGGTTATCATTCCCCCGGTGCCATTAAAGGTTCGTGGCTTGGCATTGGTGAAATCTTTGTAGGAGCATGTCTTGGTAGGTCCTTGATTTATTCCGTTGTTCGAACTTCCAGACCCTTGTCCATTGACTCCACCATTGTTCGCTTGGTGGATTTGCGCCATGGTTGCGGTGACCACAGCAGATACAATTGCCTGGAATGCAGCTGAGTTGACTTCGGGTGGGGTTGGCCCAGGGTTTCCACGGGTTGGTCGTTGAGGCATCTTTCTGTCATGGAACGGAAAGATGTTGAGTGTCTAGGATTTCTGCGAGTTTGTGGTCCTATAAACTAGGCGTAGTGCATGTACTTAAGTTCTTTCACATGTTAACATACAATTATGGATACTCAACACATAACAGATAACAATATCACAATAGAACACACATATTTTTCACTAATAATATCCGTACTTTGATACATGAAAATTTGCTCGAAAGAGCATACATAAGTGGTGCAAGTTCGGCAGCGTAACGACTCTACGAGTAGTGTAATCACTTAAACATAGATTCGGTGGTTGTGACATCCCCATTTTCACGGCCAGAAAAGACCGATTTTGTTTATGCTTTATAAAAATCAGAGTAATTCTTTTAATAAAAATGTTGCGGAATTTGTTCCCAATAAAACATGATAAAAACGTTATCAAGGCATCTCCGAGAAAATGTATTTTTTTATTCATTTTAAAACATTTGGGATGTCATCTTCAATACAGAAACATAAGCATAAACAGAACTTACATTCATTTACACTAGTGATCTACGTTTCTTTAATCTCTCAGTGTAATATGACATCATATCAACACCTGTGATATAAATAAACTGAGTGGGTCAGGTTGGGAAACCTGGTGAGTACATAGGGTTTTCAACCCACAATAATATAATTATTATGTTTAATCATCAAACAATTAAACAATCAACCCAATTACCCATCCCCATTATCTTCTTTATTCTTAAGGATCTACTCTAAGAAGCAGCTATTCCTCGTTCATTTATTCCTAAGGATCATCCTAAGGAATCGGCACGAAGTCCATCGTTGCCACGGTTTGCACAACGGGCACTAAGTCTACATATTCGCCAGGACTTAGGCACTAAGTCTACATAGTCGCCAGGGTTTAGGCATCAAGTCTGCATGATCACCAAGGTTTAGGCATCAAGTCTGCATGATCACCAAGGTTTAGGCATCAAGTCTGCATGATCACCTAGGTTTAGAGTACACCGGGTGAGCACATCGTTCACAACACCTACAGGTTGCGAGCCTGCTAGTGTTCCACTAGACTGTCTAGAATAGTATGTGGTTGTCATCCATACTCTGTTGAATGACGGGGCCATCGTTTGGGAAAAGACTTCTCACATCGTCCACCTCTCACCCTCACCTCGTGGTCTATAAGACCTCTCAACTCATCATCCAACTCATATTCCATCTATTACATCTATCCATGTTTTACCCCAACATTATCGTAGATATAAAATACATATACAGTTTAAATCATTTAAAACATGTATACAATCGTTCATCTAGCATAGACAGCAAGTACTCAGATAATATGTGCATATAGCACGTAATTTATATAAAATACTTCATATCTATGTGTAAGATGAAAGTTACTATGCACTCACCTGGTAAGGTGGTGAGTCGGCACTCGGACAACACTTTGTTACTGTTTAAACAATTTCCTTCGGACAAAACCTAGTATCATTACCACTAGAGTTTAGTCTAATGTTAACCGTGACTAATTAATAGTCTAGATATTATTACTATTATATAATCATTAAGAAACACTCTTATATAACTCATAATAATATCCCAAATACTCATTATAATTTCCTAATAACGTTACTATATTAAAACATAAGCTATACAAAAGATAGGGTAGGCATAGCTCACTTAGAGCGGGTTTTTCGCAAAATCGGGCTTCGCTGGAGCAGTGTTTCTGAGCCGAAAGGCTCTTTTCTTGGGACTCCAGGAGCCTCGGGGCTTCCTTTGGGTGCTAGGGGGTTTACCTAGACTTTAGGGGGGCTTAGGGAGCTTAGAGAGAGAGTGTAGAAAGAGAAAGAAGGTTTGAGAGGTGTGAAGAAATGGAAAGACCCGGCACCTCTATTTATAGGGGTGCTGACTGAAGGACTCACCAAGTAGGAGGACCTACTCGCCGAGTTGGGGCATGTGGCAGCCTTTTGGTGGTGCCACGTGTCCAATTCTGGTGGTGCCACGTCACCCCCTATCGCGTATCAACCTTCAAACTTAGAAAAATCATAACTCTCGTATACGAGCTCCGTTTTCGACGTTCTTTTTTCAAAGCGTAGGTAAAATCAAGATCTACAACTTTTATTTAGACTCGGTCGGCTAATTCTCGACCGATCTCAAATTTAACAGTAGGAGGCGTTTAGAGTGTTAAATGACCGCGAAGAATTCATAACTCCTTCATACGGAATCCGTTTTCGTCTATCTTTTTACTGTTGAGTTACTATTAATGAGATCTTCAACTCTCATTTAGGTCATGTAAGCCAAAAAGCGCTCGATCTAAAAATCGAGTTTCGGGTCGTGCACTACTAAGCCGAATCTTAGAAAAATCATAACTTCCTCATACGGAGTCAGATTTGGGCGTTCTTTTTATGGACGCTCTCAGTTTAACGTATTTTGTGACTTTCGTTTAGATTGCTAAGTCTAAATCTCGCTCTATCGTAAATTCACTATTTACGCTTCCTGGTGTCGTGCTGGTTCCGTCGCGAAACTTCGACGGGTCATAACTTCTTCGTTGTAACTCGGATTTCGACGCTCTTTATATGTACGGAAACCTTGTGACATATTCTACAATTTGGTTAAGATTATTTATTCTAAATAATATTTTGTCGAAAAGTCATTTTCGACCCTATTACCTCTAAATTGACTAGCCCGGATCTACGGGCATTACAGTGGTACATAGCATAGATCATAGTACTAGTAGGGTAAGGCTGGTCCTAACACTCTAAGGAGTGCCCAACGACGACAGCGAGGTCATATACCGAAGTGTTGTGCCAACAACTAGGCCATCTCAGTCATTTCTCCAATGACTTCATCTCTTTCCTGCTCAGCTTGCAACGCTCGTGCTTCCATGGCGAATAGTTGTTGCCACAGAGCAGCAATCTCAGCTTCTGGAGAGCGATTCTCCCTCGCGGGATTCCCTGGTGGGGCGGGTGGTCCTGCTGCGCCTCGCTAGCAGGTGATGTGGCAGAATCCTCGCCTGAGTCTTGTTCTTCCTCCATGTCTTCATCGGTCCCATCAAACTCGTAGTCTGTGTCTTTGTACTCGTCAAGCCCCACGTCGTGTGCTCCCCCCTGATCTCCCTCAGGCTCATCCTCGATCATTCTTTGGGCCACTAAGACCTGATAAAACTGAATGCCCTGGTGCTCCCCTTCCATAGTGATTGAGAGGAGGTATATGAATAAACTATTATTACTCCTAAGATGTTTTAATTACTGTATAATTTGAGTTGATGTTCTCTTCTTGGTGATAAAGGGGTATGTTTTTAGGTTTACCAACCATCGCGATTTCCTCGGGGAATTTGATAGTTGTACCTCGGAGGAAATGTAGTTGATCAGGCTACATTCACTCCTTAATACGACTATGAACTGTCCCGACTTAACCGAGATGCTAGCGTTATCTTATTTGATTTGGTATTATGTTATTTTTCCTATATCCTACAAGTAGAAGTGTTTTATCGTTGTGTTTTATTTGTTTTTGTTTTGTTCAGAGTTGTTTTTGGTCCCTTCATTGGTTTATAGTTGGATATCAGTGTGTGGTTAGATATGGTAGTTCACTATAAACAGTGCTCTGATGCCAACCTATCACACCCCTGAACCAGACGGCGGAAACGTCTGAAGGCTCGCGTGACTTAAATTGAATATCATCACAATGAATATACATGAATCATAACATAAACATCACCATGCATCAATATATTACAACTGACATTGTTCACATCAAGTACATTGTTTTAACATTTCAAATCCATAACATAAATTGTTTGATAGTTTTCAAAAGCACAACACCCTAACATACTTGGTACTACTCCTCAGCTTACCTGTTACCTGAGAATACAAGTTATTTTGAAAACGTTCAACATATGGAATGTTGGTGAGTTCATAAGTAGGTTTGATATGAAAAATGTTTTGTGTAGTTTGAAAGAAAACAACCCAGAAAATCCGATATTTCCTAAAAAGAACAATGTTTATATAAAAGTGTGAAGATCCGTAAATATATGCATGATGATTTCTAGACGTGTATAGTTGAAAAACTTCGTATTAAAAGTACCAGTGAAAAATGTTGAACTTCCCTGGAAAACCCGATGTTTTCCGAAAAAAATATCATATACGGTTCGAATTGTTATCCCATCACGTGAATGATTTTGATTTACCTTGAGTACTTGATTTATATTGGATTTATTTATGTGAGTCGTTATAACCATGCATGATAATGACTAGTTTGTCTGTCTTGGCACTCTGGTGAACGCCTGAATTGATCTTAAGATTTTGTCACCCTAGACTGGCCGAGTCTAACTGTAGCGAACAATTGAGGTGTGGGGGAGTCACCCCCGTATGGATCTATACACAAACTCTCGCTCTCCCTCCAGGAGACTTTGATTATAACTACAGACTACGACCGACACACGTTGGTGCCACCCGTTATTACCCACTAAATTCCAATCGACTTTGATTACTATTGATTATCGACTTGTATTTGTTTACTTGGATTAACGATCGGCCTAATAAACGAGGAGAAGAGGATTACAAGATCCTACTATCCCCGCATATTATTTATGGCTATTGGTTATACGAAGGACACGCTGGCCCATTTCGTATTTGATTTACTTGGACCTTACTAGCAATGCTAATGGGCCACTAAGGCCCAATAGCACTAAAAAGCCATTGAAGGTCCCTTAAATATGAAATTGGGTCATAGAACGCCCAATAACATTATTTATTATCCCTTGGGCCCAAAAATCATGTTAATGGGTCACAAAGGCCCAACAAGCATGATTGGAACCTTCAAGCCCAAATATTTGAATGTTTACTTGTTTTAGGTGTAGTTTAATTGTTGGAAAGTTTGATTGGGTGATTGTTAATTTCGCACCGGAACAAGGCCGGTCGGTTATTTTTAACGATGTTTGGAATTATACGTATTTTCATCTTTCCATTTTCAAGAATGGTAGTTTGGTATTTTTATTTTAACTCAGATATCTTAAAAATAAAATAATTGACTCAAGATTCTTGGTTTGAACCCCTTTAGCCCTTCTTTGGTAAAATTGACAGTTTTAGTCCTTTATATAAAAAAAAGACATTTTAAGCCCTTAAACCATTTTCTTGACACTATTGACCCAAAGACTTGTTCAAGTGATGTTTTTAGCTCAAAACTTTTTCTTTGGCAGTTTCAGCCCTTCCAGAAAAGTATTTTTTTCGGTCGAAGGCCAAACTTTTGCAACTTTTACAATTTTGGCCCAAATTCCAAAAAGTTTACATTTTTTTATCCTTGTTTAGAAAATACATCATTTTAACCCCTGAAATAGTTTTGTTTACCCTCTTTGACCCCTGTTTTGAGAACTTTATCATTTCACTCCCTTGAAAGTTGAAATTTTTGCAAGTTATGGCTTAATGGGCTGAAAAGCCCAAAATTTGGCCCATTAAGCTACGATTTACACTTTTGGCCCTTGAAAGAGTATGATATCCATAAAAACATTTATTTTTACTGATTTGACTCTTTTAGTCCTTAAGAAACTGAGAATGACAATCTTTCCCCAAACTTCTGCTTATTTGACAAAAATAACTCAATAATGAGTCTTATGTTGTAATATGTTTATTTTAACCCTTATATGGTAGAGTTTCTTAACTAGTTATGTTTAATACACCCTAGATCACATATTTTTCCCTTATGAACTATAAATCTCGAAATATCTTTCATTTTTGGCACATATTTACCACATATACACATGAAATCACACATAGCACACACATACCCATACATATACACATTTTACTTGTATTCTCCCCTATAAAAACATATGAAAACCGAAAATAGAGAGGTGTGAACTCACCTTTGCTTGTTGATTTCGATTTGAAGAAGAAAGGGAAGAAGTGTGATGCTATTTTCGGCCCTAGCAAGCTCTCTTGGGTGGATCTCGAACTTAGAGGATTCTAAGATGATGATCATGAGTTTATATGAGTTAAGAAGAGATTTTTGATAGAACAAAGAGTCTAGATTCTGGATCCAAGCATCAACTTACCTAAGATGATGATTTTTGTGGAAAAACCTCCTTGAAATGTTCTAGATCTCAAAAACTTTGATGGAGGAATAAGAGTGTTCTTGAGAGTCTTTGGGAAGAGAGTTTGAAGATATATGTGTGTGTGTGTGTTTCGTGACCCTCGGCCGTGATTAGAAGAAGGAGAAGAGAGAGAGGGTGAGGTGACCATTATAAATGTATGTTGGTCCATGCATAGGTACATAGTGTACAATAAGGAGGTGGCACATCCTAAAGTCAACCCTCCCCATTTTGCATCTTTCTCTTGTTTTTTTTTAACTTGGGCCGATAGAAGGGAAGAAAGAAAGTAATTTTTGGGCCTTTGGTGCTTAATTCCATACCATGGGCCCATTTTGATGATTTTTGGCCCATTGGGCTCCTATGATGGTTTACGGCCCAATTTGTCAAGAATAATGAGTTTCATAGCCCATTAAAGCTAATTAGGTTAATTATGGCCTAATAAGGTCCATTAGGGTATTTTATTTCATTCTAGGCCCATTAGGGCCCAAAATGTTAAAATAAATGAAAGTGGGTCTAATTAGAGCCCATTTAAGAGTTCTAAGCCCAAAATAGTCAAATTGGAAGCATATTGGCCCATTAGGCCCAATAAGGAAATCCTAGCCCATAATGGACATAAACCAAGATTTATAGGGTTTCAAATTCTTTGTTGACTATTTGAAGTGCTTGTATAGAGTGTTTGATGGAAAATTTGTTGTTATTGAATAAGTATCATACATGCTTTCACATTTTTTTGGTTCCCAAATGTTATCATTGTTGTTGTTACGCGGTATAGATTTCCTAGTTGTGACAACCCTGTTCACGTCGTGAGGTCTGACAGACCTCGAAATTTTTGTTCCGAACTTCAGAAATTCATATCTCTCGCATATGAGCTCCGTTTTCGACGTTCTTTATATCCACGTGTAGGTGAGATTATGCTTTACAACTTTCATTTAGATTCTGTCGGCTAATTTTGAATTTATTTTTAATATTATATTTTTAGTAGGCTGGGACAGGAAAACTCCGTTAATAATTCATAACTCTTTCATCTGACGTCCGTTTTCGTCTGTCTTTTTACCGTTGAACTACTATTGATGAGATCTTCGATTCTCGTTTAGATTGTTTCGGTTAGAAATCACTCGATCTTATATTCGAACTTTGGGTTGCATACTGCTAAGTCGAAACTTAGAAAAATCATAACTTCCTCATACGAAGTCAGATTTAGACGTTCTTTTTATGCATGCTCTCGCTTTAACGTATTCTACGACTTTCATTTAGATCACTAAGGCTAAATATCGCTCTGTCGTAAATTCACTATTTACGTCACGCAGTGTCATGTTGGTTCTGTCGCGAAACTTCGACAAGTCATAACTTCTTCGTTACAACTCGGATTTCGGCATTCTTTATATTTCTGGAATGCTTGTCACGACCACTACCTCTTTACATATAGATACAGGTTTATCTAATGATTTATTTTAAAACTCATATTTATTCTTAATTTATTTAAGTCACACAATTAAGCATAAAAGACATAATACTCAAATAATACATTTTTATTATTTCAAAACGGGCTACAAAGGTTAACCTAGACTGTTACATCATCATTAATGCCTAGCCAAGAAACATGGGCGTTACAATATATAAATTTAAAAGAGTTTGATAAAGAGTTTAGCATATAAAAGAGCTTTAACCATTTGAATGGTTATAGATGACTTGATGTCAGATTATAAAATGTTTAGAAATAGTTTGTTTGATGACACAGTTTGAAGTATAAGAAATCCACTTGTTTGATAACACAGATTGAAGTATAAGAAATTCACTTGTTTGATAGTTATTAATCACATGTGATTGATACAATAACTATAATGTTTTCTACCTGTATCCCCCCCCCCTCCTGTAAAAGCATTTAAAATCATTTAAAAGATAAGTTAGGGGTATGAAGTCACCTTTAGTGAGTGAGTCGAATGTAAGATCGATATAGGATGCTAAGTGTCAAGTGAAGTCTCGAGCACAAACGGATCCTATTAAGCATATAATGACACATATATGTATATAATTAGTGTATATAACAATTAATCATGTTAGGGAACCACCTTAGGGACTAGGACACACTTGGAATGAAGTGTTACAATCACATATGATTGAACAAAAGGTGTTCACGGCAACACAAGAGTGTGTTTACGGCCAAGATGTGTTCACGGCCAATGAGTTTACGACCAACACATGAAGTAGCTAGGGTTTACGGCCAAGACTTGAAAGCGTTCACGGCCATGACATAAATGAAGAAGGGTTTACGGCCATTCAAGGGTTTACGGTCGTAAACTCTTGATGTTCTTGCTAAAATGGTTGTTTCAAGGGTGTATTTCAAGACCTTCTAATGGATAACTAGTATATGGAAAGGATACTTACGTTTTTGAAGCTTGAAGGGGGTGTTCATGACCCAAAGAAATAGTGTGTGTTCTTGGTGTTCTTGAAGATCTAACCCAAAAAGAGATGATTTCATGGATGAATTCATAGGGTTTTACTAGATTAAGAAAGGTATCAAATAATAAATGGAAGAAACACTTTCAAATTTGTCGAGAAATGGAAGTGTTCTTGATGATACTTGAGAGAGAAATGAGTGTTCTTGACTTGGAAGTGTGAGAAATGATGAAAAATGAAGGAATATCATACTTAAGGGGCTAGTTCACGACCAAGCAAGAGTTTACGGCCGTGAACTCTAGTTTACGGCCGTAAACTCCACATGATGGAGTTTTCCGGCTTGAATGTTGCACAATGAACTCTAGCAAATACTTCCTAACACCCAATCCTTGAATGTACTAAGCTTAGAACACTCAAACAGACCCTAAACAATGCAAAAAGATAGCAGAAACAAGTCTGACTTTGATTGAATTGAATAGTTGTACAAGATAGAAATTTCGGGTTGTCACAGCTTGATCTCTTTGTTTTCCATTTTGGGTTCGGGAATGCAATAGCAAAACATAATAATGTAGGGGGTTTTAGTGGTGATTAAACATGTGGGAGAGAGGCTGCCACAACCGACAATATCTATTAGTTTTATTTTCTTCGTCAGTGCATTGAAGAACGAGAGAGGGGGGGGGGGGGAGAAAGAATAGTGAGAGAAAAAGAGTGTATGTATGTATGGGAATAGGTTAGATAGTTGGATGATTTTGAGGATTTAAGAATTTCTCCCACGCATGCATGGTACTTGAATGTACCATGCATAATATCATGCATGTGATGTTACTCTTCCCTTTTTGCCACAACTAGTATGCAAACAATTTTGAAAGTGACCGTTAATAGTCTCGAGCGTGGTGATTTAAAAAACACAAACAAAATTCAAAACTGATATACAGAACTACATGAAAACGATGTCTTGGTTTCATGTTTAAAAGACTCTGGTCCGACAGTTTTCACAAAACTAGTTTAACTTTAGGATAAAAATATCAAAAAAAAAATGAAAACAAATATAATACCTAAGCCTGATTTCAAAAACATGCTGAAAAACCATTTATGAGGATTGTATCTATCCCACACGAAGCTTGTAGTTTTCATTTCCAGGAAAATCAGTTAAACATTGGTTTTACACCTTAAAAATGACATAACTTTTCCATACGATCTCCATTTTCGATGTTCTTTATCTACACATTCGTGAGAACATATTCAATTCAATTTATTCATATATAGCTCCCGAGTATACTTAATGCAATTTTTTTATATTTAGGGCATTAAATAGTACTTATTTTGTGAATTTTTTTCTGTTTGTTAACCACCATCAACTTTTAAGCAAATTGGAGTAATATGAGTGCAATTATGATTACTATAGCTTCCATTGCATTAAAAAATATAGAGCAACATACAATAGGTCCTATTATAGAGGGGTTCATGATGGTTTCACCGGAGAACTTTGTCCTATTTTTACCAATTGTTACATTATGCAACCTGCAAAATTTGGATGTTACTGTCGATCGCAACCACCAATTATAAGGTGTCTTTGATGTCACCTTTTAGGTAGGTTGTAAATATCATGAGGATACACCTATAGCTTTTGAGAAATGCATGTAACTACAAAATAATTTAACAAAGGATGGGAAAATGTACTATTTAAACATATAAAATCATAGACACTAAGATTACCATCAACGAATCAAGAGGAATAAGAACAAATTGGTAATGATCATTTGTTTGAATGTATGTTACTATTCTCATATTATGCTTCTCCATTTTGTAACAATATAATAGACTATAGAAAGTGATTATCCTGGGGCCCCCTCTACAATTTATGTTCATGATGTTTCACATGTCATTCTTGTTTGTATGGAATATGTATTTTGTATTTAGAAGTGAAATCTCGTTGGATATTGGTTCCATAGTAGAATTCGCTATGATTATTACCCAACATCTCTACAAATAAATGGTCTAAAACTTTTTTGTTAGCTTGATGATGGTTTGGGTTCAATTGTGCCGAAGATAAAGTGTGATGTGCAATAAGTTTCTTGACTTGGAACATGCTGCTATTTTGCAATTTTACAAACAAAATATGCTAAGTTCAATTCTCTTGGTAACAAGAAGCTTGAAACCTTTTTTATTTGATCTATCAATTTTGTACTAAAAGTACTCATAAACACTTTTCAATCCTTGTGGTAGTTGAAAAGCTTCTTTGTTTTTGAAGGTATGTAATTTTTCATCCTATCAAACAGATTTTGGTTGTGTGATGGTCTAGACACAATGGTATAGTTAGCATACCAAAAAGGGATCTCTTGCGTATGAGTAATCATCATTCCACCATTCAACTTTTGTATCACCTTTTTCAAGATCATATAGGCCTATGGAGAACTTTATTGGATCCCCGTAAGAAAGTAGATTGGTATCATCCACCAACAGAAGTACTTATTATTAATATGTATCATCTTAACAACAATTGTATCATCATCTTTACCAATGTCATTATCATTTCTCAGAAAAAAAAATCATATGAAGCAACAGTATCATCAAGAACGTACTTATAAGTTTTTTGGACGACCTCATGAATGTGTCGATCTAGAAACTGTGTGTCCAACATTTTGTAGTTGTACCATATCGTCAGTGTTCTAAAAGGCGTGCCAAGGCGTGTCATGGCGTGAGGCGCGACTTCACCGTTACGAAAATTCTCATAACGTTGCTATTATGTGTGGTGTGTGACAAGGCGTGATATGGCATGCCATGGCGTGTTATGGCGCATGTTTTTTCATTTGAGACACGTTTTTTTTTTTGCTCTTTTTATGCCTTTTCTAATCGAACATACAAATATTGTGTTTTTTGTTAACTTTTTCTTATTAGTTGTTGATATAACACTTCTAAAAACTAGTTATATTTGATATAAATCTATATTTATATGGTAGTATAATTATAAATTAATACAAAATCGTCGCCTCACATCACGTCTTGAAAAACACCATGGCTCACAATGGCTTGTTAAGCTTGAGGCTTGGCCTTGCCGCCACGCTACGTCTCACGCCTTTTAGAACCTTGCATATCGTCATAATGAAATTGTAGTTGTATAGGTGAGTCATATATAACATATCTATGAGAATATTGACGACCAATTTGAGATATAATAATACTCGCTTGATTGTTACAACATTTTCCGCTAGATTGGTTCTTATCATAGCCTTTTCCTCTTCTACTATCAGATCTTTTTCCGGTAGATCATTTTGATGCGTTGTATTGAACAATCGGAGCCTATTTCAAAGACCATTATCCATCATATAGAGATGTACAACATTTGCAACTTTCTGAATAATATTTTTTAAGTGTTTCACATCACTTTCATCGACTATATTTATAACATACTTCATCATAGGATGCTAGAAAGAAAAACTATTTGTTATGCATGTCTTCCAAACCTATTTTCAGTTTGACCAAATTTAATAAATTAAGAAAAGTTATATCTTATGGATTTTCTATGTCGTATTTGTTAAGAAAAGGCCAAATGTATATACATTCGCTATTTTCATACTGCCATGAATCACCGTCCCAAATAACCACAAAATATTAACCTTGAAAATTTGACATCGTCTGTTTTTCCTAGAGAAATGATATCCGACACACCAATGTGGTTTTATATGGATTTTAGATTTTGACATTACTGGTTAGATTTTTGCATTAGGCTAAGAGGAGTGGTAACAACCAATTCACTAAAAAAATTATGTCAACTCAGGGTCACGTCAGCTCCGCTACAAACTCGCTACCAAGCTACTAACCCTTGGAAACCACTCCACAATATTTATATTTTTATTTTATTTTATTTTATTGACATTAGATTAATTAAAAAAACATAATTTGAAACATAAATAAACATCTTATATTAATTAAAAAAAACACAAATTTAAATCCTAAATTACTTAAAACAACATAAAAAAATTAAGACCTAAATTACTAAAAAGACATAAAACATACTAAATAAAACATTACATTACTTAAAAAACATAGAAATTTAAAACATATATTACTAAAAAACATAGAAATTACTACTCTTTGTTGTTGTCATCCCTATCCCCCTCGCCGTCACCGACTACGTTTTCATCGTCATCGTCCTCATGCTCCTCATCGTCACCATCCTCATTTTATTCGTCATCATTGTCATTTTGCCTTTGGAATTGCCTTTCCCATACGCGCTCAATCAAATCATGACATGGATTGTCATGTGTTTCATGGTTTTATATTTCCAAAACCATTATGGAGTATGTCGGACTACCGAGTTGCATTACTGCAGGTGGATTAAGTATATCGTTTGCGCTATACATACAAATAGCTCTATCCTCTTCTTCTATTACCATGTTATATAAAATAACACAAGCAGTAAAACACCGTCGTCAATTTTGTCGTACCTAATGTTCGTGTCGGACGTTTGATTATGCGTCACTTTTGTTTAAGGACTCCAAATGCCTGTTCCACATCCTTCCTTGCAAATTCTTATACTAACTTGAACAATTTTCATTTTTCATCGTCCAGATATGAATATGACTTGACAAATGTAGCGTACTCTGAATATATCTTGACACCAAGGTAATACCCATAATTATATTTATTTGCATTCACAACGTATGCATGTTTAATGTTTCACCCTGTAAAATGTTGTTAAATAACGAATATGCTCCAAGCACATTCAGGTCATTGTTTGACCCCGACATACCAAAGAATACATGCCAAAACCATAGGTCATGTGAAACAACTGCCTCTAATATGACAATCGACACCCCATGATCACCTCGTGTGAATGGACTTCACTATGTGTTGGGACAATTTTTTCACTCTCAATGTGTACAATCAATGCTATCAAGCATCCTTGGAAAACCATACAATTGTTCGACATCACTTCTAGTCCGATGTACCAAGTATATGTCACACTAAAGCTCTATAACATACTCACAAAAAAGATATGTACATTCTCGACCCGTCCTCTCATACATTTTCAAAGACTCATCTGATGCGTCTGCGGTTATGCCGTATGTTAATTGTATGAGAGCGATTGTGCATTTTTGTATTGTAGTAAATCACATTTACGTCTAGCATCCCATCTCAATTGGAAATGCTCATAATCATTTTAAAAATCTCTAGATATACATAAGAATAAATTTCTACTCATACGAAAACAGTCTTCGAATTTCGATAGATCGTATAAACTATCAGGGGCAAAGTAATCACATACCAAAATTTGTTTGCCGCGATACAATTTCGGTTGATCGATTTTCTATGCTTCTTCTCTACATTTCAACTTTCGCCTCTCTGACATACTATGTTGTGTGCCGCAGATAACAGTGTGTGCAAAATCAACTCGTCATCAGAATCGTCATCATTGGATGAAGAAGAAATTAAACCTAAAAAGTTATCCATTTTAGTGAAAGTATGTGTTTGTTAGATGTAAAAATATGTGTAAAGTGTACGTACATATAAAGAGATTAATTTTAAATTTGAAAGAATTTTTTTATTCCCTTCAAACGGCTACAACAACGGTCAAAAAATGAAACTCGAATGTCATTGGTCGTCTTGGCCCATCTTTGCAACCCCATTACAGCCAAGCCACTGGACATCGGGGCGGTGTTCACGCGTGACTTGGCCGTCCACGTGGGCTCTCACGCTTCTTTTTGGTTCCCATTTCGGATAGCATTAAGGGTTAGTATTTTGTAGTACGAATTACGCAAACAAATACATATGTTTTTTCTGATTTTTTTCTCTTTCGCAAAAAGGAATGTGAAACTCATGATATTTGCATATGAAGCTAGCTTTCCATATGGAGTTTGAGAGAACCCGTGATTTTCGAAAAGAGAAATTAAATATCCTCCTACATTTTGTTTTTACATATTTTCCTACCCAATTAAATGGTGTCATGTGTAACATTTAATGAAATTTAATGATATTTTAAGATACAAATATGACACATGTCATCATTTAAATAGGTAGGATGATTGGTAGGAACAAAAG
Source organism: Lactuca sativa (assembly GCF_002870075.4). Taxonomy (NCBI): domain Eukaryota; kingdom Viridiplantae; phylum Streptophyta; class Magnoliopsida; order Asterales; family Asteraceae; genus Lactuca; species Lactuca sativa. The sequence goes on from NC_056627.2 coordinate 184,672,795, forward strand.
ATAGGAATATATTTAATTTTTCTTTCGGAAATAAGATTTTCGCATATAAAAAGAATCACATTTTCATTAGGGGTGAGCATAATAACCGAAAAACCGAACCAAAACCAAATTAACCGATATAACCGAACCATAATAACCGAACCATTTTAAAAACCGTTGGTTCGGTTTCTAATTTTTGTTAACCGATAACTAACGGTTTGGTTACGATTTTATAGGTTAATCAAACTATTATTAACCGAACCGCTAACTTTATATTTTAATATATAAAAATTATAGATTATATACAAAATAATATAGTCAAACTTATTTAAGATCGATTAAAATTTTGAAAGTATAATTCATTAATCCTCACTTATCAGGAGATGAACGAGCAATCAAACATCAAAGGTTGATCATGCAGACACACAATCTTCCAATCATGCCTTAAGTTAGATTATTGATTAATGTTGTAATTCATAATTGACTAATTCTACAATTTGTAAACATTATTAACAATTAGTTTGATCTTTACACTCATAATTGTAATCGAAGACTTCTTAGACGGTTAATTCTAATCAAAGATTATTTTAACTTTATAGTCCTATTCGAAGGAATTTTTTTGACTTTGTATTCAAGACTTCTAGGTAAGTTATGTTTTTGGTTCTTCTTGACTCTGTGATATATTAAAAATGTATTTTTTTGGATTTTTTTATTTACTGTTTTTGACTTAATCACATTGAATGTATACGAGTGATTGATTTTTTTTAATCAAAGAACACATAATATGAATGTTTGGCTCTTTTATTTTATAGTTTTTTTCTTTAATCGTATTGAGCATGTATGAATGTTTGACTTTATTTTAATATTAATATCATTTATCAATATATGAAATTATTAATGTCAATTTTTTTTAATGTTTTCTATTTTTAATGAAAGTTTTTTTATTTTGAATCTGACTATGTGTTATCTCACTTTAAGTAGTAAATGTACACATTTTATTCTATTACTATAAGTTAGGTTACAAACATTGACGTCGACGACCTTTTGGTATTCTATTTTCATTTTTTATGCCAATATATTTTCATCATTTATATTATTTTGAACATTATGGTTAACCAATATTAACCATTAACCAAAACCGTTAACCAATATTAACCATTAACCAAAACCGTTAACCGATAAAAACCATTAACCATAACCAATATTAACCATACTCAATGACTATTAAAATGCATTAACCAATCATAATGGTTATGGTTCGTTTTTAACCAATAACCAAACCAAACCATCCCATACACACCCATAATTTTCATGGGCGATATCATTGGAAAACTATATTTTCGCAGATGCAATCCAAAAAATAATTTGCAAAAAAGAGATCCTCCAAAATCTCATGCAAATATGATTTTTTTTTCTTCAATATTTTCGCAGATGCAATCCAAAAAATAATTTGCAAAAAAGAGATCCTCCAAAATCTCGTACAAATATGATTTTTTTTTCTTCAATTTTTCCCCTGTAAAGTCACGTTAGACTTTTGCAATGACGAATAATTTTATAGATAAACCTGTAAAAATCATAACTACTTATATAAGCACTAATTTGTGTTAAAATCGTAAAAAATAAACAATAAAGTTAATTAGTCTTAGATTTTTATTTCACTTAAAACAATATATTCATTGATACATAATCATTCAACATTACCAAACAAGAAACCTCATGATCGAAAAGAGAGGACATCATCACATGCTTTTGAAAGCATTATCAGCTGTGGCAACTAAGTTATTTAGGGCAATATGATATAGCTTTTATCAGTTCTCCAAAAAACAAGAAAACAAGATCATTAAATAAGACTTTAAATACCATACGACTTTATTAAACATTTTTTTGAATATATATATATATATATATATATATATATATATATATATATATATATATATATATATATATATATATATATATATATATATAACCATTATTAATCAAGTAACCAAAGAACCAATCCAAAGCGTCGAAATTTAAAACGATAAACGGCAAAAGGAAGGGTTGTAGACTTTTACAATGAACGCACATGCACCGGACTATAACAAATCCCACTTCTTCTTTTTTTCGTTTAAAATTTTTTTAGACCATGTTTTTTATCAAAAAAAAATTTTAAAAAAAAACAGAATATACCATTGTTCATGATTTTTCGTCATCTTTTCAAAGAGATCGATGATGATATATAAAAAACGAACTTTTTTTTTCGAAAAAAACTCACTTCATTTCCTTTTTGAAAAGTTAAGGTCTATTTTTTTATAGAAAAAAATTAATAAATATATCAAAATTCATGCTTTTTGGTACTTTTTAATCATAGATTCATATTCATGTAAAAAAACGATATTTCAGTTCAGATTCACATTATGAACCTATTCAGATTCACATTATGAACCTATTCAGATTCATATTGTGAACTTGTTCAGATTCACATTGTGAATCAGATTCATAGTGTGCATAATAGTAAGTCAGATTCACAGTGTGAATGTGAACTGATCGGAGCTTTTTCACATTGTGAATGTTAAAAATTGAAATATTTACAGTTTAGATTCACAGTGTGAATCTACACTGATCGAGATTTTTTTTTGTGAACCTTCTCAAATTCACGGTGTGCATAATAGTAAGTCAGATTCACAATGTGAATCTGAACTGTTCGACCTTTTTCACATTATGAATGTTAAAAATTAAAATATTTACAGTTTAAAAACACAGTGTGAATCTACACTGTTCGAATGTTTTTTTTTTTTAAATCGGTGTTGATGTTTATTAATAAAGTACAAAATATTAATATTTTTGGTATTATTATTATTTTTTTGATAAAAATAAACTTAAATATTGAAAAAACTAACAAAATGAAGTGAATTTTTTTCGAAAATAAAAAAGATTATTTTTTACATATCAACATTGATCTTTATGGAAAGAGGACGAAAAATCGAGAACAATGGTATATTCGGTTTTTTTTTTTATAAAAAATATGACCTAAAAAAAATTTTAAACGAAAAAATATAGATGGATTTTTGGTAAGAAGGTGGATTTTTTGGTATAATTTTATATGTGTACGTCCAATGTTAAATTGTACATCTATTTTCTTGGCAGTTGATCATTATGATTTCCGATGCTCACGATTGTTTCCTTTATATATATATATATATATATATATATATATATATATATATATATATATATATATATATATATATATATATATATATATATATATATATATATATATATATATATATATATATATATATCATGTTATTTCCTTCTATGGTAAGTGAATGATGTATTTAAAGATGTTCGTCATATATATATATATATATATATATATATATATATATATATATATATATATATATATATATATATATATCATGTTATTTCCTTCTATGGTAAGTGAATGATGTATTTAAAGATGTTCGTCAGGAGTTTTGTGTAGGCCCCACATCAAATCCAACAATTGCATGTACCCGATGCAAGTTATATATGAAAATCTAAGGAGGTCCTACGATATATATTTATTATATCAACATATATAATATGAAGTTATTAATTCCACTTGTCAATTGAATTTAATAAAATAATTATTTAGAGTAAGAAAAAGAAGGAAAGAGAGAGACATGCACTTGTAAAGTTTTGTGCCAAGGGGTATGTATGACAGAATAAAATACAATATGCAGCAAATCTATCATAAATTCACCTTTCCCAAATAAACCAGAATCGTGTTTCCCATTTCTAGATGCTCCATCAACTCTCTTTTAATAGTATTATAATAACCTTAATATTTTTAGGTAATTCTAAAATCATGACAGTGTTGATCTTTAAGAAACGATCCTATCAATGACAAGTAAAATGTATAAATTAAGTTATATAAAAGATATCATAAAATGAATTCGATTAATAACATATAGCAATTCATACAATCTAGATCCCTAATATTTGATGACAATGTTAAATAACCCAACAATTACATTTATTTGTATACCTTAATTTGTGTAACTATGGTTCGACCGGCTTCTCTCTATAAATGACTATTATCTGTGCTTTTTAATTTATTCTTTAAAATTAAATATATTATATATGGTTTTCTACTTTAAATTATATTGCATATTTGCATTTTTAGTTCTGAATTTACCGAGGATGTTTACTGAAAATTATTACAAGTGCTTTCTTTACAAATTTCATTCTAGTAAAGAATATTTTAGACATTCACCTATTAATTTTTTTTAAATAATGAAGCCACTTATATTATTTTTCAAGTAGTAACATACAATAAGAGCAAATTAAAGTTTGGTCCCTATAGTTAGCATTTTGTCATGGTTTATGTAGATTTAGCAGTAGAATAAATGTCTCACAGCCGTTTAAAAAAGTTAGCAATTTCTCATAGTTTCCCACTTTCGCTCCAAAATTTTAAACATTATCATGTTTATTTTTTCAAAATGCATTATATATATATATATATATATATATATATATATATATATATATATATATATATATATAGAGAGAGAGAGAGAGAGAGAGAGAGAGAGAGAGAGAGAGAGAGTAAAGAAAATTCCAAGTGGCGTTGTAAATAAGTGATTTGGCATTGAGAAGCGACACCTAATTGTAATTAAAATTAAGGGAAAAAGAATGGGGAGGGGGTCTGTATCTGATTACAATAATGTTACAATTAAAGCCGGTTGGACTTTGGATCCCAAAATAAATTAATCTAACCAAGTGGTCCGTCCATCCATGTAATTATAACTCCAAATTAGAATATTACAAATCATCCTTCATAAAAAAAAAAAATAATAATAATAATAATAAATACATAATTAATATTAAAATTAGTAAGATCAAGTCGTTTTTTAACAAAATAAATGTTGTCTATATTCTTATGGTTCTCCGTTTTTTGGTAATTCTATGAGGATGGTGATTAACCTAAAGTTAAAAATAAGTTCGGTTATGGTAAAACTGGTTGCTACCATTTGTTATTAGTGTATATTTAAAAATTCTGGAAAATGAAACATAAATTGAATTTTACGTTTTATGACTAAACTCTGGTAATATGATATTTAATATATAATTCATTAATTCCACATAATTGGGCTTGATTTTATTTCCTAGATTTCTGTTTTGGGCTTGAAGACATAATAACAAAGTAGCCAGCCCATTAATAACATTCCTTCTCAAATCAAAATTACAATCTAGAGTACACAAACTTATTAAGCACAACCCACTATATATATAATAATGGGATAATGACTTGAAAGGGTAACGAACTTTTGATTTTTTTCACATTTAGTCACTAAACTTTTTTTCGTTATCTATTTGCCATTGAACTATTGAAACTGTTCACATTTTACCCTTATGACCGGCTGTTACCGGTCATAAGGGTAAAATATGAACAGTTTCAATAGTTTAGTGGCAAATAGATAACGAAAAAAAGTTTAGTGACTAAATATGAACAAAATCGAAAGTTCGTTTCCCTCTAAAAAGTTCAATGACTAAATGTGAACAAACTTCCTCTTGTATTATGTTTTAGCAAATTATTTATTTTTGTTAAATTGTAGCAACATTTGTTGATGAAGAAATCTATGAAATAAAAAATAAAAAAAATAAAAATAAAAAAAACAAAACCCTGAAAATATATTAAAAAAAACAAAAAACTGAAACCGAAATAAAAAACCAATGGTTTGACATTTTCCAAAATAAAAAATCAAAAATTCCAATTTGATTTTGGTTTTACAAAAAAATGAACCATTCTCACTGATATGAATTATGACCATTGGTTTGGCATGTGGAATTTGTGACATCCCATGAATACGTAGTTACAACATTGTCTGAACTCGTAATGAAATCTACACAAAAGAAAGGGGTTCATTTTTGTACCTCAGAATGAAGCTCCTTGCTTGAATAACTCAGAGCAATAACCTTCCTTGGCCCCTCTTGCTGGAACTCTTCTCCTTTCTTGCAAAATCACACCAAAAAGCTCAAGATAGCTCTTCCTAACACTCTACACACTCAAGCTCGCTAGGGTTCTCACTTATGGGAAAGGTAGTTGCAATTGAAGGCCATAAGTGCCTTTAAATATGGCTCGGGCCCAAAGATTTAGGGTTTCTGCCAACAGCGCGGACTCGTCTAGTCGCCTCACCGACTCGTCGAATCCATTCATTAATCCGAGTCATCAGTCGAGTCTCTCTTCTTAACTCAAAAGAAAAATACTTAAATTATGATACCTGGAAATCTGGATGTTACATTTTGTTTTTTTTATTTCATAGATTTCTTCATCAACAAATGTTGCTACAATTAAACAAAAACATAATACAATAGGAAGTTTGTTCACATTTAGTCATTGAACTTTTTAGAGGGAAACGAACTTTCGATTTCATAGATTTCTTCATCAACAAATTGTTCATATTTTACCCTTATGACCGGTAACAGCCGGTCATAAGGGTAAAATGTGAACAGTTTCAATAGTTCAATGGCAAATAGATAACGAAAAAAAGTTTAGTGACTAAATGTGAACAAAGTCGAAAGTTTGTTACCCTTTCAAGTCATTATCCCTATAATATATGTAGGAAAACTTTATATTATTTTCTCGTTTACAAAACATAATCCATTATATGTTTATATATAGAAAAAATCTAACATTATTTGTTTTTATCAAAAACGCACAACTCATAATACGTCGCCAACATGTAGAAAAACTAGTACATTATTTTTCTTTTGTTTGTCCATAGAAACAAAACTCATTGTATCCTCCTTAATAAATGAAGGGTTTTTTTGCCACATGTTAATCTCTCATGAGTTTTGACACTTGTCATTTTGTGGTATTTTTGAAATAAATATTATCCACTTGTCAATTTTTGATTTGTTTCAATTTTTAAAATTAAAGTCATATACTATACATGTAAAGTATTAAATATCATATATATATATATATATATATATATATATATATATATATATATATATATATATATATATATAAATTGCAATAAATACGTTTATTCATTTCTTATTTTAAAGTTGTACATTAAAAATATTTTCTATTTACACTTTAATTTAATGTTTAAATTTTTTTTAAATCAACCCGTGTAATACACGGCTCTCACACCTAGTTCTACCTTATACAAAAACCCAAATTAAAAGTGTCCAAAGAATTTGAATATGTTCTAGCATATATATAAGGGTGAACATACCACCGATTTGTTTTTCTCATATCATACCTCGTATCATTTATAGTTGGTATACAAATTTAGCTACCAACATCATACCAAATATATTTGGTACCATCGTCTTAGAATACCAAAAAGTTTTTTTTTTTTTTTTCTTTTTTTTTTTTTGAAACGGTAACAAATTTATAAAACCAAAAACAAGAAATAGCAAGAAGCTAGAACTACAAAAACGTTATAGAATGTTACGACATTACAAAAAAGATAACATAGGGTTTTATAACCATAACCCACAATGTATTTTAAACTTAACTCTATTAGAACACCAAAGGAAACAAAGGGAAACAATGTCATCGAAAATAATACTCTTTTTTGGTTGAACAGTACCGAAAACAGACATATTTTTAAACTTCTAGTGGTACCACCAAGTGACAAAGAACGCCCTTTCAAGCACTTCTTTAACCTGCTTCTTTATTCTAAGATTTTCAATCCAATCCACGCAATCAGCAACAGTGTCAAAAGAATACGACTGTAAACCCCACCAAGCTAGAATTTTAGCAAGAACCGTCTTTGCAACCAAACACTTGAAAAAAAGATGATTGTTGGGTTCCATTCTAGCATCGCTAATAGGACAACAAATAGAAGGATTATCCAAACTTTTTAGAGACAAATTATGTCATATAGGTAACCGATCCATGAGCATTTTCCAACAAAAAACATTCACTTTAATAGGCACCAAGTTGACCCATCTAATAGCATTGGAAACCGTATCCAAGATAACCAAATCAATCAAAGTACGAGCCGAAGAAATTGAAAATTCTCCTGAAGTCTCTAGATCCCAAACCCAACGATCTTGCACATCTTTCAAGGAAACTATATTACGAAGCTCAATAAACAAAGAAGCTTGCTCACTCTCGGCTCCACCAAGAAGAGAACGACGAAAAGAATCCAACCAAGAAAAAAAATACTACACTTAAAAGCCACAAAAACTTTTTTGTCAGTTTCTAACAAAAACAAGCGGGGAAAACAGACTTTAAGAGGAATTTCTCTCAGGCATACATCCGTCCAAAAACGAATATTATCACCATTACCAATTAACTTCTTGTAGCTATCGAAGAGATTTATACCTTTAATTCGTAAATCAAGAATAGCTTGAATGATGTCAATCCAAACTGATCTTTGATGAGGAAAAGTATCACAATTAAAAAGAGCATTTTCCTTATGGATCGCTTTCACAACAGGAGCTCATAAAGAAGCCCGATTAGTTCTAAAACTCCACACCCATTTAAAAAGCAATGCAAGAGATCTTAGCATCATAAATTTTCGGAATCAGAGTTATAAACGACGAGTTACAACCAGTTGAAAAAAAAACAGAAATAAAAAATTGTTGCACTGCAGCCACAACCGAATTCTCAACTATGCTCTAATATCTTCTAAAAAAACTCAAAAGTAAAGTCATCAGGACCTGGAAACTTATCAAAGTCACAATCCCAGACAGCCCGTTTAATTTCATCTCTCGAAATCTCACCGTCCAAGACCAAGAGCTGATCCAAAAAGTTGGGAAGGAAATTCGAGATCAAGTGGGATTCGAGAAGTACAAGGCAGCGAAAACCTATCAGAAAAATGAGAAAAAAAAAAATCTTTTTTTGACCAAAAAAAGGTCTTCAATCCAGTCACCATTAGAAAAAAACACCTCTAAATGCTCTTTGGTTTCTCTTTTTATTAATAATACCATGAAAATAACTGGTATTTTCATCACCTTCTATTGACCACGAACTTTAGCTCTCTAAGATAACTCCATAGCTTCCATCTTATTTAGATCAATGAGAGACTTAGAAATAGAAGCTCTAAAGTGAATCAACTCCGGATTACCATCTCCAACATCAAGTTTTTTTACCAACTCTGCAAGGGTTGCTAAAAGTTCATTGTTTTTTGAAGTTTTAAAAGACCGAAAATCTTTGTACCAAGATTTTAAAGAATTTTTAAGAAATTAGAGCTTCTTTTTTAATGCACTAATAACATTATCTTCAATAATCCCATCATTTTTCCAAACCTATCTAACTACGTGAATACCAATAAGTTTGATTGGTAGAAATTATAAATGGTATATTTTGTACATTATTGGTACTTGGTAGCTAAATTTATGTATTAACTAAAAATGATAGATCGGGAAAAACAAATTGGTTATGTATCATGTTCACCTTTATTTTTACCGGAATATATTTTATAGCCAGTTAAATCTTTTGCAAACCTTTAGTTTGGACTTTTTAAAAAGTAAAATATAATGAGTTGTTGTTATTGGACAAAAAAATTATATAAGTTTTTTTATTTTTCTAAATAAAGAAAAAGTAAATAAATAAAAGGATTTTTCTGCACTGAGGTTATGATTTTCTAAACAAAAAGGTAATATAATTTTTGAGAAATTAAATTACTTCCTACCTTTTATACCTACAATTATTCCTATCCATTGAAATAATTGACAAATCATCATTCATTATTATTTCATTTGATATATTTCTAATATAGTCTTAACGAGTTAGTTAAAAAAATATGAAATGATGACATTTGTCATAATTTTATTGGGTAGCAACACTTATAGACATAAAAAATAAGAATCAGTTTAATTTCTCATAATTTTTTTCTAGGTACATGTGTGTATATATGTGTATAGTAGGTTGTGCTTTTCTGAATTTTATCATTAATTATGTATTGGTTTATACTTTATAGAAAAATTATAATTATATATACTTCAAAACAAATAATTTAACCAAGTTTTTTTTCGTCTTCGCCATCATTATTGAATTGCAAAAGGTTCTTCAAATTCCATATTTGAGGTTACATTGTTTATGGGTATATATGGTAAATTTTGAATTTTATTCTTCATAGCTTTTTTTAAGGTCCATTCGACTTTTATTAGATAGATTAGTAAACTTAACACTATCACAAAGAAATATAACTGAATTCCACTGCCAACCAAACACATGACAAATTCTACTTCCTTTAGACATTTCAATAATTAAAAAAAAAAAAAATCATTTTGTAAACCAAACACCAATATATCAACGTCTATAGATTATAAAAGATGCATTAAAAATACAATTTAACCATACATATAATACATAAGAAACCTGCAAAAAAAAACTGAAATCAAATTTGCAACATTTTATAATTTAAAAAAAAATACTTCAACGATAATGTCATAATACCGCCTTAATTTAAAGATAAAATGAGTTTTTTAAAAAGAAATATTAAAAATAAATAAATAAATAAAAATTAAAAAAAAAACCCATACCTGAACAGGTAGTATATGATGAAGAATGACATGACAAAATACATCACAAGTTTACATGTTCTTCTACTTGATTTTTTTTCAAAAACCTGCATGTTTAAAATTTGCTTTCATTTACCAAAATAGACCTTGTACTTTATTTTTTAACCAAATTAGCCCCCAACTTTTGTTGTTTCAAACTAAAAGGGCATTTTAGTCAACAAAATAACTCTGCAGTTGGCCAAACAGCAACATACTTTATCATTTACCAAAATAGTTAATGTAGTTTACTTTTTACCCAAAATAGCAACCAACTTTTATTTTTCAAACTAAAGGGCATTTTGGTCAAGATAAGTAAAAGGTTGACTAAGTAAAACAATAATCAAAATTTTTACCATTTTGAAGCGATCCATAGTTCCTGACATAATCCCCCTTGCAGAATCCATCCCATTACCCTGTTTATTAAATAATACATAAATAAATAATTAAATAAAAAGAAATTATGCATGTAATTGGAGTATGTATAATGTATATTTACCATTCTGTCCAACATGCGATTATGACTCTGCACCTCATCATGTATATCACCAGTCAACTGAAAATGACAATTATAAATTTTAAATCTTTTGAGAAAAATAAAAATGGTGTCCAAGATTTACTAAAAATTAAAGTTGAAGAACTGACTCTCTTTAGAAAGACAACTTTGTCTTGCAGAATATTTAAAGATTTATCATTTTCTTGTTCATCTGCATATGATGAAGAAGCCCTGAGACCACCTTCTTCAATGCCATCAAGGTTATCAAATAGAGCACTTCTAGATGCACGATTGTCCCTACAAAAAAAAAAAAGATAAAATTATGTGCAAGATTTTGTAATTAGTGGTATAAATAACTCATATACAGTATACACAACCAAGATTCTACAATTGCCATTACCCAAAACTCAAAATCAACCAACAGAAAGTATGCAGATTTGGCTTACACAGGCTTTTTGTCAATAGTATTACAACAAGCTTTACCATGTCACCATATTTGAGAGAAGTGTTAACTGTTAAACCCTTTCTCTGAGCTTTTTCAAATATGTCAGTTGAGTTTATATTAATGAATTTGCAACAAAAAAGCTATAAAAGACTTCAGGCTACACACTCAACCCATTAAAGGTACTATTAACAGCTATGTATTTCATTAGTCGATGAATCAATAATGCGAATTAACAAATCAATGATTTCCTGGTTAAGGAACTACTTAATTCCAAAACTTTTGCTAGGCAATTACATAGGGTTTAGCGTTTTTCATTTCACTATGGCACAACAATATTGAGCATTGATTTCTAACATGTTCTAATTCCCTCAAACAATCAACTCGGATGCACGAAATAGTACCAATAATGAATGATAATAATGAATTTAATATCAACATTGATAGCTATGGAGCCCATTTTATTTATAGATATTAGAGATCGAACCTGCGATAGCTCATCTTCGGATCCACGAAAAACGGACGGCTTCAACTAGTAAGATTTGGTAAAACTTTGCGCAAATTCTAATGATGAAGTAAACCCTAAAGGTTGCATTAGTATCAGTTACAGATGATTTAATGTAGCAGGGGTTTAGATCCAGTAGATTCAGGCTGCAATTCCCAGTCTCCGGTGGCCGATTGTGAAGCGAAATGAATACCAACGGATTATTGAGGGTTTTTTGCCCCTTTACTCCCCTCGCTTCTGTTACTTATTTTTTTAGAGTAAATTACACAAATATAGCCCCCTACGGTTTGAGGCAAATTCCGAATTTCGTCCTTACAGTTTGTTTTTTTTTTTTTCAGTCGGACCATCTTATTATAGTTTTTTGTTAGATTTTAGTCCCCGGAAAAAGTGATTGTTATGACAAAAAAAAAAAAAAAAAAATCGGTCCATATGGTTTACAAAAAGTCTACGTCGTGTCATTTGTTCTTCTCGTTTGAAATCATTACATGATTGGTCTATGTCCATAAATTCATCTTTTTTATATCGTTAGATACAAAATCTTTTTCTTCAAATGTGTCATTTATCCATCTTCCCTTATCTGATTTTTCTCTCCTTCAATTTCTTACACACTTTTCTTCCCTTCGAGCTCTTTAAAAAACAAAAAGAAAAAATCATGGTGCTCTGCCATTATGGAGGCCCGTTGTATTTGTAATGCCGTGGACAACTTTGAACCAAGTTGTCGATTTTTGGTCATGTTTGAAGGTTGGAACAATGGTGGGCCGATCCACCTATGTGCCCTAGGTCGATGGTTATGATTCTAAGGTTGATCCAGGCGAGAAACAATCTTGAAGGAATTTTGATGAAGTTGAAATGTTTATTGTTCTTAAGTTAGGTGTTTTTTGGTGTATTTATTTCTAAATTGAAATTTCAAGCACATGTTTGTAATGTTTAAGTACTTAACTCAACGTTTAAGCACTTTGTATTTTAATGACAATGTATATTTCATCTAATTTACGTAAGTGGAATCTTATTTGTATCATGTACCCTTTTGGTCATTTTAGTCCATGTACCTTATTTGGCAAACAAAACAACATGGAAAAAGCATAAGAACCATATTTGCAAACAAAACGATGGACCATAATAGATTAGGAATTTGAAAATTTTATGAATCATATTGACAAAAAAACATTAGATAATGCATGACAAAAAAACATTAGATAATGCATTTGTATGGGTCATTTTCGTCAACGTGCCATATTAGCAAACAAAATATTGGATAATACATCTATATTGGTCATTTTTGTCAATGTACCGTAGTGGTAAATAAAACCATGGAAAGCACCAACAAACTAATATTTTAAAGTTAACTTCTTTTTTTTAAACGACAAACTATCATATCCCTATTCTAATAAAAGAATATTTTTATTCTCTTTTTGACATGTGTCATTCTATTAGGCCTTATAATTAATGCATATGTTATTCTCTTTTTGTCATGTGTCACCATATTATGTCTTCTAATTAATGCATATCACTTGTCAACCTATTGATTCTTCATTTCAAATTTCAAAATTTAAATTTCTCATTTTAATTAGATTAAAATAGTAACATTAGAATAAAAATTAAAATAAAATTAATACAAATTATAAAGTGATATAATTTCACACATTTATTTAAATCAATATAATTATATATAATTAAAAATCTCGTAATTAATAATTTATTTAAAATAATTGATTAATAATTTTGAGTTTTTATTATAAAAATTCAATTAATTTTGTAACCATGGTTTCCATGGGTTATAAACTAGTTCATAATCTAATCCTAAACACCACCTATATCTCCTAGTGAGACTTGCACCCATGACCTCTCATTTTAAAGTTAACTACATAAAACAATGGAAAGCACCAACAAACTAACATTTTAAAGTTAACACAAAACACCAATAATGGCCAAGGTCCAAATATCATTGCATAACCTATTAAATCCAAAAACTATAAAGAAAAACTCATCAATAAGAGATTCCATATTTATGATGTTATAGATGATCCCTACCATATATGCAAACAATTTGTGCTTATGAATAGCTATTACTCATGTTTAACAATTCCCTGTCCAAACTAGTGCCAGCAGCTGCTACATCAGACTATGGTTCTTGAGTTGTTTCAAGTTTCATGTGAAAACCATATAACTGGTGGTTGTCGAGGCCAACAAAAATAATAACCCTAAATATTACACACTAAAATAGTGTATAGTGGTAAAGGGGTCGAATCCACGGAGATTGGTTCAATTTAATAACTCTATGAAAAATCTATTTGTAAAAATACTTGGAAAATGACAATGAATTAAAAATGGGGGTTTTGGTGTTTTGAAATACTTGAAACAAATTAGAATTAAACTATGAGTTAAATAGACAATTTCAACAAAGATAAGGATTTTATGTAAAATCAATAAGGGAGAGATGGTTGACTTAAAGTTTCCTCACTTTGACTTTTGATGAACATATCATTAGAATCCAATGGTGCAATACTTTGATTTAAATCCTTAATTTGGCTATAGTAATCCAAGGAGCTTGAGATTACCTAGACTTTTCTTAATTGTTGAAATGGCTAGAGAAGCTCATAACAATTTCCTTAGTCAAAGTCACTAATTCCAAATAGCATGTAATTAGTGAAAGTCAACTAGCATTAAGAACCAAAAAGTCACCAAATCTAAGAGGGGTCAAATGCTTTCACCACCATGTTGGAGGAAATGTTTTTATGATTGTGTGAAGCAAAAACAACACAAAAATCATTTGTTGCTTGCTAATTTAAGGATCATTTACTTAATCAAGAAATTAGCCAACTAATCACCACAAACACATTTAAACTCATGAATAAAAACATACTAGTAGTGATAATATGATAAAACACAAAACATTTCCATAAAGATTTAAGATCAAATTCATGGATTCTTCAACACCCAACAAAAGTTCAAAGGATTCAACAAAAAGTCAACCAATATTTGTTTAGCCAAGCATGGCTAAACTCAAAGGAACAAAGTTAGATGAGATTGTACCAAACATTTCACAATAATCAAGAGATGAAATCAAGATGTTCTTGAGGTGTTCTTGGCCTTCAAAAGCACTCCAAACTCCAGAGAGAACAAGTCAAACTCGGACCTTCAAGATAAGGCTAAAGAGGCACACCAACCTTCCCAATATAGAGCTCTAAGTAAAATCCCGAAAATTCCCTTGTCAGGAATCCATGCGGGTCGCGGGCTTCGACGGGAATTTTGGGCTTCTTCAAGTCTTGGGCCCCCAAAGCTAATCCATTGGCCCAGTTCGAATCCAATCAGCCCCTAGTCCATTTTTCTTCAATATGTCTTCAATTAAAGCCCAATTTGTCTTTCCTCATCATTCAAAACTTACGCAAACTCTTAAACATCGATCTTGCACACTCAAGAATTCTCTCGCGCCCTTTCAAATTTAAAGTTCAACACTTCTGCGCCTTCAAGCAATCAACAAGCCTACTCCCTGGATCACCTCCAAAGCTATCAAGCATGACATCCCCACTGCTCTTCAAGTCCAATCGCCTTCCAAAAGATCCCGCACACTCCCGCTCCTCTAGTTTCCTTAAAATCTGCAATAATGCTCAAGAAACTAGAAAGTATCCGAAATGGTCATAAAAATAACAAAAAGGAAAAATATGCATGGAAATTAACTAAAATGCGAATGGACTGTGCTAAAAAAAACTATAAAAATAAGTAAATAAAATGAAGCTATCAAATCACCCCAAGCTTAAACCTTACTTGTCCTCAAGTAAGACAAGACTAAAATGAACTTGGGACGAACTACCCTAGAAATAAAAAGAATGGATAGAACCATGGAACCTGTTCGATGTTAGTCAACATGGTCAGAATTGATCTCGCTGCTATCTCACAACTTTTTCATCCGATGACAATGGGACCATAAACCACAGCCAGGACAACTCCTCTAGGTGAATAAGGAGGGATGGTCAGTCGTAGTCTTAATGGAACATGCATACAATGAAGAACATATGTAGTAAGGAGAAAACAATTGGATAGGCTCGGGTGGAGCTCTTCTTTAAGTGCACACTCTGATCTCACGTCTGCCGGTTTCTCATGTGTAACTTGGTTTAATCGCTCGGGCACCGTTGTAGGAATCGGTTCACTTGGTGTTGGCCCAAACCTCCCGTAATATCCGAATCGACAGTCTCCCTAACATCAGCAATTTGCGAAAAAAAACAACTTGATCTATATACAATAAAACAGACCTATACAAATGAATATCAAACATCAGGTGACCAAGATGTTGGAAATTTTGTTCAATAATTGAACCGGCCACCTATCTAAGATAGTTGCAACTAAAAATTTGCATGTTTTTTTTTTGTTTTTTTTTGTTTTTGTTTTTGCTATCAAAATTTGGTTCCCAAAGGTGTGTAAGTGCAACTGAAAGGGTAATGATATAATCCGAATGGTCTAAGTGTGAAAATGACCATGTGTGGAGCATAAAGATGTAATGTAAGCTCCTTTTCAAACTTGTGGTTTTTCAAAGATAATGAAAATGTCCAAATGTGGACTAAAAGACTCTAAAATTCTAAGAAAATCGCAAAAAGGATATGGTGATGTAAATAGACCGGATATGGATTCTACTCGGGGACAAGCACCAATGCTTCATCCTAACAGTTCAAACATGATCAAGTGTGATCCTCTCAATGGTAGTGACCGCAAGGCTAAGAACATCCATTGTTATAGTATATCCTACAGTTGTTAGTATTGTATGCATACTTTTTCATGAAACTACCTAGCCATGATCACTTACCCCTTTAAGCTACTAGCATCTGATCCCAAGTATGAAATCCCAAACTGCAGCTAGTGGTCTCGGTTCGATGGGTGAGATAGCAACAAGATCCTGGACCAATAATGATATAATAAATGTGAACCTGTTCCATGGCATCCAAGAGAGGTGAGAATAAACAAACAACAAAAATGCATGAATGCTAATGCCTTAGGCTAAATGTTATGCAAAAATATAAAAGGTGAAAAAAAAGAAAATAAAATCTTTTTGAAATTTTAAATAAACAAAAAAAATGAATGAAAATTAGCTTAATACTAAAATGTTATGCAACCTAGCTAAAAATGCATGAAAAAGTAAAAGATAAGGGAAATGCCCCACCCCAAGCTTAAGAACAAGCATTGTCCTCAATGCTTAAGGAAAGGGCGGAAAGGACCTAAATCGGAGGGTCGGGCGGCGGGAAATGCCCATGGCGATAATGGTAGTCTCATATATCTTGGACCTGGCGGGAAGTGGGAGGGAAGGACTGCTCCAATCGATCAATGCGACTCGCCACATCTTGGATGGCTCTCGTACTCTCTTGCGTTTGGGTATCAATGCGCTGCACCGTGGAGAACATTATGGCAAATTGGTCAAAGAAAGTAGGGGGGAAATATGGTGGGACTTCGTGTCCCCCCTATTGCTGCTGCTGAAACTGAGGCTCAGCGAATTGCTGTGCAGGCTGAAACTGGTCATCCTCGTCATCTACAGGTGGAGGGTAGTATGATGGAATGATCCATTGCTCGGGATCGGTTGGCTCAAAACTCCCTATATACTCATGGGGGAGAATGAGGTATGGTTGGTTGTCAAGAATCCACATGGGACCGACGACCGAATCCTGGATGAGTTGCATTCGGCGAAGTGCGTGGCCGTCAAGGCTAGAGGGGCCGGAAGCCTTCTCGAATGGAAGAGTAGAGAGATGAAATTGAAGCGGTGGCCGAGATGCAATGAGGTTGATTAATCCTCCAATGAAAATGTCTCCTTTGTCCATAGTTGTGAGGTTGTAACACTTGGTGAAGAAAAAGGAGGCAAAATCCGGCCGCGGACCGTTCTCACGAGTCATGCACCAAAGAAAAAATAATTCCGCCTTTGAAATTTGTCCCACTTCTGAGCCGGCGAAAATGGTGCATGTGAGAACTCGATGCGCTAGGCGCAAACATGGGTGAATTATGGAGGAGGCCTTTGACGAAGACAATGAATATTGTGGCTCGTTGGTAATTTGTTGCCAAAAGTAATGCTCATTGAAGTTTCCGGGCCATGGGTCATGTTGGTAATACAGGTTGTCCACTGGAGTGCCCATTAGGGCGTTCACGACCCGATGCGGTAGGGATCGTTTCTCACTGAGCATTTGGAAGGTGATGTTTTGGGCTTCCTCCTCGGGATTGAATGTGGCAAGAAATTCCAAGGTGGGTTCAACATAGGTGGCGGCACAGTTATAGAGGGATTGACCCCACCCGATGTTGTTAAATAACGCTTGGACTCCATCGAGCACCCCAAGACTAGCAAAATATTCCCTATGGAGGAATTTTGTTGACTTGACTTGACGCTTATTTGAAACGAGAAAATCATAAGTTTTACGGTCCTCGCGATTCAACAAACGAAACGGGGGATCCTTGGACTTTCCCTTCGACCCTCCTTTAGAGGAAGTTGCTACCGTCCCCGTTTTTGCACGCTTTGACATTTAATCGGGACAAACTTTTACCAATAATAACTTTCAGCCACAACAAAAGCACACAATACCAACTACAAATGAGAAATTGGGATGTAAACAATCAAGTTAAAGGAATGAGATTACCCAATTTCTTAGACCCGGGATGAACTAGTGCCACCAAAAAGATTTTGTTAAGACATACCCCAAGCTTGCAATTGTGCTCTGTATTTGACGCTTTAATCGCTAAAACAACCCCACAAACTAGCTTCAAGATGACTTTCCGGCGAATGGAGTGGCGGCACCCGGAATTAGACGAAAATTTTTCGTGAGTTTTTGCAGAAAGATTGGTATGGTTAGAAAGCTCTTGAGGAGAGAAACAAAACCCCGTGCTCGGAATCTCCAATGGTGGCCGGAGTTGGCCGGAAAACACGAAAGAAGGTGGTGGTGGGTGGTGGTGGCGCCCGGAATTCCGACTGGTAGAACTCCGGGAAAATGGATTTTTGTGAGAAGTGGGTTTAGTGTTCTTGAGCTTCTAGGGAGAGAATGGAGGAATTTGTAGAGTTTGAATGAGGAAGAAGAAGGCAGGATGAGTTTAATCTATGGTCAAGAAGGGTCAAACCCAGGTCAATGTTGGTCAACTCATTAAACCTCTTGGTCAACAAAAGTCATAGCAGTCAACAGCTCCAAGAAATCAACCAAACGACCAACACGCGGGCAGGGCGCGGGCCGAGTGCTAGCCGCGTCTATCCCCCAAAAAGCTACTGAGTTTCTGATCATTACGTGCGGGTTGGGCTTGGGCCGAGGGCTGGCCGCAGGTACTGAATGACAGTTGGATCTTTTGACCTATGCGGGCCGCGGGTAATCCTTCATGCATCTTATGCGGGCCGCGGGTATGCCTGCACATCAAAAATGAGATTTTTCCAAAAAACTTGATTTTTAATCCAAAACGATCCCCTTAAGGCCCGGTATCAAAATTTTGACAAAATTTGGAGTAAAACGGGGAACGATTGGTGAAACCTTTCAAAAATTTATTTGAATCCCATAAAAAACGCTTTGCAAAATGATTTATTTGAATTTGAAAAATGGTGAAAGCACATTGCTTTCCAAAAATGCCCTTCTTTAACGTCTTTGGCGAGACGTCTTCCTAGCTTTCTTCAACACATTGGGACATCCAAATGGATGATTTCAAGGGCATTAGCACTGAAACCTTCATAGAATGGCTTCAACCGGTGCCCATTGACTTTGAAAATTTGTCCCGTCTTTTCGCTTTGAATTTCCACCGCCCCATGGTCAAAGGTCTTTATCACAACAAAAGGTCCAATCCATCTTGACCTTAACTTGCCTGGAAATAACTTCAATCGTGAATGGTATAGTAAGACCCTATGCCCCGGTTCAAAATGCTTCCGGGTGATGGACTTGTCGTGGAAGAGCTTCGTTTTCTCCTTGTAAATCCTTGCGTTTTCATAGGAGTCGTTTCTCAATTCTTCTAGCTCTTGGAGTTGAAGTTTCCTATGCCTTCCCGCCTCGTCAATGTTGAAATTGCATTGCTTGACCGCCCAAAATGCGCGGTGCTCTAATTCGACGGGAAGATGACATGGTTTTCCAAAAACCAATCTGAAGGGCGACATTCCTATCGAGGTCTTATAAGCGGTCCGATAGGCCTATAAGGCATCGTCAAGTCTCAGACTCCAATCCTTCCTTGTCGGATTCACCGTTTTCTCTAGAATAGACTTCACTTCACGATTCGAGACCTCCGCTTGACCATTCGTTTGAGGGTGGTAGGCGGTAGAGACACGATGGGTCACGTTGTACTTTTTCAATAAAGTCTCCATCATTTTGTTGCAAAAGTGCATCCCTATATCACTAATCAAAGCCCTAGGTACACCAAATCTCACAAACACATTAGATTTTAAAAACTCGATAACTGTTTTAGCATCATCCGATCTTGTGGCTTTGGCCTCAACCCACTTAGAAACATAGTCAACCGCGAGCAAGATGTAAACATTGCCAAACGAAACAGGAAATGGGCCCATGAAATCAATCCCCCATACGTCAAAAATCTCACAAACAAGGATTGGATTTTGGGGCATCTGGTTCTTTTGCGAAATGTTTCCCATCATTTGACACCTTTCACAACTTTTGCAAAACAAGTAACAGCCGCGTGACATGGTTGGCCAAAATAGTCCACATTCAAGAACCTTTCTCAAGGTTCGGCTAGGTCCGAAGTGTCCCCCACAAGCAAATTCATGACAGAATTGCAAAATAGATTGATGCTCTTGTTGGGGTACACATCGCCTAATGATTTTATCGGGACAATGTTTCCACAAATAAGGCTCATCCCACACATAGTATTTTGCATCACTTTTGAGCTTGTCTTTTTGAGCACGTTTGAATGTGTAGGGATACCTTATGTGACCAAAAAGTTAACGATATCGGCATACCAAGGAGCAGATTAAGTAAGGGAAAAGAGATGCTCATCCGGAAACTCGTCCCGCAACGGGGGGGGAGTTTCATTTGAAGTGATCCATCTTAGATGATTGGAAACGAGGTTCTCACATCCGCTCTTGTCCCGGATTTCCATGTCAACTTCTTGTAACAATAGGATCCACCAGATGAGTCTCGGCTTTGCATCTTTCTTTGTCATCAAGTACTTGAGAGCCTCATGATCCGAATACACTATAACTTTGGTGCCAAGTAGATATTGTCAAAACTTCTCCAAAGCGAACACTATGGCCAATAGCTCCTTCTCCATGGTAGAGTAGTTGCTTTGAGCATTGTCTAGTGTCCTTGATGCATAATAGATCATGTGGGAGGCCCTCCCATTCTTTTGACCCAAAACGGCGCCTATCGCATAGTTGCTTGCATCACACATGATCTCAAAGGGAAGATCCCAATTTGGTGCTTGCATGATGGGAGCGGATGTAAGAAACTCTTTGAGCTTGTCAAAAGCTTCTTTTGCACGCCTCGTTGAACTCAAAATCAACCTCCTTTTGCAAGAGTTGGCACATTGGTCTCGTTATCTTTGAAAAATCCTTGATGAACCTTTGGTAGAAACCTGCATGGCCCAAAAAGGAACGAACTTCCCGAACACAAGTCGGGTAAGGTAAGCTTTGAATAACATTAATTTTGGCCTTATCTACTTCAATTCCTTTTTTAGACACAATGTGACCCAAAATGAGACCTTGACTCACCATGAAATGACATTTCTCAAAATTCAAAACCAAGTTTGTTTCAATGCATCTTTTTAAAATTTTTGTAAGATTGGTCAAACATTCTTGAAAAGAGTTGCCATATACCGTGAAATCGTCCATAAAAACCTCAATTATGTTTTCAACGTATTCCGAAAAGATATTAACCATACAACGTTGGAAAGTATCCGGGGCATTACACAATCCGAATGGCATTCTACGGTATGTGAAAGTGCCAAATGGACATGTAAAAGTTGTCTTTTCTTGGTCCTCCGGTGCCACCAGGATTTGGTGAAAACCGGAATACCCGTCTAGACAACAATAATGGGATTTCCCGGTCAACCTTTCTAACATTTGGTCAATGAAAGGCAATGGGAAATGATGTTTTCGTGTGCTTGCATTAAGCTTGCGGTAGTCAATACATACTCTCCACCTGTTTTGCACACGGGTGGGGACCATCATACCTTTGTTGTTTTCGACCACCGTGATTCCCGTCTTTTTTGGAACAACTTGCACCGGGCTCACCCACTTGCTATCCGAGATTGGATAGATCATACCCTCATCTAGGATCTTCAAAATCTCTTTCTTGACCACTTTCATCATTGGCAGATTCAACCTTCTTTGTGCGTCCCGACTTGTTCTACATTCATCCTCCATTAAGATCTTATGCATACAAGTGGAGGGACTCAATCCTTTAATATCCGCGATCGTCCAACCCATGGCTTCTTTATGCTCCTTCAACACCTTGATGAGTTGTTCTTCTTCGAATTCGGTTAAGTGAGTTGAAATGATAACCGGAAGGGTTTCATTCTTTCCCAAGTAGGCATACTTCAAGTGTTGAGGTAAGACCTTCAATTCCAATTCGGGTGGTTGAACAAGGGATGGAGTCAATTTTGTATGAGTTGGGGGCAATTCAATTTGCTTGACATCTAATCTTGTGGATTTCTTCATCTCCATTTTATTTACCAACTTCTCAACTTCCGGGTCCAAAGAATAAAGCTTTAATTGCTCGGCTAGCTTCCCACAATCGAATCCTTTGCTTAAGATCATCTCCAACATATCACCGTTAGATAACTCGAACAATTCTTGAGTAATTGGCTCGACAACATCAACAAAGTACAAAGATGAAACATCACTAGGATATCTCATGGCATCATAAATATTAAAGCTTATTGTTTCGCCATCAAACTCCATTGTCAAACTTCCCGCATACACATCGATCTTCGTCCTAGCCGTCTTCAAAAACGGTCTCCCTAGAAAGATTAGAGCCGATTTGGGGGACGTTTTCTCATCTAGATCAATCACATAGAAATCCGCCGGGAAGACCAATTGGTTCACTTGCACTAGGACATCTTCCAAAACACCTCTAGGAAAGACACTTGATTTATCCACAAGAAAGATTATGACACCGGTTTCACTTAAGGGTCTGAAATTCAATGATTCATACACCGAATAGGGCATGACATTGATAGAGGCACCAAGATCAAGCATAGCACTACTAAAAGTGAAATCTCCAATCTTGCAAGGAACCGTGAACATTCCGGGATCTTTGCATTTAGGTGGAAGTTTCCTTTGTAAAACCGCGGATGCATTTTCATTCATCAAAATTCTCTCATTTCCCTTCAACTTCCTCTTGTTGGTACAAAGTTCTTTCAAGAACTTTGCATATCTTGGAATTTGCTTGATTGCATCAAGTAGAGGGATGTTTACTTCCACCTTTCGGAAGGTGTCCAAAATCTCTTTCTCCTCCATATTCTTCTTTGAAGTTGCAAGTCAGGAGGGGAACGGTGGTTGAGTGGCTATTGGTGTTACTAGAGGGGTAGTCTTCTTTAGGGCTCCGACTTGTGCATCATTCTTGATTATAGGTTCTTCAATGGGAATGATCTCTATTTCTTCCTCTTCTTCCCTTGGCTTCTTCTTTGAACTACTTTCTCCAACTTGTTTGCCACTTCTCAAGGTCACCACATTGACATTTGGGTTCTTTTCGGTTTGAGAAGGGAGTTTACCACGGGATTCCAACTTGCTTATAGATGTAAATATATCTCCCATTTGTGCTTCAAGGTTGGAGATACTAGTCCTTGTCTCTTTTTGGAATTGTTAAGGTACTAGTGGCTAGGGATTTGATAATGTCTTCAAGAGACATTCCGGAGCTACTTGGTTGAGATTGAGGAGGTTGTTGATGATGATGTGGATGGTGCGGTTTGGGTTGATAGTGTGGTTGTTGATGTTGGTAATGAGGTTGCTGTGGTTTCACGGATGGTCTAACCAATGCGTTTTGAGGCAATGGTCTTGGGTTGTAGCTCATGTTGGGATTTGGCTTCCAACTTGAATTATATGCGTTTTGGTAACCGGATGGTTTGTTGTGGTAGTTTTGGAACTCTCCTGTGGCATTCACATGCTCCGCATCTTCTTGAAGGATGGGACACATATCCGTAGGATATCCCATTGTTGCACATATTCCACAAACCATCACTTGTGGAGTCTATCCCATGGCTAGCTTTTGGACAACGGAGGTTAGATCTTTTATTTCAGACTCAAGATTCGATGTTCCCACTTCATTGACTTTGTGTTGTGTGTCTCTTTTCATATCTTGGCGAGGTCCAAAATATTTTATGAATTTGCGGCTATGGTGTTGAAAAGTTGTCTTGTTTGTTGTGGGGTTTTACTAAAGATATCTCCACCACTTGAGGCAACGACTAGTCTTCTCTCCATTGGCAACAATCCCTCATAGAAGTGTTGAATGAGGAGTTGTTCCGGAATTTGGTGTTGTGGGCAACTATAGCACAAGTTGTTGAACCTCTCCCAATAATCATGAAAAGTCTCATTTTGACCTTGGCGGATTCCATAAATCTCATTTCTAAGACTTGAGACTCTCGAAGCGGGATAGAAATTATCAAGGATAGCTCTTTCCATGTCGGTCCATGAGTTGATCGACCCCGGTGGAAGATAGAATAACTAATCTTTTGCTCTATCGGCCAATGAAAAGGGGAATGCCCTTAGCTTGATTTGGTCATCGGTCGACCCTTGTGGCTTCATGCTAGTGCAAATAATGTGGAACATCTTAAAATGCTTATGAGGGTCTTCATTCTCCAATTCATGAAAAGTTGGTAGGTGATGGACTAAACTTGACTTCAATTCCGAGCCTCCTTCCAAAACCAGGTAATTGATACCGGTTGGAGTTTGTGTAACATCGGTCTCCATCATTTGCCTCAAAGTTCTTTCGAGAACTTCTCATCCGTCCTCCATTGCAATTGGTTCAATAATGGGTGGGTTTTGTTGTAGAGGTGGTGTTTCGGGAATTTCTTGGCGAGGGTCAGGACTAGAATCGGGTTCTATATCACTTAATGAAGCGCTTTCAACCTCCGGGTCCCCGTGGGGGTTAGAAGTTTGACCACGTTCAACTCGTTTTTCCTTAGCCAAATGCCTTGCTTCTTTTTCGATTTATGGGTTGTAAATCAAGTCACCTGTACGCTGAGATTTGGGCATAGAGAAACAAATAGATTAAAAATAAACCAATCTCCGGTAACGGCGCCAAAAATTTGGTGGTTTTCGAGGCCAACAAAAATAATAACCCTAAATATTACACACTAAAATAGTGTATAGTGGTAAAGGGTTCGAATCCACGGAGATTGGTTTACGCTCCCGAGATCCCCGAGAAACCCGAGAAATCCGCTTTCTCGAGTAGAAGTTTTGCTCGGTTTTTGTCTCGCTTTCTTCAATCAATCAAGTGAGTTCATACCCCTATAAACTACACTTTTAAATGTTTATCAATGCTTTTTCTACACTTTTAAGGGGGGAATACAAGTAAACACACGGTTATCCCCGTGTGAAAGACATAAATCTTTGTTATACTTTTTGGTTATATAATCAATCACATGTGATTTATAACTAACATACAATTTAACCTACTACACTTTTAGCCGTTTCACCAAACGGAGTACTTCAAATAGCTTTCTCAAACGTTTTTACTTGTTAAAACACTTTTAGAAAGTGTCTTACAAACTGTATATTTCCTTTTTGAATCTGTTATAGTTGTGCTTCCAACAAAGGTTCCTTTATACTTAAACTGCTTTTGTCAAACAAATACTTCCAAACCATTTTATAAACTGACATCAAGTCGATCTTTTCTTAGGTATTAATCTTTTTCAAAGGTTTTATAAAAACTCCTTATATACTTTTATATTGTCAATTGCATGCCTGTATATGTATAGTTATATAAATAATGTTTAAAGGACTTAGGAAGGCTAACCCGCCTTATTTCCTTTTCCCCGTTGGGATGTGAGCTGGTAGGGTATCGGGTATCCGTCCGAAGGTCGTTTAACCATCGGTTATATATCATGTATACATATAGAGACATAAAAGTTTCCTCAGTCAGTTCAGTACCCTTGGGTAGCAAAGGCATACTCCAGGTTATACACGTACATGGTTAGTAACTATTATAGGTATAGTTAGGAGATACCACTTACCATTCCAAGTACAGGGAATCACACAAGATTCAGTTCATTCATGAGTCTATACTAGTACATTACATGTTACATGAATACGTTTACATAGATACGCTTAGATGAGTACGTTTACATAGGTAATATATGATGAGTTACTATTACATATTATATGTGTAGATACTGTTATATAGTTCTCCTTCTTATCTTTACCTTGTGATACAATCACATCATCGACGAGATATATTGGACTTTATATCCTAGTACCAAAGGATACTTTGTGGGACTAACCATTCCTATCACCACTGTTAGCTACAGAGGTAAATGCACATTTACGGATGTCTTCGGTTGATACCATTACAGGTATACTTTAAGGGACTAACACCCAGCTGTTAGCAACAGAGGTAAATGTACATCTACGGATGTCTTAGGTTAACACTGGTAGTTATCCTAGTATAAAAGGATAATACTTAAGTTAGTTATATTATTACCTTTATCTTGTGACTCATTCACATAACCGATGAGGTGAATTATATTTGAGTATCCTAGTACCAAAGGATACAATTTCTTATATTAATAATAATAGTCGAATAGTCGGGTCTTGGTAGAAGACTACTTTCAAAACAGTCGGGTCTTGGTAGAAGGCTACTTTCAAAACAGTTAGGTCTTGGTAGAAGATTTCATCTATACTAATAGGAATCTTAGGGATTTCTAGGGTTTACCAACCGCTTTCAATTACTTACAAACATTTCCAC
The DNA here is from genome assembly GCF_002870075.4 of Lactuca sativa. NCBI lineage: Eukaryota > Viridiplantae > Streptophyta > Magnoliopsida > Asterales > Asteraceae > Lactuca > Lactuca sativa. The sequence goes on from NC_056627.2 coordinate 184,699,566, forward strand.
ACTTATACGAACTTTCTTTCAGAACAATGTCAAGTCTTTCATTACAAGTTTTACAAATCAAAGACACATTAATACTTATGAATTCACCAGCTTTTTGGCTGATACTCGCTTTCAAAATAACTTGTATTCTCAGGTCACAAATAGACAGGTACGACGACCAGGTTTTGTGTAGACGGAGCAGTCCAGACTCGTCTTATTTCATGATTATTCATTTTATTATTGTATATTATGAAAGAACACTCTTGTAATTAAAATTATACTATTAATGCAATGGATGATGTTGTTGCTTGTTTACTACTTTACATTGTTGTGATACATTACATGACGTCCTCCGCCCCAGAACGTTTCCGCCGTTCTCGGTTTTGGGGTGTGACACATACCTTTCAATTGTTATAGCAAACAATTGATAATCCTCTTGAACTTGATCTTGATCTTCTTGGAAGCTTAGCACCACAAATGTAATGCCTCTAATGGAATCACACCCAAGAACTAGCAAGAAGGAAACTTGAAGGAGAGAGAGAGAGAGAGAGAGAGAGAGAGAGAGAGTATGTAATTTTCGGCCCTAGGGTTTCTTCAAAGAAGGAGTGGCCAATTTTGGGAGTCAGGAGGCTCCTTATACATTATGATTTCTAATCAATATATTAATCTTTTAACATATTAATAAATCATTTATATTAATTTATTAATCTTATAATAAATCAATATCTCTCCTTTCATAATTTCGTTGTCCAGTTGCTAGATTTGAGGGCAACCCAAAAGGACTGTGCTGCTATCAATTCAAGTACATACCAATTATAGTTATGAGATTAGACACCTAATCCAACAGTCTCCCACTTGGATAAGTCTGTAACTATAATTGCTAGTATGACTTCTAAATTTGACCAGCAAATTGTATCTTCCAAAAGCTGCTGTCGAACTCTGAACCAGTCAGTTACGTGTCCTAAGAGAAGTGATCACATGACCCTTTGTTCTACTAGTTATCCCTAGACATAAGACATGTAATACAATCAATCTCTTTGTCCAGAATCTATGTTTCCCGATTTCTAATTTGTGATGATATAGGACTTTTAATCGAACACATCAATTTAGTCCTGGCTGGGCCCAACACAAGAGTCAACACCAAATCATCGAGGGGCCCACATATATCGCTTTTCCCGTTAGGGAAAAAGGAACGAATAAACATTGATTCATATGCTTGTATCTTTTACTCATCATACCATACATGACAATACGTTTTATAACACCAAGTTACTGATGCGTTTTCGTATCACCAATGTATAGCCGACTTGCAAATTACAACTCATATATCTCTGTTTCAAGATCATAGATATTATCGTCTCAGTATTACTCGTGATGAATTCCATGAAGTAATACTCTGATTGTGGGTTTTACCAATACTCAAATCTCACTCTCTGAGTACTCATGAACATTGCAGCGATTCTATTGCTATGTGTATCCTTAGACAATCTGCAATCCAATTCAGGACAATCTTAATTCACTACTTACTTCCAAAAGTACGACCGAATGTGGAGGTTCGAATAACCCAGTTATCCTAGAAGTCCAAACATGCAAGCTGAAACACAATAATAATACTTAATCCTATATGGCCCCAAACTTGCGAGAGTAAATAAAACACTTCTATTTATCCACCATACTGATTACTCATTATTTATTATTTAATGTTTTGGATAATCAACTCATTACTTGAATTACAACAATTGTTTCATGCTCCAAGCATGCACACTTTGTTTCCTATGGTCCTTACTTTGTGAAATAGATCAATTGAAAAGCTTTTCCAATGATGCTCATTTCACAATTCCCAATCCCTATTATTAGTGTTAGAACACAAGTTTCTTGCTTCTACTAGAATATGCTAGATTTTAACATTTTATGCAACGATCCTTTCGCAAAGTCATAGCACAAAAGTCACCAAGACTTGGCCAATGAAATTACAAAGTACTGTTATCAAAAAAATTGTTACAAGACAATTCCATAGACACGAAGTCTCACATTCAAAGTACATTCCTTTGAACATCCTTCTTGCATAAAAGTTTCTAATCTAGACACAGACTCTCAACATCCAACTCCCAATATGGAAACATTTCCATATTTGCCATATGACAACTTATTCTTAATATAATCTTATCTATTCATAATAATGTCGATATGGTCCATCCAATACCATACTTCCAACTACTCACAAGCGACCAATCATCAGCGAACTTTGGATCGTTCTTTGATAGTTGTTTAATTATTTTTGTCAAAACCGATTCTAGTCCTTTTTCCCTCTTAATGCGCTAGACATTTGGAAAATTTAAGAATGGTCAAATATTATAGCATTTGCAATCGATCCTATACCTGAAGTGTATGTGATACAATTCATAAAGGAAAACGTGATACTTTACCAGTTTCCTGCTATAATGTTGTCATAATATTTCTATTTGCCGTGTTCTCAAAATTCGAACTATGAAGAGGGATGCCGTAATCATAATCGAACTTTGAGAATGCAATATATATATATATATATATATATATATATATATATATATATATATATATATATATATATATATATATATATCCTTGACTAACTTCAATTAAAATTTCTTGATCTAATCTTTTAGATTAGAAACGAAATATAACATTCTTTCCCTTAATTATAGAAAACACAACTTTTCTACTCTTTCGACTTTGCAAAGTGAAACCGTTTGTTTTTCTATAATTAATATTTCCAACTTGCAATACTTAAAATAATAATAATCATGCTCCCACTAACATGATGATTATATCTATCCTAGCATAACATTTATGCTACCACTAGCTTTGACACGTATTCAGAAATTAGCTGGACTTCTAGAAACCAATTACTTATTGACTTTCTTTTCCAAAGTTCAGATTTCTGAAACCGAGATGCTTTGATAAGCCTTTATTTAAGCTTCTCGAACTTATACACCTTTCCTTAGATAACCCATATGTGTGTTTAAACATTTCTAAACTAAGTTTAAAATGTTCAGACCCATTTACCATTTCCCACAATTCGAACTATGAAGATGGATGCCGTAATCATAATCGAATTTGAGAAATACAAATTACATAATGCTATCTTCAAAATCTTTCTTAGTGAAAGAGTTTCCTCATAATCATTTTCATGAAAGAGAGAAACCTTATAACACTCAGATTTTGTGGTGTATGTGTTCCTATCCATGTGAATTTGTCATAACCATAATCATAAGACAACAAATGTGACAAATCCAAACTCTTATGGATCGAACTTGTCCATTCTTAATTTCTTGCCATCAAGGGTCCCACCTTTTCATCCAAGTTATTTAGCAACTCACCCCTACCTTTCAATGTACTTTCCATTGATCAAGGTGTCTTGCCCCTATGAAACCCATTGAGATCTCACATAACTCACATGCATAGTTGACTAACCTGGAATGGCACAGAAACAATAATATGTGAACACGATAGGTTAGAAACCTCAAGTCGTATGCTAGTGATTAACTATCGGTTTATTCTTGATTTGTTCTTGAAACTTTTCAAGACAATTGAGACTCCCACCGACCTCTTGACATATACGATTCTCTCGTCAGGAACCTCTCCTAGACGAAACAAATAATTAAGAGTTAGTGTAGTTCTTATCAAGACAAAACATTTCACATAACTGGTCCTAGTTGGTCTTTGTCTTATCCAAGACAGCATAACTTACCAATTTTAAATGTGCAAGAATAAGAAAGCCTTTTCCAAACTCCACATTTGATGAGTGTTATAAACCTACTTAAGACGTGTCACTCAATCACAATCTTGGAATATAACTCTAAGACTTGATATTGGAATGAAGTATGATTGACTTCTTGATTTTAACCATTTCTACAATTCTCGATTCCTCTTCTTGTACATGCAAATGCACTAAGACTCACTTGGAGGATCAATTGAGATGTGGTTTTTAATCATTAAGACTTATCATAAAATACAATAAAAGGTACTCTCCCTTCTTCTTAGAATAGAGAAACTTTTATCTTTCTACCTTCTTGATTCTTGTTATTCGTTCTGCTATTGATTAAAACTCTTTCAATCAACTCAGAATTATATTTAATCTTATAAGTATAACCATATTCACTAAACTTTAGTAAATCATGACGAATATCTTTATCAATCTCATGGTGGACTTGATCAATGTACAACCGAGTGTACTCGATCTCCTAGTCCTTCTCTTGACACTTTGTCTAATTTCCAAATATGAAGTTTCTCATTCATCACGCAACCAAGTTGCATGCTCCAAGTTTCTATCCAACTGAAACTTGGGCGATGAGAATCTTCCTTTATTTGGCAAATTCTCGACATTTCCACAAATGACATAATTAAGAATCAAATCCATTATTGATAACAATACACAAACATCAATTTTTCACCACAATTTCATTGCAAGGATATATAAAATTATTCAAACCAAAAATTTTATTTTATTCATAAAAGCAGCGGAAAGCATGTCCTTACAATGCAAAATCAATTGAAAAACTATGTAATCAAATATTCCTAACAAATCTATCATAACTTTCTAAGCTCAAAATCTGATCTTCGAATCCATGCGATCGAGATCCATTTCTTAGTGATTAGACTCATCTTGCTTTTCCATCAAGCTTCCTCTCTTTTCTCTGATCCTGCAAAACATTCAAATGTAATCTTATCACATTATGTATTAAGAATCAATGAATAGGAACTTTATGGAGTTAGATAGTGGATTTTACCTGAAGCAGAGCCATATTCCTTGACTCTTTCATCTCTTGGACTCTTCAGGTTCTCAGGGCAGATTTGTATCCAGCGCCCCTTCTCTTGGCAGCAGAAACAGGTGGGTTCTCCTGGAATTCGTTGAAAGCATGGTTGGTTGATTCACCAAACAAATATGCTCCATTTCTTTGCCAAATCATTTCTGATTCAGCAGCAATAAGCATGTAAGTTAGGTCAATGAGGGTTGCGTCAAGATCCATCATATAATACTCTCTTTTGAACTTATTATATGATTCAGGGAGTGACTGAAGAACCCAGTCCATAGCCAACTTCTTGGGAAAGGTCGCACCCAACATTACCAACCTATTGATGTGTGACTTCATCCCTAGGACGTGAGCACACACGGGTTTACCATCTTCATGTTTCATTGCCAATAGGGCATTAGTGATATTGAACTTTTCAATCCTTCGGTCTTGTGGGTTTGGGAGAACAATGGGGAGAGGTGGAGGAAGTCAAATCAAGCTAGTCCACATGGCAGGGATTGATCTTTCAGCTTCATTGTGGAACAAACTTTCACTTTGAGCAGGAATACCTTTTCCTTTTATCTAGCTTCGTGAATGAGGCATACTAGCGATTTGACTGACCAGATTCTTATACATACATAATATTTAACTTTTAATTATAATATATATATATATATATATATATATATATATATATATATATATATATATATATATATATAAGGTGTGTTTTAAACTTTTTAAAACTTTAGGGTTTATATATAAATTTTGAAAATTAAGATATTAATTTTAAATTTAAAATAAACCAAATAACTAGATTTAATATTTATCTATTAATTAACTTTTAACTAATTTACTAAATCTTGTAAGGATTATCTAATTAAATTAAACAATTACTTTAATCCTAATCCATATCCCTTCTAGATTTCGAAAATATGGGGATAGGATAATTTCCTTATTTTTCTCAATTATCCAATAAGGCAACTATTATCCAAAATAAAGAAACCCTAAAAGGGGTAGCATATTTCGAAATTTCAAGGGGAGGAGGCTAGGGTTTTGAAAACCCTAACCCTAATTTCGATTAGGGTTCATGGAGGCTAGGGTTTTCGAAAAGCCTTTGTACCAAAACCCTAAAATCGAAAATTTTGGCCTTTAGGGTTTAATAGCTATAAACCCTAATTTGCAATTCAACTATTATAGCAATTCAATTTAAAACAACAATGGTTCTGATACCACTGATGGGTTTTAGGTAACACAAATAAACTAGAAAACAATTCCTAAGTTCACATGCAACCTACTTTAGATCTATGTTTTAACTATTGAACATATAACTTTAAATTGCAAATAAGAACCTAGAGGAGAGAGACTAATTTGGAAAATAACTAACTAGGGTTTAAGAGTTACATACCTTTCAATTGTTATATCAAACAATTGATAATCCTATTGAACTTGATCTTGATCTTCTTGGAAGCTTAGCACCACAAATGTAATGCCTCTAATGGAATCACACCCAAGAACTAGCAAGAACGAAACTTGAAGGAGAGAGAGAGAGAGAGATAGAGAGAGAGAGAGAGTATGCAATTTTTGGCCCTAGGGTTTCTTCAAAGAAGGAGTGGCTAATTTTGGGAGTCAGGAGGCTCCTTATATAGCTGAGGGATCTAGGGTTTAGGGAAAACCCTAATACTCCTTTGCTTGGGGCCTAAGTTAATCCAAGGCCTTATCCAAGCTCCCTTGGACGAAATCCTTAGGGTTTCCCTTATATATTTCGTCCACCTCCTTCCAAGGAGGTTCTAGAGCCTTACACTCAACTATATGATAATTGCAAACTAGTCCCTGCACTTTATAATTAATACAGTTAACCCCAAAATTAATTTTAATTAATTTCTGGCTAACTATTAACTATAAATTATGATTTCTAATCAATATATTAATATTTTAACATATTATTAAATCATTTATATTAATTTATTAATCGTATAATAAATCAATATCTCTCCTTTCATAATTTTCTTGTCCGGTTGCTAGGTTTGAGGGCAACCCAAAAGGATTGTGTTGCTATCAATTCAAGTACATACCAATTATAGTTATGGTCTTAGACACCTAATCCAACAACATGTCCTCATAGGACTTTTGGAGTTCAGTAGTCATTTTCGCCATCATGATGCAATGGACTTTCGTGGGATCACGCTCGTGGGCCTCAAAGGCAGTGATCTCTTTGGGAGTAGCAGTGTTCATGTCAATCCCCTTCAGCTCCTTATCTAGGACATAGTCTTTGTCATCATAACAGGTGACCATTCTAATGTTACGGATCCAATCATTAAAATTGTTTCCGTCGAATATCACCCTCCCACACAAGTTCATGTGTGAGAATGAGCCGGAGGAACTTGAGCCAGAAGCATTGTTGTTGTTCATGTTCGACATCTGAAAAGGAAAAAGAAAAAAGTTTGATTGGAAATGAATCCCTAATTAAACACCCAAAATGAGAAATTAGGGCTAGGATCCAACAACATTATTTACATATTAGAAAAGGGATGTCGTAATCTAACATGCAAATAACTTGAAGGTAAGTGAATGATGATTCACTAATTCTCCACCATGAAAAACGCAAAGAAGATTAAGTTTTAAATTTATTGAAAACTCCTATATTCTTTTGAGATTCATTGAACCTTTCAATGGCATGTTTAAATATTGATATGCCCCTCAAGTTTGTGACTGAGATGTTGAGGATCACAAAGCAGGTGTGAATAACCATGCAAATGTACATGGTGCCCTTATTGTTACAGTCACCTATTCGATGTGCCGGTTAACCACACACACTCCATCAAACTATGACAAACAATGAGTCACCCTTTGCCACCTTTGCTTAGACCCAATTAGTGTGCCGGTTAACCACACACGCTCCACTAACGTCTTAGCAAGGGTACAAAGTGTAATTTCATGGGATTGCATCAATTCACTTTGCCTAAAGTAACTAAGATTGGGAATTTTTGTAAAAACATTTAGTTACTTTAATAATTCATTATACTTATTAATGAGAAAGGGTTGTCCTACCCTACCCGTTCGGATAACGACCCTCCACCAATCAAGGAAGCGGTGGGTGAGAGTGGACAATCATTAAATGACCATAACCTTATACCCCCCCCCCCCCCCTTAGAGATTGGCTTCATGAATGAGGCCTACTAACGGTAAGACTAGCATTTTAGGTTATATATATATATATATATATATATATATATATATATATATATATATTAATCTTATAAGATTATAAAGTATAAGGTTGAATTTTAAACTTGTAAAATTCTAGGGTTTGAAATTTAAATAGTTCAAATTAAACATTTTAATCACAAAATTTAAATTTCAAAACTTAAGGACAAGTTTTGAACTTTTCAAAACACAATGATCAAATAGCAAATAATTTTAAATTATACAATTAATTTAATTATTATCTAAATTTGACCTAATCCATTTTATTTACAAGATAATTCACCAAATAAATTAAATAATCAAATATTATCACATAATTAATTTATTATTCAAATAAATGGTAATTATCTTTTAATTTGGTAAGGATAATCATAGAAAATATATAAAAATCAGATTTTATAATTCAAAAACAATTTTGGTAATTATCCAAACATAAAAACAGCAAAAAATCCGAATTTTGAGCCATTTGATCCACAAACTCGTCGAGTAGCTAACTGCACTCGTCGAGTCTGTCTGACAGACTAGGCTCACGTCGTGAGCTGGGTATTTTAAGAAAAACAATTTTTAAATCATGCAATTAATGAATATGTTAGCATCAAATACAATTGAAACCAATCAAGCTCTGATACCACTGATGGGTTTGAGCCATAAGAATATTCCTATGTGTACATGCAAACCCTAAATACTTGGATCTAGGTTTCACTATTGGACATGCAATTCATCCAAGATTTGGAATCCTAGATCTAGCATACATATTACAAAATCAATGTAACAAATGAGATCTAGATGATTACCTCTTGAATAACTCTTGATCTTTCTTCTTCCTTGAGCTTAGAGTCACAAGTGTAACTCCTCTAATGGCTTACAAACACCAACTATCAAGAGGGTAGTATATGAGAGATGGAGGAGGCACACAAAATCGGCTCTAGGGTTCTAGGAGAAGCAGTGGTCGATTTCTGTAACCCAGGGGTCCTATTTATATTGTGAGCAGTTAGGGTTTCAGTCAAAACCTTAATGGATAGCTTAAACATTAAGCAGCCCATGGAACCTTCTGGAATAAGGCCATGGACAAAAATATGATGGGCTCCCATCGTAATTTCTTTCTTCCCTTTATCCATTAGGTTTCCCAGCCCAAAGATCAACTATCAAACATTTGACAGTTTAAGCCCCTTTATTCAATTAATCACTTTTAGTCACCAAATTAATTTCTAATTAATTTATGACTAATATTAATTAAATAATATGATTTTTCCTTTAATATATTATTCTTATAATATATTAATAAATCATAATATCCTCTCTCTCTCTCTCCATAAATTACCCTGTCAAGTTGCTATGATGAAGGCAACCCAAAAGGACCATGCACAACCGGGTCAAGTACTTACCAAATATAGTTACGAGCTTAGACACTAATCCAACATATTCAACACATTATTTCCTAAGTTATCTACAACATTCACAGTTTCATATACACCATTGCAAGGTAATGCTTCAAAATAAAATACACCATTATAATAAGAATAAATTGCACCAACTTCATTATTAAACGAAAAGGTAAAACCTTGTTTGTATAAACTATGAAAGGAAATAATATTTCTCTCCATTTCAGCCGAGTAACAACAATTATTCAAATCTAAATTTAAACCATTTCTAAGCAATAAAGAATAAAGTCCAATCTTGGTCACAAGAGACATTTTCCTATTTCCCATGATTAAGTTTATCTTCCCGTGCTCCACATCCCTACTTTTTTTAGTCCCTGAAAATCAGAACAAATGTGAAATCCACAATCTATATCAAGGACCCAAGAATTAGCATGTGATGAGTTATTAGATTGAATAATGTAAATACATGAAAATGAGGGTTTAATCTTCCTATCCTTTATGTCCTGCAAGTACTTGGGGCAGCTCCGTTTCCAGTGCCCTTTTTCATGACAATGGAAGCAATCAGCATCCTTCAGATTGGAAGATGGATTAACATAACCAACTTTGGTCCCACTAGAAGAGGATCCATCAAGGGACTTTCCCTTGCGACTCTTGGAGGGATCCTTCCTCTTCTTTCCCTTTCCATGTCCTATTGCCAGAACAGGGGCAGAAGTAGTAGTAGGAGTAGACACAACCGACTTGCCTTTAAGGTTTCTTTCCGCAGTCCTTAAAAGGCCTTGAAGCTTGCTAATAGTGACCTCCTCCTTGCTCATATGATAAGTCATACGAAACTGATCATAACAAGAGGGTAAAGAGTGTAGAATTATATCTATGGCCAACTCTTCATCAAAATTAACATTCAATTTCAGCAAGCGGTCCACATATCTCTGCATCTTCTGCAAGTGGGTCGTGATGGGTTCACCATCCTTCATTTTGGTTGTGATCATGGAGGAAATGATCTCATACCTTTCATGCCGAGCACTTTCACGATATCTTTCCATAAAATCATGATACATTTCATAGGGATAGTAGTCGTCATAGGACTTCTGTAGCTCTGTAGTCATGGTTTCAATCATAAGACACCACACCTTTATCACATCCCTCTCATGAGTAGTGTAACGTCCATAGATCCGCGCTAGTCAATTTAGAGATAATAGGGGTCGAAAATGACTTTTCGGCAAAAGATTATTTATAATAAATAGTCTTAACCAAGTTGTAGAATATGTCTCAAGGTTTTCGTACATATAAAGAACGCCGAAATCCGGGTTATAACGAAGAAGTTATGGCCCGTCGAAGTTTTACGGCAAAACCGGCACGACACCCGGAAGCGTAAATCGTAAATTTACGATGGAGCGACTTTTAGTCTTAGCAATCTAAACCAAAGTTGTATTATACGTTAAATCGAGAACATCCATAAAAAGAACGCCCAAATCTGACTTCGTATGAGGAAGTTGTGATTTTTCTAAGATTCGACTTAGCAGTGCACGACCCGAAACTCGAATATGAGTTTCAGCGATTTTTGGATTACGCGACCTAAATGAGAGTTGAATATCTCATTAATAGGAACTCAACGGTAAAAATATAGACAAAAACGGAGTCCGTATGAAGGAGTTACGAATTCTTCACGGTCATTTAACAGTCTAAACGCCTCCTACTGTTAAATTTGAGATCAGTCGAGAATTAGCCGACGGAGTCTAAATGAAAGTTATAGATCTTGATTTTACCTACGCTTTGAAAAAAAGAACGTTGAAAACAGAGCTCTTATGCGAGAGTTATGATTTTTCTAAGTTTGAAGGCTGATACGCGATAGGGGGTGACGTGGCACCACCATAATTGGACACGTGGCACCACCAGAAGGCTGCCACATGCCCCAACTCGGCGAGGTCCTCCTACTCGGTGAGTCCATCAGGAATTTACCCTATAAATAGAGGTGTCGAGTCTTGCCATTTCTTCACACCTCTCAAACCTTCTTTCTCTCTCTACACTCTCTTTCTAAGCTCCCTAACCCCCCTAAAAGCCTAGGTAAAACCCCTAGCACCCGAAGGAAGCCCCGAGGCTCCCGAAGTCTCAAGAAAAGATCCTTTCGGCTCGGGAATGCTGCTCCAGCAAAGCCCGGTTTTTGCGAAAAACCCGCTGTAAGTGAGCTACACCTACGCTATTTTTAATTTAGCTTCTAATTAATTATAGTAACATTATTAGGACCTTAAAATAATTATTTGGGCTATTATTATGAGTTATATTGAGTGTGATGAGTTCGAAAACTCTTTGATCGATTAGATCTTTGTAACAGGTAAAATAATAAAACTGAAACAGTAATGTAAAAACACAATTATGGATCTGAATGTGTCGAATGATTTGATTAACTCAATCCTCAGCAGAGCTCGATGAAGAACTTCCGCTGTAGAGGATTCTAGGTTTACAAAAGATAAGAACTTGTACACTATCAAATCTATCTCTATCTTTCGTTAAGAATGCATGCAAGCATCTATATATAAATAACCCTAAACAAAACTCACGGATGGACAGACCCATACCGGAGACAAAACTAGGACTAGCAAACGATCCCAAAGGACGCAACACTAAACTGGACCTAACAATCTCCCCCTTTACGTCAATTTGGAGCGAGACTATCATTTCTTCTTGCTTGGACCAGCTGCTGGAACTTTCTTGGTTGTATCAAACAGGCGAGAGATAAGTGCGAGAATAGTCTGTCTGAAGCGAATGTACCATTGAATCATATCATCAAATTTCTTCTTGTCCTCCGCCGAATTCTGCTTGCACCGATGAATGATCTCTAAGACATGTTCCAGACATGCAGTGGTATAGAGATGTTTGTCTGCCAAAGTGTCACACCCCAAAACCGGAACGGCGGAAACGTTCTGGGGTGGATGACGTCATGTCAAGTATCACAACACATGCATATAGTAATCAAAGTACAACAAAACATTGCATTAATAGTAATAATTTTACATGGTTACATTACATAGTATCAAAGTAATACAAGCAACATATATAAAGTGCAGCAAGGTACTTAGGCCATCTTCATCAGCAGCTCCGGGATGTACCTGTCTAATTGCTTACCTGAGATTACAAGTTATTTGAAAAGCGAGTATCAGCATTTTTACAAATGTTGGTGAGTTGATAAGCATTTAGTGTCATTTAGTCAAATAACTTTAATAAGTAGTAGTTTAAGTGCTTTCAGTGCTTCAGTGTCCTTTCCAGAAAATCCTATATTTTCTTTAAATAGCAGCCTTCTACCAAGACTGTTTCAGTGCATTGTGGTAAGAGGTAGTTTTCCCTTAATTGATATTGTTATCAAAATACTGAATTTGATTATTAAAGAAAGCAGGAGACATCAGGGAATAACATATGCCTCAGCAGTGAGGACTGCTGACTAAGGCAAAGAATCATAGACTCCAGGAGGGTATCGAACTGACGACACGCCTGGTTCAGTCTAACAAAGGGGAGACATAGACCCCAGAAGGTACCAAACGAAAGGTACGGCTGGTAAGGTCTAAAACAGTAAATATAGACCGAAGACGATACCAAATGAAAGGTATCTCTCACAAGGTCAGAACAAAGACTACAGACCCCAGACAGTATCAATTGAAAGATACAGCTAGCAAGGTCGAAACAGAGACTATAGACCCCAGACAGTATCAAATGAAAGATACAGCTAGCAAGGTCGAAACAGAGACTATAGACCCCAGACAGTATCAAATGAAAGATACAGCTAGCAAGGTCGAAACAGAGTGACTCTGAAAAGTGACATCAGCATACAGTGTAAATTGCTGACGAAAATACCGTTACCTTAAAGCCATGAATTATAAGGCAACCCAGGATACTCGTAACCATACTGACTAGAGTTCTAGACGCCCTACAAGCATCTATATAATATGACATTTGTCACCCTTTGGCTTGGTGGGCCGTGGACTGTAGCTAGCAGTCAGGGTGCGGGGTTGTCAATCCCGTATAGGCCTATACACACAATGTCCGCTCTCCCTACAGGAGACTCTGGTTACCAACTAGACGACGGAGAAGGCCGCGTCCCGAAGATGCATCCCAAATAGAGAATAGTGTGTTTCTTGAGGGGAGTGGGTTTCTAATACAAGTGATATACTAGAGGTAGATACTTCCAAACAGTGGGTAGTGTGTTTCTAACGTAAGTGTAGAATAGATGAAGAGACTCTTAATTGACTTGACTAGAGAATTCCCTATATGTCCATACCCATATACATAGTATTTAACTAATGGCCCAAACGACCTTCGGACGGCTACCCGATCCCACCAGACCACATCTCAACGAAGAAAAGGAAATAGGGCCGATGAGCCTTCCTAAGTCTTTCAGTCATTACTTATATATACCTATATAAGTACGGACATACATCTAACTATGACTAAGTGTATATCAAGTGAAAGTGATTCTCGTGAAGTAGGAGTGTCTAATAAGTGAAGTAAGAGCGGTCGCAAGTGAAGTATAAGTGTCGAATAAGTATAGGCGCATCGCGAAGCAGATATGACCACAAGTGAAGTAAGAGCGTATCAAGTATAAGTGAAGTAAAGTCGATCTCAAATACAAGCAAAGTAGAATCGTATCACTAAGTAAGAGGGTAAATAAGTATAAGCATTATCAGGTATAAGTGACTTCAGGCATAAGCAAAAACATTACAGAGTAGGAGCATAGAATAAGTATAAGCGAAGCAGTGGTATCTAACAATTAAAAGTATTCATGAAAAACCCTTAAAGACTTTGTTACTCAGGAAAATCGCATTTGTATTCTTTGATAAAATAGGTGTGAAAATCTTTAGAAATCTTTGAGAATCTTTTATAAATCAGTTGAAATGAGTCTTTGATAAGCTATGAAAGTAAGAACTTGAACAATTTAAAAACCCTTTTTGAAAGCCATTTATAGTGTCCTACTCGGTAAAACAGTGTACAGTGGTAAAATCTTGTGCATGCGGGTTATCAATCACATGTGATTGATATGATAACTGGCATGTTTAACTTGTAATCCCCCCCTATGAAAACATTTAAAAGCATTAAAAAGGTTCATTCAGGGGTGTGAACTCACCTGGTGTAAGTAGGTCCGACGGTAGTGTCGTTTAGGCGTTCGGGGTCCCGCAAGGACTTGAACACACACAAGGACCTATTTTAACATATGATAACATATGTTCACATACAATTAGCATATAATATACTAATTAAACAATTATACACACTCAAAGGAGTGGAAAAACACTTTTGGTTGAGTGTTTGGGATCCCGGGTAGCGTTTAAGGGTGCTAAGGGTCTCCTATCAGCTGTGGGACTTTGCTATACTCACATATCTAATGTGTAAATGGATTTAAAACACCAACATGGACCAAACAAGGAGTTTACGGCCCAACCTAAGGGAGTTTACGGCCGTAAACTCCCAAGGTCCTATTCTTGGGTGTTTGATGCTTCTAGCTTGTTCATAGAAGTATTCTAAGCACTTTTCCTCAAAGGCATGAGTGGATTTGAGGTTCCTAAGGGCCTTATAATGGAGTTTATGGCCTAAGAACAACTCCTAAAGGAGTTTACGGCCGTAAACTCTAAATCATTAAGTTTGGTGATGTTTCAAGCCCCTATTGCCTTTCTAGTGATTTCTAATGAAGTGTGATGCTATTTTGGAGGATTAAAACCAACATTTGAGGGGGTTTTGGGGAGTTTATGGCCTAGATAAATGCTTGGGCCGTAAACTCCAAGAAATGTCTCATTTTCTTGGGTTTAAGTCCTTAGATCTCCTCCTAGTAGTTTATGGTAAATGTCTAAGGCCATTTGGGGGGCAAAATCACACTTTTGGGCATGATTTTTGGGAGTTTACGGCCTTGACTATTCATGGGCCGTAAACTCTTTTCTTTAATTCATTTTGGAGTGTTTCAAGGGTCTAAACTCAAAGGAATAAGTCCCTAAATTATGTAATAAGCCCTAGGATGAGTTTGGTGCACATTTGGGACCATATCTTGTGGAGTTTACGGCCTAAGCATGTGCTTGGGCCGTAAACTCTTCTTTGAGTCCTAAATCCATGCATTTTAGTGTTTAAACACCCCTAGGCTATATCCCCTAATAGTTTCTAAGCTCATGGTCAAGTTTAAAGGCATTTTTAACACCTTTTTAGGGGTTTACGGCCCTAGAATGTTCCTGGGCCGTAAACTCCTTATCTTATGCCTTCTTGGATGATTTTTGGGCTATAAACATAAATCAATACGCTTAGAATAAGTTAGGGTAAGCGGACTTACAATTTGGGAGCGTTTGGTTGCGAATTCGGGGCGAAAACGGGTCTAGAGAGAGTGTAAAAAGTCTCCAATGGACTCCACTCATCCATATATAGGTTTCACAGTCAGGGCTCAGTGGAATTTTACCCGATACTGCCGTTAAACGAGGCTTTTGGTCGCACCCGATTTAGTGGTCGTAATAATAAAACTAGACATTTCCTCAATAAATGGAAATGTGTGTCTTGAGTTTTTATTCCCTTTTATCACGACTTAACGGCATGTTAAAGGTAACCAAATGGAATGTTTATTAAATTGATGCCCTCTAATTAACGGAACTTTTATACAGTGGAATATTCCGTTAACGGTAACGGGGAAATGTAACGGGACAACTCGGGTTGTCACATCATCCCCCCGTTAGAGGGAATTTCGTCCCGAAATTCAAGTCTAGACAAGGAAGTAGACATGAATGGCCAAGTAGAGATGAGGGAGTACTTCCTATACGGTTGCCCTCACATTCCCAAGTGATCTCTAGTCTGTGTTTGTCCTTCCCACAGACCTTCACATAAGGGATGTGGATTCCGTCTAGTGTAGCTAGCGGGTTCCGACTGGTGTATCTATGAAGTCAGGGTTCTCAATGGATTCTATCAAGATAAGCGTGGCACGCAAAGTGTTGTCGGATAATCGCATATCAAGTCTAAGAAGTGGATCGGTCGAATGTGAATCTTGCGGTATATCCGAAAGCAGTAGTGGTTTGAATTGGATTGGACCAAATTTCCATGAGGATTCTTGGATGGTCCTACGCTCTCGGAAGGGTAGAGCCTTTCAGTACTTAGAACATAGTGTACTTCTATGGCAAGATCATCACTGGCGTGATCGCCATTCCGAAGTTCCTAACGTTCTCTCTCGTACTGGTAGTGTAGTCCTTCGGGTTGGTTCTTAGGAATCTCAAGGGGTCTTTGGTTTCGTGTTTCCTGCCATCTGGCTGACAGAGGCTTTCTAGATCATCAAGTGGGTTGCGCGACTATGGTCATCGGTTGCTATAGAGTGTCTATCCCAAGCTTGTGCAAATGGACCTGCACTAACGACGCTTGAGACACGGAAACCCTGAGGTTCGGAGAGATAGGGTTTCACCAGACGAGTGTTGGACTATCTCGGGAGGTGGTTCCACTATCTCTGCCCGAGATAGTATTCGTGGAACTCCTAATAGTCCAAGGAATCTCTAAGACTGTGGTTTATTCTAGTGTGGAAAGTGCGTGCTCCTGCATAATCCTCGACTAACACCAAGGCTGGTGTCGAGTCTATAATCTCTTCGGGATCCGGGTCATGAGATTTAACGCAACTACCTTCGCACCTGGCCAAGTATTCTTGGCTGCGAAGGTTACCCTGTGGTTCTCGGTATCCTAGTGTTCACTTCGGAGAATGAAGTCTATCGTCTACAGGGCGACGACGATTTCCTCCTTGCGAGAGGGTGGAGAATGATAAGCACCACTGGTCCATAACTGGGTGGGCAAGGTGCCTAAGCAGTCAGAGCATCAATTGCAACTACTCTCCCAGAGGTTCTAAGTTTTCTCGGTCTAAGGCAAATCTAGTGGGTATAGGGTCTCTTCACTCGGAACTTTACTAGTTCAATCCGCAGTAGTTCTCTTGATTTCTGCTCCTATGTTATCGAATGGGGTGAAAGTGTTTTGCGAAGAGGTTTGTGGTAGAGCTCATGCTTGGCCTAACCACCAATACTTGATGGATGCCAGCAGTATACCTGGTTATAGTGGTCAGCCTCATGAGTTCTATTCTCTGGGTTCACGAACCCGATGTGTGAGGTGAGGAGGGTCACCCAGGGGAATCTACGGAGTATGCCTCGGATGGTTGTTGTTTTCTGAGGTATCTACAGTGCCTTTCACTTCGGTGTTCATTTGACTACGAGGGGTCGGTCAACGGTGTGGGGTACCCTCACTTGAGTACTTCGGAAGGTTTGAGATAAGAGGGACGATTGACGAATTGCATTAGATGTGATTATTTGTGTTAGGTTCGGGTTCGGAGGAACCTTTAATTGCCGATATGGCCATGGAGAAAGCTCACAACACTAAGAATGTACACATGGTTGCACGAAGTCAAACCGGTCGTCGAAGTTGGCACACTTCGACATGATATAAAGTGAAGATCGATAGAGTCATGTGCCGAACAGGCACACAAGTTCTAGGCGTCTCGGGTTTCGTCCTATTTATCGCTACCGCGGATACTTGGACTGATAGAGTCGACGCGGAACTATAGAGAGTTCTAAGTGTTTCCGATTAAAGTATCTTTTCTTGAATGGATTCTCACGAGGCATTTCTACAATCGCCTCACATATACTAGTCATGTATATTTAAGGTGGGGAGGACTGTTGACTGAGCGACCCCGCCCTAAATCCACAACCAAACGAGGAACAGGAAATGAGGCGGCATTCGCTCACTCTAGGTCTATCCATCCTAAATATACATGGCCGTAACGTATATGTTTAGCCATTATAGTTTTACCTAATGAATTTTTAAATTTTATAACAGTGCTGCGACTTTCACCTTACTAGAAAGAATTTATACTCGAATTAGTCTTTTATTGTTTTCTTAGCTTAGTTATCCGGGATCGAGAGACGTACCAAAAATCCAACGAGTTTCTTTGCTGCTTCTTCCTAAGCAGTAGTGTCAGGCTCCTTCTGTGTCTTTGTCTTTCTCTTCAGTTGGGCAGTCCCTCTTAGAGTGTCCCATTCTACCACATAGGTGGCAAACCATACGGGTCGCCACATTGGTGGTTGGTGTAATGAACTCAACCGGGGTTCTGCAAACACGAGCAGTATGTCCCAGCATGTGGCACCTAGCACAATAGAGTTCCCGGCAGGTACCATGATGATGGTAGCTGCACTTGCTGCAATGGGGAAGGTCTCCTAGGTATGGTCTTCTTGAGGTCGGGAGGGAAGGATTTACAGGGGTATCGACTGCCTCAGCTCGTTGCCCTTCAGAAGGTCCTGGGGCCGAGGTACTTCCCTCCTCTATCTTGAATTTTCTCTTTAGTGGGTTAAGTGGAGGTTCTTGGGTGGCTGAGTGGGGAAGAGTGGGTTGCTGCCGTCCATTGCCAGAATTAGAAATCCCGACAGGGCCCTTGCTAACATTGGCGTTGTTAGCATTCAGGTGAGCCATGACAGCTGCTACGGCTGCTGAGACTGCAGCTTGGAACGTAGCTTCATCGAATAAGAGGGCAGGTTTCTTGCTTGCAGATTGGTTACGCTTCTTCGGTGGCATGGTTTTTCCTACACGGAGAGGAATACAAGGTAATGAGAGATGATGGTAAACCCCGGACATTTCTGTCCTGAACGCATTAGGCATAAATTTTTCCCGTGCCTCGGGTTCTGACTGTCTGAGTGTCGACCTACATCCCTATGATGTAGTCCTGGTAATCAAGGTAAGAGTATAAGTGTCGGAAAAAGGCCATAAGATGCGAGTCGTTCCTACTAAGTTACCCTTATACCGGGAAAGGTTTCACTCTCCGGCCTGGAGAGAATTGAGAACGGTTCGGAACGAATTCGTGGAAAGAGAGGTTCACAAGGGCAGATGGCTAAAATTTTCTCAATAGAGATGCGGGGATCCGCCCTAATCGTACATCTGGCAACGGGAAACGATGATTTACCTAACACATAGTGTGAGTAGTGTAACCACTAACTCACTAAATTGCATCATTTTTTAAGGGTGAATTATCGTGACGAATACGAGGAAAAGACAATTCCCGGGTTCCATGTACTAGCTCCCTCGGTCTGCCTCGTATCTTTGACTGGAATCGGCATTGGCTTCCTTCGGGTAGTTTCCTAGGGTTCTCTTCTTGCATGGACTTATTGAATTTCTACTCCGCCTTCCTTCCGATTCCAACTGTGGGTGTCATCACTTCATGATGGATGACTAGGAATCTCCGAAGTTTAGGCGAATCTATCATCACTGTCCCTAAGAGAATATGGGCACCTGGTGCATTCAATAGTCCCGACCCGGTTCATTTATTTCCGAACAGGAAATCTTCTCAATGAATCTCCTCGGGGTCGGAATCAACTCTTCTGTCAAGCACTGAAGTGGATAGGGTTTTTCTACAGGGTTCGCGCGAGAATGGAAATGTCTAAAGAATCCTAAGGGATTATTAACATTTCACTGTATAATCCATATCGAGTCCTGCTACGATTACACAGGGTATACAAATCCTATATAGCTTAGATCCGATAGGCCTTCGAATATGTGATACTACTATAGGACCACATCCCAACGAGGAAAAGGAAACAGAGCGAAACCACACCTTCTTAGCCTATGGGATCTTTATTATATAAGATCTTGGAAGTACACCCTCTGTAGTTGTAGGTATATCGATAAGGGTCTTTTTAATTATTCACGCAAGGTTGTTTATAGATTCTAAAATACCCCTATGGTACTTTAATTCTTGATTGAGTCTTATCTTCTGATTATGATTATGGGATTAGTGTGGATCTTTTAGCGTTCTAAAATACTCCTATAGTATTTTAACTTTATGTTGGGCTCTAGAATTCCTATTTGGTAAGTTTCAGATCTGCTGCACACCACTATCACTCCCGAGCACACGTTCATCGCATCTCGGATAAATGTAGTTGATCAGGTTACATTTATCCCAGCTTACGATTACATAACTGCCCAGGTTTGACTGTAGTGCTCAACATCCGAAGACTTTTATTATTGTCCTTCTTGTGATACTTTTGTTCGAGTGCTTAGATTCTGGATGTTATTATACTTTGGTAAAATATGGTTATATTTTAAAGTATAATTCTTGGTCAGAGTGTTTTATCCCATTGCATTTATAGGCTGTATATCTTTTATGAATTGATATACTTAGCTCACTATAAACAATGCTCTAATACCAATCTGTCACACCCCAAAACCGGAACGGCGGAAACGTTCTGGGGTGGATGACGTCATGTCAAGTATCACAACACATGCATATAGTAATCAAAGTACAACAAAACATTGCATTAATAGTAATAATTTTACATGGTTACATTACATAGTATCGAAGTAATACAAGCAACATATATAAAGTGCAGCAAGGTACTTAGGCCATCTTCATCAGCAGCTCCGGGGATGTACATGTCTAATTGCTTACCTGAGATTACAAGTTATTTGAAAAGCGAGTATCAGCATTTTTACAAATGATGGTGAGTTCATAAGCATTTAGTGTCATTTAGTCAAATAACTTTAATAAGTAGTAGTTTAAGTGCTTTCAGTGCTTCAGTGTCCTTTCCAGAAAATCCTATATTTTCTTTAAATAGCAGCCTTCTACCAAGACTGTTTAAGTGCATTGTGGTAAGAGGTAGTTTTCCCTTAATTGATATTGTTATCAAAATACTGAATTTGATTATTAAAGAAAGCAGGAGACATCAGGGAATAACATATGCCTCAGCAGTGAGGACTGCTGACTAAGGCAAAGAATCATAGACTCCAGGAGGGTATCGAACTGACGACACGCCTGGTTCAGTCTAACAAAGGGGAGACATAGACCCCAGAAGGTACCAAACGAAAGGTACGGCTGGTAAGGTCTAAAACAGTAAATATAGACCGAAGACGATACCAAATGAAAGGTATCTCTCACAAGGTCAGAACAAAGACTACAGACCCCAGACAGTATCAATTGAAAGATACAGCTAGCAAGGTCGAAACAGAGACTATAGACCCCAGACAGTATCAAATGAAAGATACAGCTAGCAAGGTCGAAACAGAGACTATAGACCCCAGACAGTATCAAATGAAAGATACAGCTAGCAAGGTCGAAACAGAGTGACTCTGAAAAGTGACATCAGCATACAGTGTAAATTGCTGACGAAAATACCGTTACCTTAAAGCCATGAATTATAAGGCAACCCAGGATACTCGTAACCATACTGACTAGAGTTCTAGACGCCCTACAAGCATCTATATAATATGACATTTGTCACCCTTTGGCTTGGTGGGCCGTGGACTGTAGCTAGCAGTCAGGGTGCGGGGTTGTCAATCCCGTATAGGCCTATACACACAATGTCCGCTCTCCCTACAGGAGACTCTGGTTACCAACTAGACGACGGAGAAGGCCGCGTCCCGAAGATGCATCCCAAATAGAGAATAGTGTGTTTCTTGAGGGGAGTGGGTTTCTAATACAAGTGATATACTAGAGGTAGATACTTCCAAACAGTGGGTAGTGTGTTTCTAACGTAAGTGTAGAATAGATGAAGAGACTCTTAATTGACTTGACTAGAGAATTCCCTATATGTCCATACCCATATACATAGTATTTAACTAATGGCCCAAACGACCTTCGGACGGCTACCCGATCCCACCAGACCACATCTCAACGAAGAAAAGGAAATAGGGCCGATGAGCCTTCCTAAGTCTTTCAGTCATTACTTATATATACCTATATAAGTACGGACATACATCTAACTATGACTAAGTGTATATCAAGTGAAAGTGATTCTCGTGAAGTAGGAGTGTCTAATAAGTGAAGTAAGAGCGGTCGCAAGTGAAGTATAAGTGTCGAATAAGTATAGGCGCATCGCGAAGCAGATATGACCACAAGTGAAGTAAGAGCGTATCAAGTATAAGTGAAGTAAAGTCGATCTCAAATACAAGCAAAGTAGAATCGTATCACTAAGTAAGAGGGTAAATAAGTATAAGCATTATCAGGTATAAGTGACTTCAGGCATAAGCAAAAACATTACAGAGTAGGAGCATAGAATAAGTATAAGCGAAGCAGTGGTATCTAACAATTAAAAGTATTCATGAAAAACCCTTAAAGACTTTGTTACTCAGGAAAATCGCATTTGTATTCTTTGATAAAATAGGTGTGAAAATCTTTAGAAATCTTTGAGAATCTTTTATAAATCAGTTGAAATGAGTCTTTGATAAGCTATGAAAGTAAGAACTTGAACAATTTAAAAACCCTTTTTGAAAGCCATTTATAGTGTCCTACTCGGTAAAACAGTGTACAGTGGTAAAATCTTGTGCATGCGGGTTATCAATCACATGTGATTGATATGATAACTGGCATGTTTAACTTGTAATCCCCCCCTATGAAAACATTTAAAAGCATTAAAAAGGTTCATTCAGGGGTGTGAACTCACCTGGTGTAAGTAGGTCCGACGGTAGTGTCGTTTAGGCGTTCGGGGTCCCGCAAGGACTTGAACACACACAAGGACCTATTTTAACATATGATAACATATGTTCACATACAATTAGCATATAATATACTAATTAAACAATTATACACACTCAAAGGAGTGGAAAAACACTTTTGGTTGAGTGTTTGGGATCCCGGGTAGCGTTTAAGGGTGCTAAGGGTCTCCTATCAGCTGTGGGACTTTGCTATACTCACATATCTAATGTGTAAATGGATTTAAAACACCAACATGGACCAAACAAGGAGTTTACGGCCCAACCTAAGGGAGTTTACGGCCGTAAACTCCCAAGGTCCTATTCTTGGGTGTTTGATGCTTCTAGCTTGTTCATAGAAGTATTCTAAGCACTTTTCCTCAAAGGCATGAGTGGATTTGAGGTTCCTAAGGGCCTTATAATGGAGTTTATGGCCTAAGAACAACTCCTAAAGGAGTTTACGGCCGTAAACTCTAAATCATTAAGTTTGGTGATGTTTCAAGCCCCTATTGCCTTTCTAGTGATTTCTAATGAAGTGTGATGCTATTTTGGAGGATTAAAACCAACATTTGAGGGGGTTTTGGGGAGTTTATGGCCTAGATAAATGCTTGGGCCGTAAACTCCAAGAAATGTCTCATTTTCTTGGGTTTAAGTCCTTAGATCTCCTCCTAGTAGTTTATGGTAAATGTCTAAGGCCATTTGGGGGGCAAAATCACACTTTTGGGCATGATTTTTGGGAGTTTACGGCCTTGACTATTCATGGGCCGTAAACTCTTTTCTTTAATTCATTTTGGAGTGTTTCAAGGGTCTAAACTCAAAGGAATAAGTCCCTAAATTATGTAATAAGCCCTAGGATGAGTTTGGTGCACATTTGGGACCATATCTTGTGGAGTTTACGGCCTAAGCATGTGCTTGGGCCGTAAACTCTTCTTTGAGTCCTAAATCCATGCATTTTAGTGTTTAAACACCCCTAGGCTATATCCCCTAATAGTTTCTAAGCTCATGGTCAAGTTTAAAGGCATTTTTAACACCTTTTTAGGGGTTTACGGCCCTAGAATGTTCCTGGGCCGTAAACTCCTTATCTTATGCCTTCTTGGATGATTTTTGGGCTATAAACATAAATCAATACGCTTAGAATAAGTTAGGGTAAGCGGACTTACAATTTGGGAGCGTTTGGTTGCGAATTCGAGGCGAAAACGGGTCTAGAGAGAGAGTTTAGAGAGAGAGTGTAAAAAGTCTCCAATGGACTCCACTCATCCATATATAGGTTTCACAGTTAGGGCTCAGTGGAATTTTACCCGATACTGCCGTTAAACGGGGCTTTTGGTCGCACCCGATTTAGTGGTCGTAATAATAAAACTTGACATTTCCTCAATAAATGGAAATGTGTGTCTTGAGTTTTTATTCCCTTTTATCACGACTTAACGGCATGTTAAAGGTAACCAAATGGAATGTTTATTAAATTGATGCCCTCTAATTAACAGAACTTTTATACAGTGGAATATTCCGTTAACGGTAACGGGGAAATGTAACGGGACAACTCGGGTTGTCACACAAAGCCAACAGACATTTTTGGCCTTCGTTTCTGGTAAACATAACGGAGTTTCTCTTTGGGTCTATCTTTCCCATCTGCATCATGTTTAGGTCACTTGCTGAGCCAACAGGAGATATGGTAGGCTTTTTCTTGAATACATTCGCTATCTCCCGATCCATCTTGGCGACTTCCATAATGTAACAAACATGCGTCCTCTTGAAGTGGTCAATGATCGGAGCATATTCTGCTTCATTAGTAAGAAGGATGTTGTGCAAGATGATCCAGTTGTGTGGATTCAAGTTGGGAAGATCAGCAAGCGAGATGGCATGTTCAGTCTTGGCAGATCCTCTCAGTACCTTAAACCGAACGTTGGTGAAGTTTCCTTCCTTGTACGACTTTAGAACCCGAACATTGACAATTTTCTGAGTGCTCCATGTTTGGTACTGTGGTTGAGCGGCCCTCAGATAGAATTCGACTAAGTCCCTGTCAACCTTTGGATTAGGATGAGGGAACTCAACAATGTTGTCAAAGGCATGGAATACGAACGCCTTTCGGGTCAATGGCATATCGAACTGAGAATCGACAGTATTATCACGATCAAGTGAGATCACCGGTTCTAGCCACAAGATGCTTGGAGTTTCTATGGCTTCTTTCAGCAACTTCTCAAGAGTCCAAGGAGGAAAAAGGGTTTTCCTGCTCTCGAGAAGGTCGTGAGCTTCTTTTTGTCTTCTTTCGGCTTCTTCAGCCTCTCTAGCTACACGAGCGCTGATGTCAACATCTTTATCTCGACCATGCTTCTTCAGAAGGTCGGCAATGGTCTCCTTATCTTCATCATCGCTCTCCTCAGCAATTTGCTTGCCCTTGTCTTTAACACCCAAACCTGAGGCTTGGCCTGTAGGAGGAGGTTCGGTTGTGTGAGTTGTTGTTGAAGTAGGAGGCGGTTGAGACACATTTCCTTTTTCTCCCCCTTTTTTCGGAATGGACACGAAATCAAGGAGCCCTTCAATCTTGCTCAGGAGAGAGAGGGCAAGAGCAAGTTTCTCTGCGAGAGTTCGCCTCACAGAATAGTTGAGTATTGGGTCATGTGCTTCCAAGATGTTTGAAATGGATGCGTGGACATCCGAAACACACAATGAAATCACCTCTCTTTCAGATCGAAGAGACTCAACCTCCTTTTGAGAATTGGAGAGTTGAAGACTCTTGACCTTCAGAGCGGTGGTCTTTCTGGCAATAGCGTCCATGAGAGAATTTTCAGCAGCAAGATCCTCTTGGAGCTTGGTCAGTCGCTCCTCAAGCGTCGCCTTAAACGCTGAGTTGTCGTCTGAGAAAGTTTGACGAAGAGAAGAAAACGACTTCAGTTCTAATGCAACTGAGGTAGCCAGCTGATTGACAATTGGTTCCAGCTTCGTTTTGGTGGCTTCAGCAGATTCCTGTAAAGATTGTAACAAAGAAGAAGCATCAGTGAATAGTTTATCAACTTTTTCGGTCGCTTCCTCACAGGCTTTGGTTGAGGCATCAATGGCTGCAGTGGCGGAGTCTAGAGAGACTTGATGAGCTTTGGAAAAAGCATCAACAATTTTTTGAATGGCGGCTTCAGAGATGGTAGACTGAGATAAAGAAGAGGAGGCGATGAGCGAGTCAATTTTATCATGAAGCTCCTTGAGATGCCTCTTGGTAACGGGAGCATCATCATCGTCGTCACTCTGTACCTGAAACGGACTGTAATAGACCGAATCAAATGTCATATCCTCCCCGCCGAGGAATGGTTCTTCGTCCTCTTCTGCCTGAGCAGGAGATGATGGTGATGGTGAGGGTGGAAGCTCGGTAGTTGTAGTAGGTTCGGGTTGGGTTGTATGTTCGGTAGTTGGTGGGGGTTTGGGTGCGTCAGTAGGAACCCCTGTATCAGATACATTGGTTCTTACTTCTGCGGTGGTGGTGGTTGCTTCGGTAAAGATGGGAAGAGGTACTGGGATGGAGGTGGATGGTATTTGAGTGGTAGAGGTTATGGGGGAATGGAAATGGGAATGGTAATAGGTGGAGAAGAGATTGGAGAAGTGGAAAAGTGAACTTCAGGAGAAGGCGATCGTGGTGAAGTGTTACCACGAGGAGATCCGTCAGAGGCAGAATTCTCTTCCTCAGATTTGCTTGAGGAGGAAGCGATTATCAGCTTTCGCCTTGGTTGAGTTTTTCTCTTCTTCAGCGGAGGAGACTAAACAGTTTGTGTAGATTTACGCTTCTTGGGAGAAGGCCCTTTCTCTCCCTTACCAACTTGCTTGTCTTTGCCTTTGTCAGTTTTCTTTCCCCTTGGCGCAAGTTTGTCAGCTTCATGGATGGACTTGAGCATTTCAGGAGTAAGCTCTCTCGGACCAGAGCGTCGAAACTCCTTGTAGGTTCGAATGATCCGGCTGTCGGCAGGAACATCTCCATACATTGTATCAGGAATAGAGCCAATGAATTGAATTTTTGAGGCATCGGAGACAATGATCTTCGTGGTATGGAAGGTACCAATCGAAGACATTGGAGAACCAGCAACAATGGGGACTTGGTACTTGTCCATCACCCATTTTGTAATGAGAGTCCAAAATCGAGCATAGGAAATCTCGGAATGCCGAGATGTAGAAGACAAACTCTGAATAAGTTGTTGCCATAGGACCGACCCGTAGTCCAAGTTGATACCGTTGTAGATCCCGTACAGAATCGTGATGAACAGACGACTTGCCTCGTCTGATCCAGCACTGCGTTCAGACAGCCCCTTGAACAGCACTATAAACAACCCATTCCACTGAGGAGGTAGGCACGATTTCTTGAACTTCGTAACTATTGTCAGCACCTCAGTATACCCCATGTTGTAGAACATAGAGAACATATGACCCACCGGAATTGATTCAGGGTTAACCCTAGTTGAATCAGGTTTAAACCCTAAAATTGAGCAAAACCTCTGCTTGGAGATTGATGCCTTGTGATCGAGCACGTCGAAGAAGATCCTGTCGACTGCCTTGTCGTAATGAGCAGTGGCGAAAATCTGAGATAAGAACTCCATAGGAACTGCTTCAACTTTGGTGAGAGCAGGAGCAATCGGTGAGTACTTGAGGCATTCAATTATCGGGAACATGAAATAATCATAGACCTGAGGAGTAAGATCGATGATCAAGCTCTGTTGAGGACGAATCGGGAGGATGTGGGAAGTGGCATGAACTGATGATGAATCTGCCATTGTTGTGAAGAAGATGGGAGAGATGATGAACAGTAGAATACTTGATGGTTTTCTTGCTCTCTGAAAATATGGGTGCAGTAAAGAGGTAAACAATGGTTTACGTTACCTTTTATACTGTGGGTTGAGGAGAGAGAAGAATCTATCCCAAATCTTCGAGGGAAATACGAAGGGTTTTTCCAGAAGTGATTGATGCATGACAGTTGGTATCACCGATGATTACGCATGAGAAAGAGTGTCAGTACCGATTCACACGCCTTCCCATCAGGCGCCGTTTTTAAGCGAAACGGTTCCACTTCACACGCTTGGCTGTCAAGAGCCGTTTGAAAATCAAATCGATTGGACTCCCGCCTGAGTCAGCATCTTATCCTTTTAGATTAAACATCATCTTAAAGCAAAATTAACCACGTGGATCAATATTAACCACAACTCCCTTATAACTGCACATC
This sequence comes from Lactuca sativa, assembly GCF_002870075.4. NCBI lineage: Eukaryota > Viridiplantae > Streptophyta > Magnoliopsida > Asterales > Asteraceae > Lactuca > Lactuca sativa. Next base: position 184,727,531 of record NC_056627.2, read on the forward strand.
CCATTTAAAATTATGCCTTGTAACTAATGAAACCAGAATTTTGGAAAATCAAAAATATTTTCGTGCTTAGTGTGTAAAAGAAAAAGAAATAAAGCAACACATATGAGGGATTTTGTGATGTCAGTAAAGATACGAAACAATGGATCCCGGGCACGAATCTCTTCCTTCAAAGTCAAGAGAGACTTTAAAGTGTTTGTGTGGTTTCCCGTTGAATAACGATCAGACATTTATTGAGAAGTGTTGAAAGGCTTCTTTTAATCAGGCTAATTTGGGTGGCTTTCGCTTCAATTCAGAATTCCTGATCTTGATATAAGACAAAAAGCGAACGAAGTACTTGTGAGACCAATGCAGTCTGTTCAACAAGTAGGTTTGAAATAATTTAAGTGGCTAGATAAAATAGTTTATGTAAAGTCTCAAAAAAAATTTAAAACTGGATTCCAAGGGAAGAAATGTTATAGGACTTAACAATTTCATAGGAATCACTCAAAAGGAAATTAGAGATTTTACTTTCCATCCCCATGGATAAGTCCGTCAATTCGTTAGTTATAGCTAGAGCAAAGATGATTGATCACCGTCAATTCATAGTAGGTATTGAATTGTGGGTTTTACTTAGTTCATAGTGACACGAAGCTAAGATCATAAACACAGAAATTGTGTAACCATAAACCTCAGTGGTAATTTCTGAGAGTCTCAAGGGTTATGTTTATGAAGCGAATGAGATAGAGAAAAGTAGTGTAGATGGTGTAAAGAAACTAAAGTACCTCTGCTGTTAAAATAGGGACCAAGCAGAAAACTCTTATCTCATGTGAGAAGAGAGTTAGGTAGCTCATGATTAGAATAAATATGAAAGCCTAATTGGGAAGACAAGGTTTGTTTGTACCAAGTCAGTAAGGCTATTATTCAGAATCAGGTGAGGCTTTGGACACAAACAACAGCATGCTTCTAGGGACACTTAACTAGTGAAATGATTTCCCCACAAATAGACACACAAAAAGATAAGATAAAAAAAACAAAATAATAAAATAATAAAAAAATATTTTTGGAGTTTTTGAATTCACGAAAAGAAGATAAGAAAAAAATATTTTTGGAATTTTAGATTTAAAGAAAAAAAATAAATAAACAAAAAAATGATTCACAGAAAAAAATTTGGAACCGAACGCAAGCGTTCGGTCTATTTCGGTTGCCAAAAATAAGTTTGAAAAAGAAAAGAACTTTGAAAATAAGAGAAATGAATTTGAGAAAATGATACAAAAGGTTTACAACCAAAGAAACTACCTTTGAGTGATAAGCAAAGATCAGATGATACGACTGAACCCGAGCGTTCGGTTCATTTCGGTACACATGAGACCCGAACCCGAACGTTCGGTCTATTTCGCTTCCAACTTTTAATTTTGAGAAGTAGTCTTTGGTACTGACTCCAATTCCATCATTCCTAGCCCTTGTAGAATTTTATTGAAAGATGCTTCAGGAAGAGATTTGGTGAAGATGTCAGCCAGTTGATCAGTAGTTCGAACAAAGTGAATTTCGATGTTCCCATCTTCCACATGATCTTTAATGAAGTGATACCTCAGTGCTATATGCTTGGTCTTGGAATGTTGCACTGGGTTATGACAGATCCTAATTGCACTTTCTGAATCACAATATAGTGGGATCTTTTTCATATTGAGTCCATAGTCACGGAGCTGGCTTTGGATCCAAATCACTTGAGATGTATAGGAGGCAGCTACGATGTACTCTGCTTCGGCTGTAGACAGAGATACACATGTTTGTTTCTTTGATTGCCAGCTAACCAACTTCCCGTCTAGGAATTGGCAGCCTTCAGTGGTGCTTTTCCTGTCTAAACCACAACCCCCAAGGTCTGCATCTGAGTAGGCTTGAACGAAGAAGCCTGAGTTTGATGGATACCATAAACCGAGAGAGGTGGTTCGTTTCAGATACCGGAGTATGTTTTTCACTGCAATCATATGTGGTTCACGAGGATTCGCCTGAAATCTAGCACAGTAACATACAGAAAACATTATATCAGGCCTGCTAGCAGTGAGGTACATCAAAGAACCAATCATCTGGCGATATAACGTAATATCGACTGCCGGTTTTTCCAAGGATGGTGTGAGCTTGGTGCCGAATGCCATTGGAACTTTAACCTTTGAGTCTCCCATCATGCCAAATTTAGCAAGAAGAGTCTTGGTGTAAGCTTCCTGGTTGATAAAGATGCCTCCGGGTCTCTGTGTAATATTTAAACCAAGGAAAAAGTTAATCGGACCCATTGAGCTCATTTCAAATTTAGTCTCCATCAGCTTTCTGAATTCAACTGTTAAGCTATGATTCGTTGAGCCAAAGATGATATCATCGACATAGATTTGAACAATCATAAGGTGGTTACCTTCCTTGTTACGAAAGAAGGTTGGGTCAACCGAACCTTGTTTGAATTTTGACATCTTTAAAAACTTGGTTAGCGTTTCATACCATGCCCTAGGTGCTTGTTTCAGACTGTAAACCGCCTTGTCCAGAATATAACAGTGATTGGGGTACTTTTCATTAACAAATCCAGGAGGTTGCTCCACGTAAACTGTTTCTTCAAGTTCTCCATTCAGAAAGGCGCATTTCACGTCCATTTGGTAGACCTCAAAGTTCTTGTGTGCAGCATAGGCCAGAAATATTCGAACCGATTACAACCTCGCTATCGGAGAAAAAGTTTCCTCATAATCAATTCCTTCCTCCTGGCAGTATCATTTCACCACAAGACGAGCTTTGTTTCGAATCACATTGCCTTCCTTGTCCATTTTATTTCTGAATACCCATTTGAGACCAACAACTGAGGCGTCTTTAGGAGTTGGAATGAGGCGCCAAACCTTATTTCTTTCGAACTCGTTGAGTTCATCTTGCATAGCTTGAACCCAGTTAAAGTGATCAACAGCAGTATTAACTGTTTTCGGTTCAACTTTTGAGACGAAGGAATTATACATGCAGAACTCTACTTTGGAGAATAGGGATGTTTGCTTTGCCTTCAGTTGAGATCGGGTCAGGACCTTTTCAGAGACATTACCCACTACCTGGGAAACAGGATGATCTCTGGTCCATTTAACAAGAGGAGGGTAATTTGGATCATAGGATGGATCCAATTCAACGTTGACCATTTCTTCCAATTCAGATTGACTATCATCGTCGTAGAACATATCGGCATTCTCCCCCTCGACTGATGAGCTTTCAGGTGTAGCTGGACTTTCTGGTGCTACAGGAATTTCTGGTGCTACAGGACTTTCTGGTGTTGTCGAGCTTTCGGGAGCTAAAGAGCTTTCGGGTGCTGTAGAGCTTTTGGGTGGAACTGGAATAGAATTTCCCCCCTCAATTTGTGAGCTTGGTTGATTTGAAGAAGGTGGATTCTCCCCCTCAACTGAAGCACCTTGCTTAGGAGCTTCGTTTGGAACTTGTTCTCCTTCACCCATTCGTTTGGCTACTTCTTTGACAATTTGCTTCAGATGGTCGACCTTGTTATCTGCTGACTTGGCCTACGAGAGAGTAGCTTTCTCAGGTTCATCGAATAGTTCCACAAACTGATCGAACAGATTAGCAATCGAAGCCGTAACTTGACCAGTGTGAGTAAAAATCTCTCCAATTGCTTCTTCAGTAGCCTTTAGCTTTTTAACGTAGTTATCATCGAAGGTCACATAATATGTTTCTTCGATCTTCCTGGAGCGCTTATTTAAGACCCGGTAAGCTTTTGAAGTAAAAGAATATCCCAGAAAGATTCCTTCATCGGCTTTAACGTCAAACTTGTTACGATGTTCTTTGGAGTTGAAGATGAAGCATCGTGAGCCGAACACATGGAAGAATTTTATGTTCGGCTTCCTGTTATTGATGATCTCATAAGGAGTAAGAGAGAAACGCTTGTTGAGATAAGACCGGTTCTGTGTGAAACACGCTGCAGCAATAGCATCAGCCCAGAAATATAACGGAAGAGAAGTGAAACTTAGCATCGTTCGGGCCGCCTCACACAAGGATCGGTTTCGTCTTTTGACAATTCCGTTATGTTGAGGTGTGTAGGGAGCTGAGAAGTTGTGACTGGTTCCTTTTTCTGCCAAAAAGTCTTCAAATTCTTTGTTCTTGAACTTCAGTCCATTATCGCTCCTGATGTTGCGAACGACTTTTCTCAGTTGCACTTCAACCTGCTTGATAAACGTCTTTAGCTTAGGAGTAGCCTCAGATTTGTGCTTCACGAAGAATACCCATGTAAAACGTGAGAAATCATCAACAATAACAAGAATATACTTGCTACCACCAATGCTTTCTATTGATGATGGACCACATAAGTCGATGTGAAGCAACTCAAGTGGTTCAACAACTTTTGTGTTTATAATGGATGGGTGACTTTGACGACTTTGCTTCCCCATTTCACACGCAGCACACAAATGTTCTCGATCAAACTTGAGCAATGGGAGACCCCGAACATGACCTCCTGTGACAAGCTTGTTGATGTCCTTGAAGTTGAGATGTGAGAGCCTTTGGTGCCACAACCAGCTTTCGTCATAATGAGCTTTGGATAATAGGCATATAGCTGGATTTCCTTTGATTGGTTTGAGATTGAGAGGAAACATTTCGCCTTTGCGTTCTGATTTGAGAATTACCCTTTTTGATTTCTTCTCTATGATTTCTGAACCTTCATCATCAAATGAAACTTTGAGACCGGTGCCTCCTACCAGTTGAGACACACTGATGAGATTATGTTGTAGACCTTCAACATATGCCACCTTTCGTATTATGAAGTCTCCATTGGTTATCATCTCATAACCCTTTATTGTTCCATAGGAGTTGTTGCCGAATTTGACATTCCCACCATTCTGAAGAGATCGAAACTCTCTTAGCTCCTCCTTCCTCCCTGTCATGTGACGTGAGCAGCCACTGTCAATGTACCATTCTTTGTCGAACTGCTCGTCACTTATAACCTGCAAAAATTAAGCAGATTTAGGAACCCAAAGTTTCTTGGGTCCACGTGAGCCTTTCACAGGAACAGGAATAGTAAGAGAAACATCAATAAGATATGTTCTTTTTATTAATGTTGTTTCATCTTTTCTTTTAATGGTAAACACTTTGATTTTGTTAGGATTAGCAATAGTGGGTTTGGTTTCAGGTTTTGGTGTTTGGGCTTTAGACTTCTTTCGGTCTTCCTGGATAGAGGAAATCTTCGATTTTCCTTTCAGGTTCGTTGATGATTTAGAATGTTGAGCAGGAACAGAATTGGGTTTAGAAGAGAATTGAGAACTAGAATAATTAGAATGGGAATTTCTTCTGACTTGCGGTTCGATATGACCCTTTTGTTTTTGGTCATTGGAAGGATCGAACCTGGACGTTCGGTAGCTATTTCTTTCGGGACCGAACCTTTCCTTTCGGTTGTTGTTTGAACCGAACCTGTCCTTTCGGTTGTTGTTTGAACCGAACCTGTCCTTTCGGTTATGTTCCTCATGTGGCCTGAAATCCTTTTTCTCTTGCTTTGAATTCTTATCGTGATATGAGAAATGGGCGTTTTGAGATCGCCAAAACTGCTTTCGCTCTGAGAGGTTCTTTTTGTATCTCAGATTCCTCTGCTGCTTTTGATCTTTCACTTATTTTGGCTGTTTGTGGATGTTAGCCTTTTGCTTCTGCTTCTTTTCAGCCGGTTCACTTTTCACAAATGATATTTCGCTTGTGGAAGTGACTTCTTCTATAGGAACTTCTTTTGTACCACTAGTGCTTGGCACGTCGAAGTTGTCAGACCTGTTCAGTGGCTCTGGTACATATCTGCCTTTGGTTTTCCAGGACGTCCGCTCTGACAGACCAACAGTTTCGTCGGCATTATCTATAGGAGCAGACCAAAAGAACTCATCACAGCCATCTGCGTTATCTTCGTTCACAATGGCAGTGAGTTCGGCTGTTTGATGCTCGGTTACTCCTGTGACCTTGTACACCTGATTTGGTGTTGTTCTCACCTTTTGGTACACAACAACCTTTTCTTCAAGAATCGGGGACTTATTTTGGGACAAACGGGTGAACTCCACAGAATTTTCAGAAATAAGATTTTTGTGGTTTTCGGGTTTGCTCTTGACAAACTCAGAACATTCGACTACATCCTCTACAGAAGTTTCACTCATATCATCGTCCTCATTAAGTTCAGATGCGTTTTCAACATCAATTTTATTTTCTGAACTTAAATTGGAACTCAACGAGTCAAATTTTTGTAAAGTTTCGGTCCTTAGTTTCAGCTTATCATTTTCGTCCAAAAGGTTTTTCAGCATGTCCTTATGGTCCTTGGACTTTATGAAAGATTCTATTTTGTCCAGACCATACATGTAAGTGGGATTCACATCATCAGACAATACAACACTTTCGCAGTTATATGCTTCAGCATCAATTTCATCCTCCTTAAACTCAAGGAAGGGTAAAATCATGCGATGTATTTTCTGCCCTATTTCACAATTTAGATGCAGTTGAGTGATGTTAGCATAAAGTCGTTTAACAATCAAACAAAAAACATTTCTCTGTTTTAAAAGTTTTAAATTGTCGCTTTGTAAATAAATGTTTTCATCCCTAGACTTTATCAGCTCCGACTCTTTTTGCTCTATCCACATCCTTCGCTCCTCGCTCTTGGAAGACACCCTGCTTATTTGGTTAGTTAGGTTAGAATTGGTGACCCGTGTTTGAGTTAAACAACTATCCAGATTTGAGATTCTTGAATTTAAGCTATTTAATTCTTTTTCATATGATTTCTGTGGGACTTTGAATGAAATAAAGAGAGATTGTACCTTCTTGATCAATTCATCAAGCTCATTGATCTGCACACTGAGAGGTTTTGTTGTGAAGCATAAGTCCTCTCGCTCCTTGGTGTCCTCGTTTCCACCATCAGTATTGTATCCCCTTATGTGAGATACATCAGTCACCACAAAACACTTTCCATTGCTTTCGTCACCCCTTGCAACATATGCCTTTCCATGTGAAGGCTTTCTCACTTCATCATCCTCTGAGTCGGTTGACCATACCTGCACGCCACCGAACTCGACATCCTCTGTCGAACACTGTACAATAAGAGCATTCATAGAAGGGTTAGTAACAACTTTCTTCCTCTTGATCTCTTCCAGCTTTTTCATCAAGACAGCCTCTTCATCTTTTTCCTCATCTTTCTCTGCCATTTTCTTCAGAACACAATCTTTAGCATAATGGTTCTTTCCTCCACAGTAATAGCAGCTAACGCCATAATCTCCTTCAACTTTCGCCTCTTTCTTTGGTTCCTCTGTCTTCGGCTCCTCCCTTACCTTTTCAGAACTATAGCGTCCCTGCCAATTTCTGTTTTTATTGGTAGGAAACCTCTTCTTGATGAACCTCTTGGGATTAGATACCATCATAGCATAATCTTCTGACGTAAGATCATAGTCCTCTAGGTTTAGATCTTCGTCTTCCACTGCATTCTTGCCTTTTGATAGGAGGGCGAAGGACCCCAAACTTGAGACCACATTCTTTTCTTGCATGACAATCTTTCCTTGGGATTTCAGAATTCCCACTAGCTTTGCCAATGAATATGACTTGAACTGCTCATGAGCTTTAACTGTAGACACGACAGCTCTCCATTCAGATAATAGGCCATTCAAAAAGGTGACCTTCTGTTCAATCAACTTCCTTTCTATATCATGTTTGATCATCTTGCTAAAAAGATGATTGAAGCGATCAAACGTCTGAGTGATAGTTTCATCAGAATTCTGCTTAAATTCACCAAACTCAGACAAAAGCAAGGTCTGAATAGAATGCTCTAAATCTTCATCTGTGGAATACAGCTCTCGCAACCTATCCCAGATTTCTTTAGCGGTACTACAGGAACTCACCAACCTAAACGTGTCAGATTGAAGAGTGAATCGGATCAGTCTCAATGCTTTGATGTTGCACTGAAACTTCTCCTTTTCGTCTTGAGCAACATCTTTAACATCTTTTAACAGATCATTATATTCTTTCCGAGTTTTAATGATCTTGGATGTTCCTGAGTGAGCAAATGGTCCAGACACAATGGCTTCCCAAATAAGATACCCATTATCTTCAGATCCGATGACATAGTCTTCAAAATGATGAGCCCAATCTTCGTAATCCTGGGTGTATAGAATAGGAATCTTCGTCGTTGATCCAATGCTGTTTGAGATGTTGATAGGATTAGATTGAGAATCGTCCATGCTTGATCGTTTAACCTGTTTGAAAGATCAGACTTGTAATATGTAATATTAGGGCAAACGAATAAATAAAGAGATACATCAATTATGGAGTGACGGCTCAATAAATATCAGTTAATGCGGAATAACCCTAATCGCTTCTTTCACAGAAGAGATGTGTATGAATTACACAGCCTCCTGCTCTGATACCAATTGATGAGTTCGAAAACTCTTTGATCGATTAGATCTTTGTAATAGGTAAAATAATAAAACTGAAACAGTAATGTAAAAACACAAGTATGGATCTGAATGTGTCGAATGATTTGATTAACTCAATTCTCAGCAGAGCTCGATGAAGAACTTCCGATGTAGAGGATTCTAGGGTTACAAAAGATAAGAACTTGTACACTATCAAATCTATCTCTATCTTTCGTTAAGAATGCATGCAAGCATCTATATATAATAAACCCTAAACAAAACTCACGGATGGACAGGCCCATACCGGAGACAAAACTTGGACTAGCTAACGAGCCCAAAGGACGCAACACTAAACTGGACCTAACAGAGTGTTATTTAACGCTTATATAATAGTAATAATAGCTACACTATTAATTAGTCGCGGTTAACGTTAGACTAAACTCTAGTGGTAATGATACTAGGTTTCATTAAGGGATAATTATTTTAAGAGTAACGAAGTGCTGTCCGAGTGTCGACTCACCACCTTACCAGGTGAGTGCATAGTTACTTTCAACTTACACATAGATATGAAGTATTCTATATAAATTACGTGCAATGTGTGCGTATTATCTGAATACTAGCTATCTATGCTGGATGAACAATTTTATACATGTTTTAAATGATTTAAACTGTATATGTATTTTATATCTACGATAATGTTGGGGAAAAACATGGGTAGATGTAATAGATGGAATATGAGTTGGATGATGAGTTGAGAGGTGTTATGACAACCACGGACTATTCTAGACAGTCCAGTGGAACACTAGCAGGCTCGCAACTTGTAGGTGTCGTGAACGATGTGTTCACCCGGTGTACTCTAAACCCTGGCGTCCATGCAGACTTGGTGCCTAAACCTTGGTGATCATGCAGACTTGATGCCTAAACCTTGGTGATCATGCAGACTTGATGCCTAAACCCTGGTGATAATGCAGACTTGATGCCTAAACCTTGGTGATCATGCAGACTTGATGCCTAAACCTTGGTGATCATGCAGACTTGATGCCTAAACCCTGGCGACTATGCATACTTAGTGCCTGTTGGGTAAACCGTGGCAACGATGGACTTCGTGCCGATTCCTTAGGATGATCCTTAGGAATGAGTGAACGAGAAATAGCTGATTCTTAGGGTAGATCCTTAAGAATAAAGAAGATATTGGGGATGGGTAATTGGGTTGATTGCTTGATTGTTTAAACATAATAATTATATTATTTTTGGTTGAAAACCCTATGTACTCACCAGGTTTCCCAACCTGACCCACTCATTTTATTTATATCACAGGTGTCGATATGAAGTCACATTAAACTGAGAGATTAAGGAGATATAAATCACTAGTGATAATGAATGTAAGTTCTGTTTATGCTTATGTTTCTGTATTGACAATGACATCCCAAATGTTTTAAAATGAATAAAAATACTTTTCTTCGGAAATGCTTTGATAACGTATTTATCATGTTTTACTAGGAACAAATTCCGCAACCTTTTTATTAAAAGAGATACTCTGATTTTTATAAAGCATAAACAAAAAATCGGTCTTTGCTGGCCGTGAAAATTGGGATGTCACAAGTAGTGTGTTCAACAATTTGTTCAGGAGTAGCAGCGGTGACATCAATCTCCTTCAGCTATTTATCAAAGACATATTCTTTGTCCTCATAACAAATAGCCATTCTGATGTTTCAAATCCAGTCATTGAAATTCGAGCCATCAAAAATAACCCTCCCACATAGGTTCATTGGGGAGAAAGAGCCTGAAGGAATTGGTGTGGAAGCATTGTTTGGAATAGACATCTGAAAAACAAGAAGAACAAAGTTTAGATTAGATGAGAATCCTTAATATTACACCCAGATGAAAAATTAAGGTTTGGATCCAACACAATATTTTACAATTACGAAGAGGGATGTCGTAATCCAATTACAGAATATTTGAAGGTAGGTAAACGACGATTTACAATTTCCACCATGAAAAACAAAATATATTATTAGGTTTTAATTGGTTTGAAATTCCTAGATCTTTGAGATTCATTGAAATTTTCAAAGGCATGTTTAAATCTTGATTGTGTCCTTCAAGTTTGTGACTGGGATGCCGAGGATCACAAACAAGGAGTGAATAACCATGCAAATTAACATGGTACACCCAATGTTACAAATCACCTAATCAATGTGCCGGTTAACCGCACACGCTTCATTGATCTATGATTAACATCAAGCTACCCTTTGCCACACAATGTCAGTCCCAGATTAGTGTGTTGGTTAACCACACACGCTCCACTAACGACTTAACAAGGTGCAAAGTGTAATTTCATGGATTAGCACCATTTTCATATTTTTCCTAAAGTAACTAAGATTTGGAATTGAATAAAAGTTTAGTTACTTTATATTTATGATTATACTTTTAATGAGGGAGAATTAGTGTCCTATTCTACCCGTTCGGTTAACGACCATCCGCCAGTCAAGGAAGCGGTGGGTGAGAGTGGACACCCATTAAACCGCTATTTTATAGGCAGTAACCTTATATCCCACTTATAGACCGGTTTCGTGAATGAGACCTACTAACAGTAAGAGCGACTTGTCTTATACATATATATATATATATATATATATATATATATATATATATATATATATATATATTATTTAACTTATAATATTATAAATTATAAGGGTTGAATTTTAACTTTTAAAACTCTAGGGTTTGGAATTAAAATTCCATTTAATGAGACTTTGCAAATTCCAAAACTTGAGAGCAAGTTTTGAAACATGTCAAAACTCTTCACATTCATAACCTATGAGTTTAATTTGATTTTAATGGTGAGACCTTTCATTTTCCATAACGTGAGGACAAGTTATGGAGGTCATTAAAAATCAATTAGATCATTTTACTAACAACTAAATTATCATATAATTCATGATCTAGCTAAACTCATAAACAAGACAATTTCATATCAACAATTTTAAAAACAATTTGGTTTATCATATAAAACAACAACTATTTTAAAACTTTGACAATTGTCTTTCAATTGGATGAGCATGATCACTACCATATCTTAAAAAACATATTTTTATGATTCAGTTTGGGGTAATGATCATATCCAATTTTAGCCAAAAAAAACACGAATTTCTGCACTCTGATCAGCCAACTCGGCGAGTCCATGAACTTGACTCATCGAGTAGCTTCATTTCTGCATGGACTCGTCGAGTTCCCCAGTGGACTCGGCGAGTTCATCAGTCAGAATGCATAAAACTCGATTTTTTCAGCTTTGAAAACAAGCAAGCATCAACTATAATAGAAAAAAAATCATAGGCTCTGATACCACTGTTGGGTTTTGAGCACTATAACACTTTCTAAGTGCACATGCAACCCTAAAGGATTTGGATCTATGTTTTCTCTAATTATACATGCATTTTCTTTTTCCAAAGCATTCACCCTAGCTAGCAAAGAATTGAAGCTATATATAATTAAAACATATTTAGGATGCATACCTCTTGAGTAGGGTAGAGTTCTTGACCTTTGGAAGCTTGAGCACCTCAAGTATGATGCCTCTAATGGTTCACAAACACCAATATGCAAAGGAGGTTCTAAGAGAATAAGTTACTTGTCTCTCTTGGAGGTGCAACCGATTTTGGTGCATGGAAGGGGCTATTTATAGTTGTGGCAAGTGTTAGGGTTACACTTTGTAAACCCTAATGATCCATGAATTTCCACATTCCTATGATCCATGGGTTTAACCTCCATGGTCATCCATGAGTTATATTATTGGTTTAGCCTAGTTACATAATCATGGATCACTTATCCCAAACTATAAGTATCATTGATTTACATAATTAATACCTTCATATTTAATTAGTCTCTTTTGACCACAAAATTAATTCCAAATTAATTTTTGGACAATACTAATTAAATAACCATATTAATATATTATACTTATAACATATTAATAAATCGTAAATAACCTTATTCTCAAAAAACCATCTTATCAAATTGCACTGGTGAAGACAACTCAAAAGGACCATGCTATTATCGGGTCAAGTACATATCAATTATAGTTATGAGCTTAGACACCAAATCCAACAACACTATGATCCAAAAATAGGATCAACGCCATTTTTCATAATTATTAGCACATGCAGTCGATTTTCGCTTGCCATGATGATGTATGATTTTATAACACATATGTCAATATTGTGTGTATACAAATAAACATCTTTTTTTAGTAACGATTTTGTTTTTGGCAAAATGGATTTCTATAATGGATTCATTCAAACTGTTTGAATTTTATTTTGTTAATTCCCCTTATTTTTTTATGATAAAAACATACAATAAAAACATTTATAGTCTTTATATGTTTATGTCTTTAAAGTTGTTTTATTTATATTATAGCATATAAACAAGGATTTTTATTTTATTTTGTCACAATCCTTATCAAACTATTGTTTTTATTTAATTTTTGTGAGTTGTTTTACTCATTGTATAGACCCGGTAATGTATTGCTTCAACTAGATATATATTTATAATGTCTTGGGTTGTTTTGGATTGCTTTTTTCCTTTTGTAAATGTAATAGAGATTGATTATTAGATAGGAAAATGTATTAAATACAACTTTTAAATAAATGAAGATGGCATTCAACCAGGAAAATGAACATGTAGATTAGATTCTTGACGGTCTTCTATATGAGTATCAAGTACTGTGGATGGCAAAGCAAGTACTGTTTACCGTTACTTGCATGTGGTTGTGTTTAAATATTTAAATGTTTTGTCTATGCACAAATGACCTGAAAACTTGATTTTAAAGTTTAAGCACATTGTTAAAGTGTCAACTTAAACATGCAAATGGTATTTGACAGTTTTATAAATAACTTTAAAGCGTTTTAAATAATTTTGTCAAAAAAAATAAAATAAAATGTTTTAGCTAGACAAAACAAAATCCTGTTTCTAAATGTATATCATAGACTACTCATTCCAAATACACATTTATTTTAATGGACTTCCAACGTGAGAAAATGCATTAGTCAGGCATAGTGGTTGAACATTTGAAGGGTGAAGTGAAGTTTGCTATACCCGAGAGTCTTGACCGGATGAAATATATGTTTAAATAGACAATTTATTATCTTAACTTATGATCCACAACATACCATTCACTAGAAAAGATAAATAAAGAGGAATTACACATTCCAACATTGACTTTATTAAATGTCAATGAATCCCTACAGATAACTAGGAGTTCCCTAGTGATTAGAACTGGTGAAATGTTTTATCCACCTGAATAACTTATCATATGATTCCGACAAATATGTTCATAAGCAGAAGTGAAATATGGATGTTATCTTTTGATAAAATAATTTTATCAAAAGTACCATCATATATGATTGTATCATATAGAGACGGATCTAGTTGGATTGTGTTTGACACGCTAGCTGAAAAACTAACTTTTAGCTTATAAACTATCTTATCGACAAATTGGCTCAAGCAACTTATTATAAAACTAACTTATAAAAACAGTTTATAAGTTATAATAAATTATTTTTATGATTTAAATAATAAATTACAATACATTTAAAAAATTAGTGAGCTTATAAATGTCAAATGACAAAATTGAAAAAATTGTTCCTGTGGTATGCAAAATTTTGGGGTTTTAGTCTAAACCCCGAGTTTTTTGGATTCATGGTCCTTTTAGAGTGGTTTGTATGTGAAATTGGTCCCCAGACTTAGCTTCTGTTAACTTGATGCTGTTAACCCCCTCATGTTCCTCTCACATCAGGGTATATTTGTCTTTTTACTTTTAAGGGACCATTTTTGCATTGATATAACAAAGTAAACTTTAGATTTTACTCACCGGCTGCCCTCCACCTCTTCTCCACCATTTTACCGTCAAGCACAACCCCAAATGTACCCACCAGCTAATCTCTCTTCCTCTACACTGTACCTCTCTTCTCTCTCTCGTTGTACACCTCCGACGAGGAAAGAATCCGGCGAACCAAGGTTGCCGCCCTTATTTCAGTTTCTCTCTTTCCTCGCTCATTCTTCCTTGTCGATCAAAAACTCAAAACATCCCCTCGTTTGCAGTGGTCCTTGATTTTGGCTTCGATGAAACGAGAGGAAGAAGAACTGGTAAACTAGCTGCCTCCGCCTTTCCCCCCTTGTGACTGCTTAACTACTGTAGAACCACACTCCACCATCAGAGCTTCCTGATCGCAGCCTTCCATTCGTGATTTCAGCTTCTCCGAACAGACGAAGACAGAGACATGTTCAAATAAGAAATCCTCCGATGCTTCAAATCAAACACGAACGAGATTTTTCGTGATAAAATAGAACCCCTGCAAATAAGATTTTTCGTGATAAAATAGATTGAAGATGAGGTTTTTTTGCAGATTGAAATCTTGATTTTATCAGCATGTTTGTCTAATTGATGGAACTCATCACCAGTATACCATGCTTCATCGATGGTGAACAGTGTACACACCACCTGTTCGACCAAATGCCTCACTGACTCTTCTTCACTTTCATTCGAGCATTGGCATGCCGCCCTTTGAGCTGTTGTATGGGAGGAGGTGTCGAACCCCTATTTGCTGGGGAGAAGTAGGGCAGCGTGTGATGGGTAGTACCGAGATTGTGCTTCAGACGACAGAGCAGATCTAGCAGGCCAAACAGAGGTTGTTGACCGCTCAGAGTCGTCAGAAGAGTTATGCAGACAGACGCCGGTCCGAGCTCGAGTTTCAGGTCGGCGACTTCGTGTTCCTGAAGGTCTCTCCTTGGAAGAGGGGCAAGTTGGGGCCCCGATATAGTGGTCCTTTCAGGTTGATCGCGACGGTAGGCAGGGTAGCCTATCGTTTGGAGTTGCCAGCAGAGTTGGGTCAGATTCATGACACTTTCCACGTGTCGCAGCTACGAAAGTGTATAGCCGACGAGTCGGCAGTGGTGCCACTAGAAGATATTCAGGTGGACGCGAGCCTGAATTATGTTAAGAGACCGGTGGCGATTAGGGATCAAAAGATCAAGGTTTTGAGGAACAAGGAGGTGCCTCTGGTCCAGGTCCAGTGGCAGCATCGGAAAGGGTCAGAGTTAACTTGGTAACCGGAGCGTGAGATGCGGGAGCAACATCCAGAGTTGTTTGCAGAGTGAGACTTCGAGGGCGAAGTCTGATTCTAGTGGGGGAGAATTGTAACATCTGGATTCCCAGGTATTATATTTTGTTCTTTTATTTTTGGGTATTGTGAGGAGACTCGGCGAGTTGGCGTCTAAACTCGCCGAGTATGGTCGCGAATTCGTATGCGAGTTCACAGCTGGACTCGGCGAGTTCATGAGTGGACTCAACGAGTCCACGCTGTTTAATGAAACCCTAATTTCCAAGGTTTGAGACCTATTTAAAGGGTCTTAGGGCCATCATTTGCGGCCACCAACCCCTAGAGAGAAACCCTAAGAGATCTAGAGCGTTTGTGAGGAAGGAGAGGCCATTCTTGATCCTTTTGTGGGTGTTTTTGCAAGAAGGAGGTGACCAAGGCAAGAGGAGGCTGAAGGAGGTGCGATTTTGGTGATTTTTGAGTTCATAGCACTTTTAGAAAAAAGGCCTTTTACGACGCTCATTGCGCATCGTAAAACGCTCAGACGACGCGCAAATGCGTGTCAAGGAAGGCTTTGTCATAAAGAGAGACGACGCGCATTTACGACGCTCATTTACGACGCGCAATTACGACGCGCGTTTACGGCACGCAATGCGTATCAAGGAAGGCCCTGTCATAAAGGAAGACGACACGCATTCGCGTGTCGTAACCTTACGACGCGCGTGTTAATGACACGCAATGCGTATCAAGAAATCCCGTGTCAAGAAAGGCCATGTCATAAATGAAGATGACACACATTTTTGCGTATCGTAAATTTAAATGTTTAAAAAAAAGTATATGTTTATTAATTTTTATATTAAATTTGCATTTAATTTCTCGTAATAGAAATAAAATACTTTTTTGATAGATTTACTAATTTTCAAATTAAATAACACATTAAAAGTCTCATAATACAAAATAAAATACCATAAACAATAAAGATAATTCATTGCACTAAGGACCATTTTAACAAAAGAATATAACATTATATACCATAAGTACCCTCAAGTAATCAATCTCTTACAATGTTACTAAAAATACCCTCAAGTAATCAATGTCTTACAAAGTTAAGAGACTTAGATACTCAGTTGGTATGTAATATGGCACTAAGAAGCCCAAAAATTGTTTGTGTTTTTCCTGTTCCTGGTGGATCCTACATGGACAAAAGGTAAAGAAGCTGTTGCATCAAACCAATCAAGAAACAAAATATAGACCTTTTAGTTTATGTTTCTTGTTTACTTAACAAAAACAAGACTTAATCAAGAAAAAAAATATAGACCTGTCCCTAACCTTCTGTGCTGTGGAAAAAGCTAATCCAACCAAACCTCTTATCCTACCAACCTCTTTCTCAACTGCATCCTTCAACTTAGCATCAACCTGAAACCAAACTCATTTTATACATTAACCAATTATAAAACACTTCATATTAATATCTGAAAATTTTAACTAATGACAAAAATAAGAGGTTATTGGAATCGGAATAGGTGATTCCATCTTTGTACTACTTTTGGAATTCACTTCATTTTGCTTTAAGATTCCTGATGTCTGAAACAAATTATAACCACACAATGCAAAAATATAAAAGTCAAAAGTCAAAAAAAGACGAACTTCACATAAAAAAAATACCCATAGACTATCATTGCAAAAAAGACGAGCTTCACATAAAAAAAAATACCCATAGACTACCTTGATTTAAGAGGAAACAGAAATAAGTGGTTAATAATGTGTGGCCCAACAGAAGCTTCACGGTTTCTATCAGCAAAAAAGTACAGAAAATTATACAGTACTTATTAAACCAAAAAAAGAATACATACATGCTCATTGAAAACACCTCCAACTCCAGATAAACCAAGAAGAACATGAGGTTTGACCTTTTTGACCTGCAAAACACCATAAAATTGGCATCCCCATTTGCAAAGTATATAACTTTTTTTTTTCTTTTCAAAAAAGTTTTTCATATAATTAACTAAAAAAAACACAATTATTCCAAAAATAGATGTAACGTACCACTTCAAGAAGATCAGATCCCTCATGGAGACCTAAACTTTCAACCTCTCCAATATCTTTGGCAAATGGTGCAGCTGCTGAGTCAATACAACCTCTCTCCTTTGTGATCAAACCTTGCATCCAAAAAAATTTTAAAACTTTATATTCATAATAGCAACGCACTTACGTTTCCCCTTTATATTTTCTATTCAAACTATTAGTTCACTGAAAAATAATAGAAACAGAATAAGATGGTAAGTTGGACGAGGGCATTTTCGTAAAATCATACGTCTTTATCAAGTAGGAAATACACACTAGCAAATACACACTTATAAACTTCCAACCCAAGAATCTCTTCATTCAGTTTCATCAAGTGGCTTACATATACTTTTTAGCCATTGCAACTCTCAATCAGCTTCCTCCTCTTGTAGTCTTTGGAAGAACAGTCTCTCTCTTCCTTCTCCTTTTTATTCTCACAGTAACTGCTATAAAAGATGGATACGAGGATTAGAGAAGACACAGATCAGACAAAAATGAGAACAACAAAGAATCTCTTGTGACAATCCCTTGTGACATGGTGCTGATGTGGACAAGTGATCCTAGTGGCATTGCTTACATACAAACCATGAATTTAGATGGAGAGTCAAATTTAAAGACACGTTATGCTAGACAAGAAACATCCTTAATGCCATTAGGGTCAATATCAGGGGTAATTAGATGTGAACAACCTAATAGAAACATATATGAGTTCACAGCTAATAGAGTTAAATGGTCATAAAGTTTCCCTTAGTCAATCAAACATTATCTTACGTGGGTGTCAGGTGAAAAACACAAATGGGTTATAGGTGTTGTTGTGTATGCTGGACAAGAGACAAAAGCTATGCTAAATAGTGCAATTTCCCCTTCAAAAAGAAGCAGACTTGAACAAGCAATGAACTCAGAAACTATCTGGTTATCTATTTTTCTATTCATATTGTGTCTTGTTGTTGCTATTGGGATGTGTTTATGGCTGATGAGTCATCAGGATGCAATTGATACGATTCCTTATTACAGAAAGAGCTATCTTATAAAGGGAAAGTTTCCAGGAAAACCGTATAAATACTATGGGATTCCAATGGAGACGTTTTTTTTGCTTTTTTGAGTTCTGTTATTGTGTTTCAGATCATGATTCCGATATCTTTATACATCGCCATGGAATTGGTTCGATTAGGTCAATCTTATTTCATGATAGAAGACAAACACATGTATGATAGTAGTACAAACTCAAGGTTTCAATGCAGATCCTTAAGTATAAATGAAGATTTAGGTCAAATTTGCTATGTGTTTTCTGATAAAACTGGAACACTTACTGAAAACAAAATGGAATTTAGAAAAGCTTCTATTTTGACACGTGTATATATACTGTGTGTTTACTTGATTTCTTCAATTTTACCCCAGACCATGACTATTGACTAGCCTCTAAAAATCAGGTGTGCATGCTGAAATGGTGTTGACACGTGTATATATACTGTGTGTGTGTGTGTTGAAGAATAGCTGAAATGAAAAACTTACATGCCAACTAGAAATGGCTCTACATAAGAAAACAAGTGAACTTAAATCCACTGATGTGTTCACTTTCACCTACAAACCAAAAAAACATAAGTAAGTTTCTGCTTCAAATCAAATCAAAAGTCAAAACCAAACAAAAGCAGATGCATACCATTGCATAGAGACCTCGAAAAGCATCCTCCTTTTAAATATCATCCCGAATTTTGTTGACATTAAGAAATTTAAGTATTGTCAAATGATGTTTTAAGTAAAAATTCTAAGAAAAAGGAAATGAGGTTGAAGTTGTAAAAATTTTGGGATTACATGGCTAAAGCAATATGTCATGCTTGCATGAAATGCTCCGTGTGAGGTGATACAAGCTGAGGACAAACTCATGCAAGTCTACACAGGGTGATTGCACTATTTTAAGTGACTTATTAATCCCTTCACAAATAACATCAAAAAATACTAGAAGATGATACGACCCATGTTGGTAGAAGCTCCACCTGGTCGACTAGACCCGCTGTTGTTGGAACGAATTACCCCTCCACTAGTCTTGGGTGTGCCGATACTGAACTTGTTTTCATCTATCATAACAGCAAGAGTCATGGCTCTGGCCAAGTTTGCTGGCTGTAAAATACGAACGGCCGAACGTGTGTCATCCTTGAGACCATTAATGAAGGTACCTTCCAACACGTTTTCTGGTATGTCTCCCAACTGACATGATAGTCTCTCAAAATTGCTTACGTAGTCACGTACAGTTCTTTCTTGCCGGATGGCGAGAAACTGATGATAGATATTGCCTTCACCTGTTAACTGGAATCGCTCCAACAGCCGTTCTTTTAAATCCTCCTAAGAGCGGAATGGGTCCCTTGCTTGACTCCAACGAAACCAAGCCAGCGCCTTGCCGTCCAAGCAAATCGCTGTTGCCTTCAAACAATCACGTACACCAATGTCTTGGATCTCAAAGAAACGCGTCTTCCCCTTCGAAAATAGGAGCTTTAATCTTCCGAAATTCTCCCATTTTTCGACCCCCACCCTTGTTCTTAATAGCTTGGGTCCCTTTTTGAAGGATCCAAACTCGAGCTCAAATTCAGGATCTTCCTTGTCCTTCTCCTCCTCTTGAATGAGTTTCCCCTTGACAGTTTTCGTCAAGTTATTGATAGCTTGCAGGACTTCTGTGAATTGTGCAACATTCTCCTTCTTGGCGAGGTCAGCTTCCTCTCGAAGCTTGGTAAGATCCTGCTCCAAGGCTGCAACACCTGCCTCTAATCCATCTATCTTCTCAGAATTTGTTTTTGACATGTTGACACCAGAACCGTAGCAGCTCTGATACCAATTAATAGGTTCAAGATCCTAACCCGCAGGTAGGAACCTTAACCAGGCCTCCTGTAGTTCGAGAAACAGGGAATTCTCCAGCAAATCGTCTAAGACTTTTATTCCAGCATAAAACGTGATTTATCCCTAGAACATTAATTATATAGTCGTATTAACCTAATCATAATCCAAAACCAGATCCTAAAAAATAGGAATTCTAAACTAAATAAAAAACTATTATTCTAATTAAAAGGAAAGCTAAATAAAAGGAAAACATTTAAAAATTCTTTCTTGAATCTTAATGCTTATCCCTTCGTCAATATACTTGACCAAAACGACCAACATGGGTCGTATCAGATGATTCAGATGATAAACAAAAAAACAAATAAATAAATAAAGGACATTTGACACTTATAAAAAAGATAACTGATACTTGTCGCCATACCAGTTACTTAGCAGCAACCTCAAGAAACTTAGCTAGGCGTGGGTGCAAATGAGTTGGACAAACCTACTAAACAAAAAACACCAAAAAGAGTTAATATATAGTTAACATAAACCATTGTTAACAACTAGGCGTAATGAAATTGGATGACTATATTCCCAAATTACCCTTGCCAGGTCTCCAAGCAATGCAAATTGATATCTCGTACAATAGTTTTGAGTCCAACTCCATCAGCGTGTGCTTTTGAGTGAATTCCTTGGGATAAACCTTCCATATACGCTCTGTTATCCCTTTCCTTTTTGAACAAAACACCATAGCGAGACTCCAAATATGTAATAATAATCGATCGATAGAGTTTCTACATAAGTTGCAGGTGATCAAAAATGGCGGAAATCAGGAAATGTAAATTGTACCTTTAGCGAGATTAGGGTAAAGCCATCACGAATTAGAGCCATCATTACCTGTGGGAGACCTAGGGGAAGTTGATCGCCTCTATCCACCTGCCAAAAAAGTGAATCGTCTTCCCGTAAGTTTTCGGCGCTTTCTCCCGATCTTGCCGCTCAACCGGACCAGGGACGCCGGGAAGGAAAAGGACGTCGCTCTTCACCTCATACTCGTGGATGTGCCACATCGGCTTTTCTGATTCCGGCAAGGTTAAGAACAATTTTTATGTTATGATGTTTTGAACTCCTATTAACCGGGCATCGGCGACTGGACGATCGTAGATCAAGCACTGTCTCATATCCTCGTTTTGATGGCGATGGAGACGGCGGCATAAATGGAAGGGGGATATCAGAGCACAAAATAGAGAGAAAGGGGAGGCGGGAGAGAAAAGAGTCGAATGAGTGTTTAAAAAAGCCCTAGAAATTATCCCAATGATGTTCTGATATATGAATTGTTGAGGTATACAACAGAGATGGTATCGTGATTAGGGTTTGCAGAGAAAATGGAAGAATGGAACGAAGGGGATCTTGAAGCGGGGTATTAAAAATTTTAAGAATTTTGAGGGGATTTCATTTCCCCCTTTCAAGAACGCGCGTTTTAGTAAAAATCATAAAGCGACAATCACAGAGGACGCACGTTTTAGATAAAGTGCCCTCCGTGTTTTTTTTATTTTTTACATTAGACACTAATTTAAGGGCATGCAATAATGCGTGACCTAAATCCTCAAATTTTTTGAACAGACGACACGTTTTTATTGTCACTCTCTTTTGCGTAACATAAATCAGTGAGCGTCGTGATTTGCGCGTCGTGAAAGGGTCTTTTTCTTGTAGTGTAGAGACCATATTGAGGTATTTTGCTCGGACCTTCTTTATTTTTGGTGTTGATTCTTAGTGTTTGGGTTTTCTAACCCTTTTAAAGGTTGAATAAGTGGAGCATTTGGTCCCTTCTCGAGTTTATGTCTTGGATCTGGACCCAAAGAGGTCCAGAGACCTTAACCCTTGGAGCTTTATGAGTCATTTTGGGAGCCATGAGCTTGGGATGTCATTTTTGGGGCTAAATCACCAAGTTAGACCATTTTGATGTTGTATGAGTGTCAAGGTATGACCTTTACGTGATTATCATGCTAGGGAAGGCCAGATCTATGAATGTATGGAACAGATCTAACCTCAGGAGATCTGTGGAGTTTGTGCATGGCATGAACTCGCCGAGTCCGAAGAACAGACTCGGCGAGTAGGATGAGGGTTTCCCGTAAATCACTCAGCGAGTGGACTTGCCGAGTTGGGGAATAACTCGGTGAGTCAAGGAGAGTTAGGGGGATTGGAGTTCAAGGCGGAACTCGCCGAGTTGTTCTTGAGACTCGGCGAGTTGAGTCGGGGTGGCCCCGCGATTCATGCCAGGTGGAACTCGTCGAGTTAGGGGAAGTACTCGATGTGCCAAGAGAGGGACTAAGAGAGTCAGTGGACACGTGTAGACTCGCTGAGTCGCCCTAGTGCACTCGACGAGTCGGGTCAAAGTTTGACCGTTGACCTTGTTGACTTTTAGGGTTGAGTACAGTTGTATTTATGAGAGTATTTACTTTATGTGATTAGGCGGAGGCTAGATCACATTTTTACCGAGTCAGATATTTACCGAGACACCGAGGTGAGTCTTCTCACTATACGTTACCTAGAGTGGTATATTGTGTGGACCAGATGGTCTTATGTGTTATATATGAGATTATGTGCTATGTGTTATATGTATGTTGTATGATGTTGTAGACCGGACCGAAGGGTCCGACGATACAGACCGGGCCGGAGGGCCCAACGAGCTATGACCAGACTAGAGGGTCCAATGAGCTACGGGAATGGAGGGTCCCGCTGAGACACATCGACCGGAAGGTCATATTGTAGCCTCGAGTGGCGTATGTGTTGTATGCGGTATTTTGGGGAAGTCACTAAGCATTTGTGCTTACAGTTGTTATGTTATGTGTTTCAGGTACCGGTGATGAGCGCGGGAAGGCGTCGACATGATTCGTACACACACACATTGGAGTTTATATATATTATGATCTTGGGATTTTGTACTGATACAATGTTGATACAATGTTTTTAAAATGATTGTGAATGATATTTATGGTTTTTCAAAAGTGAAAAATTGTTCAAATTTTTACGGTGTTACAAGTTGGTATCAGAGCCTTGGTTTGAGGGATTCAGATGCATCTTCGGGCGTATCTGAACTCAAACTGAGGATTTGAGGAGAATTTTGATAATGAAGTAAAAATTATGAAAAGAGTAAAAAGAGTTTTGAGACAAACAAAGCAGAGTCGTGTGTACGATCAGCCAGCGCCCGAACGGTGAATCCCCAAAAGTACCCATACATTATGGGTTATGAGATATGTTATGTTACATTATGCATGCTAGAGTAGGCTAGGTATACATATTAGGACTAGAGTGGCCTTATTTGTGATGCCTTAGCCTAGGAGATTTATGCTGTTGAGATGCTTTGAGAGCGAGTAGATAGCAGTTAGGAGCTCATGAGAATAGAGTACTTGTAATCCAAGATCCAAGGAGGAGGACTTGGAATGAGTGCTGATGTGGTGTGGTCGGCAGTATTGGGCCCGTACTACTGAAGACACCAGATCAGTGGGCATTCTAAGTAAGAATCTTTTGGACAACGGAGGACAAGTAGGGTTGCGTCATCGAGTATGAGTATGCTCGATCGAGTCTCTGATAACTTTTGTTGTATTTCAGAGGCATCATGGTTGGGACTCGACACACACCTGAGAGCAGTGGTGTCAGCGACGAGGAGATCCGTCGATTGATTCATGAGGAGGTGGTTGCTGCCATCTGGGCTGAGATTCCTGAGATGTTTGGGGACATCAAGACCACATTGATTGAGACTTTTGATGAGCGGTGTGCAGCGCTGACTGAGGCTGCTGCAGCTACAACTACTACTGCTGTTGCTGCTGCCAGACCTCAGGGAGGTGACTCGTTGTTGTTTCGGAAGTTCAGCAACACGAAGCCACCAGAGTTCGACGGGACGCAGGACCCGATTGCCGCTATGAGATGGATCTCTGACATCGAGGGATGTTTTTATACGTGTTCTTGTCCAGAACACTTGAGGGTTCGGTTCGCCCTGAACCAGCTCCGCTTGGGAACGAAGGATTGGTGGAAGTTCGTGACGGCGAACTTCACTTTGGCTGAGATTTCCGAGGTGACCTGGGAGAGGTTCACCGATATGTTCAGAGAGGAGTATGTTCCCCTGGTGGAGAGGGAACGGTTGATTCAGGAGTTCTTGACCCTCAAGCAGGGTACTGATTATGTGGCAGTGATCACCAGGAAGTTTCATGAGAGGGCGATGTTTTGCCCTAAGCAGGTGTCTTCTGAGCAGGCTCGTATGAGCCGTTATCTGAGTGTGCTGAGGAGAGATATTGGGGAGTTCGTGGCGAACTCGACTTACCGGACATTTGTTGAGCTCCAGGAAAATGCCCGGAAGAGGGAGATTGAGTTGGAGACTCAGGCCAGGGAGGAGGCCGAGTCACAGAGGGTGGATCGGCGGCCGGCTCAGTCTCAGCCGGTAGCCAAGCGGGCTAGACCCGCCGATTCGAGATCTGGGGCGCGAAGGGCCGCACTTGTAGGAAGTGTGGTAAGAGTCACGAGGGGTCGTGTAGGGATAGAGTATGCTACAAGTGTGGGAAGGAGGGACATATCGCGAGGGATTGCCCCAAGGGATTTTCGGTTTGCTTTCATTGCAACCAGACCGGCCATCGGAAGGCCGAGTTCCCTCAGCTTCTTTAGGGGTCAGCGCAGGGGTCTGCGCTTGCTGCTAGGGCTACCGAGGTTCGGCCGGTGAAGGCCAAGGCCCCGAAGGCTCGTGGGAGAGCATTTCAGTTGACTGCGGAGGAGGTCCGCGCGACACCCGATGTTGTGGCTGGTATGTATTCTCTGTTCACCTTTTATTTGAGTTGAGTTTTTATGCTTATATGATGATATGCGTAGGTACTTTTCTTGTGAGTTTTGTGCCCGCTTTGGTATTATTTGACTCGGGTGTGAGTCGGTCGTTTGTTTCCGTAGCATTTAGTCAGCACATCGGTATCCGTCGAGCGGCGTTGGATCGGCCTCTACGAGTTTCCATAGCTGATGAGCGAGCAGTGTATGCTTCGGATGTGATTCGAGGATGTTTCCTTGAGATCTTTGGTGTGGAGTTTATGATAGATCTGGTTCCGACCGCGATGGGGGACGTGTGTGTTATAGTGGGTATGGATTGGTTGAGCCGATATGGAGTTGTGATAGATTGTGAGCGTCAATTGGTGATGATTCGAGACCCTAGTGGGGGAGTTCTTACGGTGTACGGTGAGGGTACACGTATGGGGTCAGCATTTTGCTCGGCCGCCAGAGCGAGACAGAGTCTACAGCAGGGCTGTAGGGGATTTGTGGCATATGTGATGGATGCGAGGGTTGATTCAGAGAGAACGAAGTCAGTTGATGAGGTCCCGATAGTGCATGAGTTACCGGATGTGTTTCCAGAGGAGTTGTCGGGTGTGCCTCCGGAGAGGCAGGTAGAGTTCGGTATTGAATTGGTTCCGGGAAGTGCGCCTATCGCCAAGGCGCCTTATCTCCTTGCGCCTCCGGAGATGCAGGAGTTATCCTCGTAGCTCCAGGAGCTGCTGGGGAAGGGATTCATCAGGCCGAGCAGTTCGCCATGGGGGGCGCCTATTCTTTTCGTCAAAAAGAAGGATGATTCGCATCGGATGTGCATTGATTATCGGGAGTTGAACAAGTTAACGGTCAAGAACCGTTACCCATTGCCGAGGATCGATGATTTGTTCAATCAGTTGCAGGGAGCATCTTGGTTCTCCAAGATCGATTTGAGGTCTGGGTATCATCAGGTGAGGGTGCGGGAGGAGGACGTCCAGAAGACAGCATTCCAGACTCGTTATGGGCATTACGAGTTCGTGGTGATGCCTTTCGGACTCACCAACGCACCGCCGGTGTTCATGGATCTCATGAACAGGGTGTGCAGACCGATGTTGGATTGCTTAGTGATCGTGTTCATCGACGACATATCGGTGTATTCGAGATCCAGAGAGCAGCATGAGGAGCATTTGAGGGAGATCCTCGGAGTTCTGAGATCGGAGAGGCTTTATGCCAAGTTCTCCACATGTGAGTTCTGGCTACGAGAGGTTCAGTTTCTGGGGCATCTCGTTAACCATAATGGGATATTGGTTGATCCGGCCAAGATTGAGGCGGTTATGAGGTAGGAGGTGTCGAGATCACCCACCGAGATCAGGTGCTTTCTGGGTTTGGCCGGCTATTATCGGAGATTTATTAAGGATTTCTCCAAGATCGCCGTGCCACTCACCAAGTTGACCCGGAAGGGTGTTGCGTTTTCTTGGGGTCCGGAGCAGCAGACCTCGTTCGAGACACTTCGCCAGAAATTATGCGAAGCCCCAGTGTTAGCCCTTCTAGAAGGGATGGAGGATTTTGTGGTATATTGTGATGCATCGATATCCGGATTGGGAGCGGTGCTTATGCAGAGGGGGCATGTGATAGCATATGCATCGAGGCAACTTAAGTCTCACGAGTCGAGGTATCCCACGCATGATCTGGAACTGGGAGCGGTAGTGTTCGCCCTCAACATCTGGCGACATTATCTGTATGGGGTTCGGTGTAAGATATACACGGACCACAAGAGCTTGAAGTATTTGATGGACCAGCCCAACCTGAATATGCACCAGAGGAGGTGGTTGGATGTGGTCAAGGATTATGATTGTGAGATCCTGTACCACCCGGGCAAGGCTAATGTTGTAGCAGATGCACTGAGCCGTAGGGCGGAGGGCGCCCTAATGCGAGATGTTTGTTTGAGATTGACAGTGATGACCCCGGTGTTGGATGCTATTCGCGGGGCCCAGGCTGAGTCTGTGAGGCCAGAAAGCCAGAAGAGAGAGCGAGTTGTCGGGCTGGTATCGGAATTCATTACCGATAGCCGGGGGCTTATGACATTTCAGGGTCGGATATGGGTACCGTCCGTGGGTGGAACGCGTACCATTTTGATGGAAGAGGCTCATCGATCGAATTCTCGATCCATCCCGGGGCCACTAAGATGTATTTGGACCTGAAAAAGGAATATTGGTGGCCCTGTATGAAGAGGGATGTCGCATGGTTTATAGAGAGATGCTTGACCTGTCACCGGGTGAAGGCCGAGCAGCAGCATCCACATGGTAAGCTGCAACCATTAGAGATTCCCGAGTGGAAATAGGAACAGATTACCATGGATTTCATCACCAAATTGCCAAGGACCGCGAGGGATGTTGATGCAATTTGGGTGATTATGGACAGATTGACGAAGAGTGCTCACTTTCTGTCCATCAGTGAGAGCTCTTCCGCGGAGAGGTTGGCAGAGATATACGTGAGAGAGGTGGTATAGCAGCACGGAGTGCCGATCTCGATTGTCTCATATCGAGATGTACGTTTCACTTCCAGATTCTGGAAGAAGTTTCATGAGGAATTGGGTACGAAACTACATTTTAGTACCGCATACCACCCACAAACTGACGGACAGAGTGAGCGGACGATTCAGACGCTCGAGGACATGCTCCGATCATGTGTGTTGGATTTTGGCAGGAGTTGGGACACGTATTTGCCCTTGGCAGAGTTTTCTTATAACATCAGCCATCATTCGAGCATTGGCATGCCGCTCTTTGAGCTGTTGTATGGGAGGAGGTGTCGAACCCCTATTTGCTGGGGAGAAGTAGGGCAGCGTGTGATGGGTAGTACCGAGATTGTGCTTCAGACGACAGAGCAGATCCAGCAGGCCAAACAGAGGTTGTTGACCGCTCAGAGTCGTCAGAAGATATATGCAGACAGACGCCGGTCCGAGCTCGAGTTTCAGGTCGGCGACTTCGTGTTCCTGAAGGTCTCTCCTTGGAAAGGAGTGATCCGATTCAGGAAGAGGGACAAGTTGGGGCCCCGATATATTGGTCCTTTCAGGTTGATCGCGAGGGTAGGCAGGGTAGCCTATCGTTTGCCAGCAGAGTTGGGTCAGATTCATGACACTTTCCATGTGTCGCAGCTACGAAAGTGTATAGCCGACGAGTCGGCAGTGGTGCCACTAGAAGATATTCAGGTGGACGCGAGCCTGAATTATGTTAAGAGACCGGTGGCGATTAGGGATCGAAAGATCAAGGTTTTGAGGAACAAGGAGGTGCCTCTGGTCCAAGTCCAGTGGCAGCATCGGAAAGGGTCAGAGTTAACTTGGTAACCGGAGCGTGAGATGCGGGAGCAACATCCAGAGTTGTTTGCAGAGTGAGACTTCGAGGGCGAAGTCTGATTCTAGTGGGGGAGAATTGTAACATCTGGATTCCCAGGTATTATATTTTGTTCTTTTATTTTTGGGTATTGTGAGGAGACTCGGCGAGTTGGCGTCTAAACTCGCCGAGTATGGTCGCGGATTCGTATGCGAGTTCACAGTTGGACTCGGCGAGTTCATGAGTGGACTCAGCGAGTCCACGCTGTTTAATGAAACCCTAATTTCCAGGGTTTGAGACCTATTTAAAGGGTCTTAGGGCCGTCATTTGCGGCCACCAACCCCTAGAGAGAAACCCTAAGAGATCTAGAGCGTTTGTGAGGAAGGAGAGGCCATTCTTGATCCTTTTGTGGGTGTTTTTGCAAGAAGGAGGTGACCAAGGCAAGAGGAGGCTGAAGGAGGTGCGATTTTGGTGATTTTTGAGTTCATAGAGACCATATTGAGGTATTTTGCTCGGACCTTCTTTATTTTTGGTGTTGATTCTTAGTGTTTGGGTTTTCTAACCCTTTTAAAGGTTGAATAAGTGGAGCATTTGGTCCCTTCTCGAGTTTATGTCTTGGATCTGGACCCAAAGAGGTCCAGAGACCTTAACCCTTGGAGCTTTATGAGTCATTTTGGGAGCCATGAGCTTGGGATGTCATTTTTGGGGTTAAATCACCAAGTTAGACCATTTTGATGTTGTATGAGTGTCAAGGTCTAAACTTTACGTGATTATCATGCTTGGGAAGGCCAGATCTATGAATGTATGGAACAGATCTGACCTCAGGAGGTCTGTGGAGTTTGTGCATGGCATGAACTCGCCGAGTCCGAAGAACAGACTCGGCGAGTAGGATGAGGGTTTCCCGTAAATCACTCAGCGAGTGGACTTGCCGAGTTGGGGAATAACTCGGTGAGTCAAGGAGAGTCAGGGGAACTGGAGTTCAAGGCGGAACTCGCCGAGTTGTTCTTGAGACTCGGCGAGTTGAGTCGGGGTGGCCCCGCGATTCATGCCAGGTGGAACTCGTCGAGTTAGGGGAAGTACTCGATGTGCCAAGAGAGGGACTAAGAGAGTCAGTGGACACGTGTAGACTCGCCGAGTCGCCCTAGTGCACTCGACGAGTCGGGTCAAAGTTTGACCGTTGACCTTGTTGACTTTTAGGGTTGAGTACAATTGTATTTATGAGAGTATTTACTTTATGTGATTAGGCGGAGGCTAGATCACATTTCTACCGAGTCAGATATTTACCGAGACACCGAGGTGAGTCTTCTCACTATACGTTACCTAGAGTGGTATATTGTGTGGACCAGAGGGTCTTATGTGTTATATATGAGATTATGTGCTATGTGTGATATGTATGTTGTATGATGTTGTAGACCGGACCGAAGGGTCCGACGATACAGACCGGGCCGGAAGGCCCAACGAGCTATGACCGGACCAGAGAGTCCAACGAGCTACGGGACTGGAGGGTCCCGCTGAGACACATCGACCGGAAGGTCGTATTGTAGCCTCGAGTGGCGTATGTGTTGTATGCGGTATTTTGGGGAACTCACTAAGTATTTGTGCTTACAGTTGTTGTGTTATGTGTTTCAGGTACCGGTAATGAGCTCGGGAAGGCGTCGACATGATTCGTACACACACATTGAAGTTTATATATATTATGATCTTGGGATTTTGTACTGATACAATGTTGATACAATGTTTTTAAAATGATTGTGAATGATATTTATGGTTTTTCAAAAGTGAAAAATTATTCAAATTTTTACGGTGTTACAATTAATGTGTGATAAGAAACTTGAACAAGAGGGACTTTTTCTTTGTGCATCCCCAACAACAATAAGAAAGTTGAACCTATATGTGTTTTTTGATTTGAAATTTGTTAATTTTATTTTGAGGGTGAGTGCTTTTAGTAATCATGTGGATGATGTGTGTGTGGTTTTACTATGTATTTTTCGTTGCAGGTTATGGAGATGAAGGTGGGTCGAGATCGTGAGGGAGAAAGAGAGAGATCTTTTATTTTTTTAATTATTAAAATAAATAAATAGGTATTATTTTTTTTTTTTTAAAAAGTGGGATATATTTTGTTTTCAATGCAAAAATGGTCTCTTAGAAGTAAAAAGACAAATATACTCTCATGTGAGAGGCACATGAGGAGGTTAACATCATCAAGTTAACGGAAGTTAAGTTCAGGGACCAATTCCACATACAAACCACTTTAAAAAAACCAAAAATCAGAAAAAAAAAAAAAAAAAAAAAAAAAAAGAACCTCAGGGTTTGGACTAAGTCCCCAAAATTTTGCATAACACATGACCATTTTTGCAGTTTTATCATGTCAAATAAAACATTAAGACTACTCCCATTGGGGTTATATGGGCGAGCCGCTCACCCATTGTAGATTAAAAGAAAATGAAAACAAAATTACTTTTGGTGAACTAGGCCAGAGACACAACCTCATTTCACCAGAGCTCAGCTCTTTTTATCATTAAATAAACCCACGTGTCAATCACTTAGTATAGGTAAAATAGCTTTTGTAATTGAATTTTAATTTTGTTAATAATTGTATTTATTTGAGTAAGAAATTAAATAAAATATATCAAAATACATGATTAATTTTTCTCTACTAAATGATACCAATATTGATATAATATTTTTTATATTTTTTTGATATAAAATTGGATTGGATTGGATTGCTAATGGATGTAAAAGATTGAGTTTAATTAAATTAAAGATGTAAAAGTAAAAGAGATTAGTTTTATAATAAATAGATTGGGTTGTGAATGGGGAGTGGGGGGTGCCAAAATGATTGGGCTAATTTCCCATAAGAGAAGATTAAAAATGAACGAAGTTTTTTTTTTTTTTTTTTTTTAACTTAAAATGGGCACTCTACGACTTTGGGCCTTGGGCTTTCACATGATTTACAAAATAAAACGAAAAGCCATAATTCTTTATTCATTCTTTGTTCCACTCAATAGTCATATTCAAATCCTCTAGAGTCTAGACCTCAACCATACATTTTCTTTTTTAAATCTTTTTTATATTTAGTAGTCATTCTTTAATTTATGCTATTTTATTTTCCTCGATCGCAATAGTGCTGCCGTTGAATATCTTTGATCAGTTTTCTACTATTTACACTACTTTTCGTTGTTGTTTTAGACAATTTATATTACTGCTGTTTTCTTAATTAATAACTAGAGTATGTCATATAGTTTTTGTTTGAAATAAGATGATAAAACGAGCTGGAAATCAAAACATTTTTTTAATGTTCAAGAGGCACCACACCATATAACAAAGTTTAGAATAAGATTTAAAATGATTTTGTTAAACCCTATATGCAATGCGTTTTAAACTTTTGATTTTAAACCACACACAACACAGGAACACCCCTAATTATAGGACCCAGTTTAACATTTTTCTTGTAATACAACACTTTTTCTTGTTACCCACATTTAAAGCTACTTTTGACCTGACCCTAAAAAAATATAATTTAGTTCCTCTTTTTACCTTTAACATATCGAAATTATGGATCCGTCTCTAATATCATGATATCAATAAAAACTTGTCGCATTTTCCATTGGTATATGTAGTGAAAAAGTTTGGCTGGGTTACACCCATATCATTTTTTTGTGTTGTTACATGTCATGTAACACCATACCATAATTAGGAAATATTTATCACACCACATTATTATTATTTTTTTAACTAAATGGCTATAAAAGGAATTAAATGAAATTAAATGAAAAAGCATGATTGGTCAATTGCCTCATTTTTCTTGTCCAACAGCATTAAGCTACGTTGCCTCCTCAAACACCTCTTAATATAACATGGCAAGAGGATGGTTTTTCAAAAGCTTAACACCGTTAAAGGGTGTCATTGCCAAGTAGCCTTAATGTCTTTACACTTAAGTCGTTAAGGGGTATCGTTGTCAAATAGTCTTAGGAGCTGTTTGTTTTTTCTGAGACAAAATGTCTGCAATTTGCGGACCACATCTATAGACCTCTGCAGTAAAAGAGGTGGACCAAACGTTTTCACTCTGAATAAAGAAGACTGTTTGTTTTTTTAACATCTGCATGCTACTAAAATAAACTAAAATCTAAATAAATTTCAAAGTGATTTTTAATATTTTTATAACTTTGTTGTAAATAATTAACAAATCTAGATTAACTTTTATGTACTATTGTATAAAATGTGAAAATAAAAATGGTACAAATTAAAGTATATATTTGATAAAAACCAACAATTTTGGTCACAAAATTATATTCCCTCCGTCTCAATATTATTGTCCACAGACAAAAAACATACAGATTAAGAAAAACATTAATTACCATTAACTTTATATAATAAAATGGCAGTTTTGTCCTTACTTTGCATTTAATGTTCCATTAAATGTTTAGTTTGTTAAGTAATAATGAGAGGGTATTTTGGTAAAAATGTTATTTATTTTTGGAAGTGGACTATTATTTTGGGACAAACCAAAAATGAAAGATGAACTATAATTTTGGGACGGAGGGAGTACATAAACATTGTAATTAAAAATCAAAGAATTTGATATATATAAATTCATGGAAATAAACTTCGATTTTTCAATTAAATCAATTAAAAACGTAACATAAATATTACCCAAGAAATTGAGAATATTGTATTAAATAATGTTTTATAAAATTTGGCACAAAAAATATAAGAATATATTACGATTTTTTTTTCATATTTATATAAACAACTTGAACAAACATTATTGTAATAAATCTTTATTTATAAATTTGTCAAAAATATCATGTTTGTGTTATCGAATTTTTTTTTTTTAAATATTGTAACTTTTTTTTTCAAATTGTTTATCATTAATAAAGTTAGAATAAATATAAATTAAAAAAAAAAAGTAAAAATAATAAAGATATATGTGTTTTTTTAAGCTAGAAGATGTCTGTAGATATTAGAAGACTTTGGTCCATATTTGCGCCAAGAAGAGGGCGCACAGAAATTTTTAGGTCTGCAATCTTCAAAAAAACAAACAGCCTGCAAAGGCTGAGTCTGCGCGTGGTCTGCATGACACAGATAGAAGATGTCAAAAAGATCTACAATCAAAAAACAAACGACACCTTAATGTGTTTACACTTACACCTAAAATCATTTTAATGATGTTTTTATGAGTTTTGTATTTATCAAAGTATTTTAAATTAGAAATATTTTTTATTTAATATCTTTTTAGTTTGTATGATTTACGCAATTGACATCCATCTTTTTATGGAATCTTTGTTTTGTAAATCTACCAATATGTGAAAGGAATTTATGTTGAACGAATTGTCTTTTTTATCCTTGTAAATATTATTTGTTTTATAAAAAATTAGGTTATAACATGTGAAAACCACGGTTAACAAATTAAATAAATATTAATAGTTTAAAATTATAATGATTAATACATTATTTTCAAAGAGTTATTAATTTACAAAATTATGTAATTTGTTTGTAACTTTATAATGATTGATTAAAATTAATATGCAAAATGTTTGAAAGATACAGACGATGTTTATTATGTGTGAATTAATAAAAAATGATGATATTGTATAATGAAATATAAAAATGAATAGACTGAAAACAACTACAATCAATTATGTAAATACAATTGTTCTATGAAAAATTAAAAATTAAGTTATTGTAAAAAACATATATGAAAACATATAACAAATTACAAATGAAAATTAAGAATAAAGTGAGTTTCACAATTACTAAATAAAAATATTATAAGAAATAAAATTCTACAAATTGTTTATAAAATTTTAAAACTTCTTTATACACAACATTGGAAGTTCTATTTATAATTCTACAATGCTTATCTAAAATTAACAATTTTCATCATTCTCTACTTTGAATTTTAGAAAAAGACAACATACAATTTTTCATGTGTAAACAGGTTCTTTAAGAAACAAACCAACCTCCAATATTATATGGTAACCTTATTTTAGTTCATGTCAATCAGATGATTATATTATATGAGAAGTTTTTTTTTGGCAAATTTTCGAAAGATCTCATGGTGGAGCTGTTGTTGAAGCTTAGCATTAGTGTTTACAAAACCAAAGAAAGTTTGGTTTAAAGTTTTGAGTAACTTGGGTTCAAGATACTGATTTGCTTAATCAAATAACTAATTAAGATTAAACATGAAAAAATAATCACATTAATTTTTTACCAAAGGTAAATAAAAACTAACATAGAAACACTAAATGTAAAACAATAGTTGTAAAAAACAAAAACATTTGTTGAAATGGTGGTGTAGTGAGTATTATGGTTGATAGGCCACATCAAGTGCTAAAATGAATCTATAACAAACAAAAGCTTCTCTTTAATTATTTAAAAGTGCTAAATAAATTTATAATTTTACATGGCACAAATACACAAATATGAAATTAAACAAAGATTGAATAAGCAATGAACTAATAAAAATTGAAAACAACTATAAGCCATACGTGATGTCATAAAAACTCATTTACCATATTTATTCATAACTTACATTTCCCCAAGTGTTCAAACAACACCAAACAATGCAAAGTGTATCATACTGCAACCTTTCACTTACACATCTTCATAGACATGAAAACAAACCATTTAAATCTCAATGTTCAAAAATACTAACAATTAAGAACCTTAATCCCAAATAAACCAAATTGCCAAAAATATTAAACAAAAACGTGGAGTTACCATAAACAAAAAAATTACTTGTAAGAAATAATGAACATTTTGATGTGTCAACCTCAAAAAAAGAAGACAGGGGGTTGCAACTCGATTTATTCTTCAAAGTAAACCTAGGAGTATAACCAAGTAAAATCAAAAGTAAATCCCTTTTTCTTGCATATGTCCATTGTATTCTTAAACATGCTACATATAGACACAACATTGCAATTCCAACAGAGCTTACTCTTTATATTAAAACAGTTTTAAAAAATAAACCACACACATATGGTAGAAAGGTAACTATGTTGATATATCTTGTATTTTCCTATTTTTATTAGGGTTAAATGCTCAAGATTTAGCAATATACTTCCTTAATACTCTCTAAATCCCTTTTGTCATCAAGTAGCATGTTAAAACATGCAAGAAAATTAAGTAACTATTAAAAATTGAAAGTAAGAGAAATGAAAGAGTCTAAGAACATACCATACGTTTTTTTGTGTTCCACAACCACCAATCTATCAATTTCAACATGCTAAAGATCTATATATAAATTAAAATCTATTTTAATATGTAAACTATTAAGTCGTAGTGTGATAACCTGTTGAAATTGCCACTAAACCAAAGTAAAGACTCTCATAGTTGATAATGTAATTGTATTTCTCTTAGATATTTCATCAAACACCTTTAGGGCACATTTAACATGGATAGCCACAAAAGAATACACATTAGAATCATCCACATCAAACCATTTGAAGAAAAAAGAGACTGGAACACCAAAATAAAATATCATTCCAAAATCTTAACTAATAGATTAAGTCAATATTGCCTCTGATGCATGCTTGAGACTTTCGAATCCTTGATGCATCTAAGTGGCTTTCTTTATTGAACATTAGGGCTGGCTTAACCAGTTTGGGGACTCTAAGCGAACCAAAAATTTAGAGCCTTTGACAATTACTATATTTAATGTTATAAACCCTCCTCCTTTATATGGGCTTGGAACCGACAATAATAAACTAAAACTTTGGGGCCTTTGACAATTAATATATTTTTGTGTTAATATATTTTATGACATAAAGTTATTTTTCTAGCCTTTTTAGATGTAAATTCTGTAATGAAATTTTCATAATCAATTTCTTTTACTAAATGTTTTTCAGTTGACAAAATATCTAATCCATTTAATCTTTCTTGTGATATTTTAGATCTTAAATAATTTTTTAACAGTTTTAATTTAGAAAAACTTCTTTCTGCAGAGGCAACGGTTATCACGTTCTAAATGTATAATATGTTTTAAAAGTTTTAGTTTATGAAATAAATCTAAATCATCAATATCTAAGCTATCATCATGCTTTAAAGATTTTTCAATATTTAAACAATGTTCTTTTAAAGTATTTTTATCAAATGATTTTAATTTTTCTATACTAAATAGAAAACAAAAAATATTTTTGAACTCGTTAAATTGCTCAAACCTACTTTTAAGTGAAGTAATGGTTTTATCTACTATATATAAAAAGTAATCAACTTTAAATAACTGATGAGGAGTTTTAATAGTTTCATCAGCAACATTTTCATCATATCGTCTATTTCTTTGAATGATACGTTTTTCACAAAATTCAGGTTTTACGTTCATTTCTAAGCCAATTCTTTTGCATAATCTACAGCCTTTTCAAATCCGTTTTCTCTATATTCTTCAAAGAAACACAAAAGTCCATTTAGTTGGTCTATAGCGTCATCTATACACATATCATTTGATTGCAAGCTTTTACTAACAGTGTTAATAGCGAACAAAACATCATACCAAATAATTATTCCTAATAAAAATTCATAGTTTTCAAGTTCATATGTAGCTAAAAATTTAGCCTCACTTTTAATTTTTGAATCTCCAAAATTTTTGGATAATTGTAAAAGTGCTTTTCTTAATTGTGGTGCTTGAAATCTAATTGCTTTTACACTTTCTATCCTACTTTCCCAACAAGTTTTCGATAATGATTTAAGTGTTAGGTTTGATATATTATCTTGTAATATTTTCCACATTTGAGTTGATGAAGCAAATATCGAATATATATGTTGTATAACTCCAAAAAATCCACTAGATTTATCACAAGAATTACCCATATCACAAATTACTAAATTTAAACTATGACAACCACAAAGAGTGTAGAATGCTCTAGGGTTAATATCTAACAATCGTTTTTGTGCACCTTGATGTTTTCCTTTCATATTTGATCCATTGCATAACCTTGACCCCTAACATCATTTATATCTAGTCCTATATTTTTAATCTCATCAACTATAGCATCATATAAGCCTTTACCTGTTGTATTATCTACAATTAAAATTCCTAGAAAGTACTCCTTAACTTCTATTGGAGTTGTTGAAAGATCTAAACATTGTAAGATAATTGATATTTGTTCCTTATCACTTGTATCAGGAGTACAATCAAGTATTATTGAAATGTATTTAGCCTTTTTTACTTTTTTAATAATTTTACTTTTAACTTCTTCTCCAAATAAACTAATAAGTTCATTTTGCATATTATGTCCAAGATAATGATTATGAATTTCTTTGTCATAAATTCTCTTAATATGTTCTTGCATAATAAGATCAAATTCCACAATCATTTCAATTATAGTTAAAAAATTACCATTATTTTCTTCATAAATTTTTTCATTTGTTCCACGAAATGCTAAATTATTTTTATTAAAGTTTTTACTACAACAATGATTCTTATTAATACATTTTCCAATGTTCTTTCTCTTTATTTATTTGTTCTTAGATTTCCTTGTTAATTGTTTTATTATTTGCTAATCTAGTTTATAAGTCAATCCATGACCTCATATTAAAAATGTGTCCGTTACTTGCTTCATGTCTTTTTAGTATACTAGAAATATTGTTCCGATCATTGTTACATTTATGTGTCAGTGAACATGTAGATGTATTCACATTAAATAATTTACAACAAAAACAAAAAACTCCATCTACATCTATGAAACAAACAAACCATGTTCGTTCGTATTTTTCCATTTTTTTTCTTTTTTGCATATAAAGAGATGTACTAAAGCTTCTTAAATGTTGCTCTTTTGGAAATTTAAAATCATAAGTTTTAATAGGACCTTTTTCTATAATTAAATGTATTAAATTAGTACTAATATTATTCCATCTACTTGGATCATCTATGTTTAAAGGCGTGTTATCATTTTCACTATTAGTTTGTTCGTTATCAATTTCAATATTAGTTTGTTCGTTATCATTTTCACTATTAGTTTGTTCGTTATCAATTTCAATATTAGTTTGTTCAATATTAGTTTGTTCGTTATCAATTTCAATATTATTTTGTTCGTTATCAATTTCAATATTAGTTTGTTCAGTATCATTTTCAATATTAGTTGGTTCATTATCATTATTATCAACATTAACTTGTTCTGGTTCATTATCAACATTAGTTTGTTCTTGTTCATTATCAACATTTTTGTTTGTAGTTAAGTATTTTAAAAACGACCAATTTTGTTTATGTATAAAAGCTTCTTCTTGCATTTTTTGTTTCCTTTTTGAAGCACCTGATTCGTAGTTTCTCTTTGACATGTTTATTAATTATTTGATTAATAATAACTATAAGTATAAAAGATATGGATTAGGATTATACCGCCCCTGAGATAACGGAAAGCTAAAAAACAATGGAATCAGCCAATCTGGAACCAGTAAACAATGAAATCAGCCAATCTGGAATTAGTGAACAATAGAATCTGCCAATCTGAAATAAAAAATCTGAAAATTGAAAAGATTAACAACTTTGATCATTCATGACATTTGGATAAATCCAAAAGCAATTAAAATACAAATTACATAACTTAATAATAAAACATTGTGTTTTAATCAGAAGACATTATATATAACAAGATGCCAAACAAGAATCTTATTCAAAACAAAACCAGATTATGAGGCCAAACCACAGAATTCAAATCAAATGTCACATGTTTGATGAATTTGATCAAAAAAGCTTGTTCTATCATTCTATGGGTACATTCCATCAGAATTCACATCATTGAAAAGATCAAAAGATTAACCCTAATCAGCTATTAACCCCAATTACATAATCAGATAATAGAAAAATCAAAACTCAAAACTGAAAATACAAGCACATTACCGTTTCAAATTCACGACAATAGAATATCAGATTTTGATTTTTGAGCAATTGAGAAACTGAGAATGAAGAAGGAAGAAGAATCGAAGTCTGAAGAACAACAACGATTCAATCTTTTAGTGCGGAACAGTGGAAGAATCGATTGAAGAAGGCCTAAAATCAAGTCCGAGAATGGAGAAAAAGAACGGAAGTTTAATCGTCTTGAGTCTTGACGAGTTGACATCGTCGCTTGTAGTTGAAAGAATCGCAGACGTGATTTTTTGGGGAATGGGGAGTATCACATGGACCAAATCAGATGGAGACTAGAAGCTGGACTTGAAATTAAATGGGGCCCCTTACAATTTGGGGCCTAAGCCCTACCCTTACTCACTAAAGCATAAGGTCGACCCTATTTAACATCAAATGTGATCATACACAAGAACATGAATCAAATAAAAATCAAAACCAACCCCCTTTTTCCAAGTCACAAAAGCTAATTAATTAGATATAAAGAAAAAAATATCATTAAAGGTTCTAGTTATGGAGTTACCAATCCTCTTTAATTAATGATGATTACATTTGTTAAATGGCTCAATCAAGTTTATATTTATTAAATAAAAAGAATCAATTTTTTTTGTTACAAAGTCTTCAAACCAATAACTAAAAATCAAAATAAAAAATATATATATTTATTCAATATGGTTTCCACATTTGACAGAAAACTTGTTATCTTAAGCAACGCCATGCTAATAATATCAACACTTAGATTCTAAACATTTATCAAAGTCCAACTGTTAAACATGCCTGAAACCATGACAAAAACATTAAACATTTAACTAATTTAAACATCCCCATCCAAATTCAAATAATTTAAATGAAAACATTACCAATTAGAATGATTTCAAATCAGATGAAAACATTTATCGAAAGAGCAGCCTCATGGTCCAACTCTCAGTAGTCTCGTTGCCCAGGTCTCAATATTCATGTTGTTCATCTATTGCTAGTAGCTCATTTCCCGACCTTCATCGGCCCTGTTGACCAGCTCTTGACAGCAGACTCACTACACAACTCCCGACAACAAACTTCATTGTCCAGCTCTTAGTAGTATCACTACATAGTTGTCGACAAGCAGCCCCGCTGCATAACTCTTGGCAAAAAACCAAGATAGTGAGGCACCGATTATCACTACAGCTAATGATGCAGCAAAGCATTAGGTGTCATTATACTTTAACCCATAATGATCACTCGGGCCAGACACATAGATTGTAGGCTGCTACACCCAATCTGCAAGATTCAGTACCTTTGCCATGAGTTGCCTGGCTTCTCAACCTGACTCCATTATAGTGGAAAGCTCTGCCTATAAGGTTTAGTATTTCATCTTGAGTCACGTAATTATAATGACAAGCTCCACCTACAAGGTTCAACATCCTTGCCTTGAGTCGCTTGGCTTCTCAACCTGACTTCATTATAGCGGCAAGCTCCGCCTGCAAGGTTCAGCACCCTTGCCTTGAGTCGCTCAACTTCTCAGCCCGACTCCATTATTACAGCAAGCTTCGCCTGCAAGGTTCAACATCCTTTCCTTGAGGCACGTGACTTCTCAGTCCGGCTCCACTGCAGTGACATGCTCCGCCAACAAGGTTTAAAGGCTCGTAACCTTTTTCCCATATGATTCTACGATGATCTCCCGCGTGATGTATCTACGATCGCTGGCAGCTAAGCCCGATCTATTCCATGTGATGCTCTCATGCGTGATGTAACCACAATCTCTGGCTGCCAATCCCAATCTGTTCCATGCGACGGTCTCCTGCGCGACATCTCTATAATCGCTAACTGCAAAGCCCAAACTATTCTTCTAAGCCACGCAACATAAGTCGCACATTGTTGCGCACCGTAAATCGCACATTATAAACTTGTGTCATGCTTAACACCACACATATGGTGTGTCTTCTCCTATAATCAACATGGTTTCCCTGTGCTCAACAATCAATAAGGCGTTTCTATAACAAGGGTACCTTTCAACAAAATGTCATCACAACAACAACCCTGCTACCTACAACCTTTCAGCATCTTTGTTTCCTGGCTCTTGCAACGGTCTTGCTGTGCAAACCCTACCTATAGCCTCGCCGCTTATCCCTCAGGATCTCAGTTTCCCATCACTCATCAACGGTCTTGTTACACAACCCTACCTATAGCATCGTCGCTTATCCTTCAAAATCTTTGTTGTCTGGATCTCGGTAACGGTCTTGCTGTGCAACCCCTACCTATAGCCTTGCCGCTCATCCCTCAACATCTTTGTTTCCTGGCTCTCGGCAACAGTCTCGATGTGCATCCCCTACCTATAACCTCTACTACTTATATTACGTTAAACAACCTTATGACTTATCGGTTTGACAACATCAGTCTCAGATATGATTCTTGCTACCTTTTATTATGCCACCGACTTCGTTGTTATAGCAACCATGCCTTATTCACTATAGTCTGATCCGGCTACCTATGCTACCCACATCATACTGGGGGGAATCCAGCTAGGTATAGCCCAAGCAAAAAATACCTTCAAGATATTTATCAATGCTCACGTAAAGCAAAATATGTAGATGATTGTCGGCGACATTCCACTAAGATGATATGAAATGCCACACCATCTGCGCTACACACTCATATAGCAGCCATGATCTATGTGTCATCATCAGTAACGACCTTACTACATGACTAAAACAACAACTATATTGAATAGCAGTCTCAGGGACTAAATGGAAAGGTTATGCTTTTTAGCTACCTTGGCCCGACATCTTATCAACATAATTGTCGCATAGCAGCCCCGCTCCGCATAACATCATCGGCATCCTTGATATGTATAACGACAACAACAACTACGTTGCATCTCACCACCGGATCATACTCTTGACAAGGAAAGATCATTAAGCCAACCCATGCTTGGCTCATCGCACAACACCATGACTCTCGTGGGAGAGGTTCGATCGTTCTCTTTATTATTTGATGCATTGGAGCTTTGTGTGGTCCGATCCGATTGTCAGCAATCCAATCACATCGGACTAGGGGGACTTGATGACAAAAAGTTTATATGACTAAGTCCAGTCCAATGTCATTGGCTGCGTACCAATAAAATCAGACTGGGGGGGACTTGATGATATTAGGTCCATTAGCATGGTCCAGACAGCTCTGGCATGCCAGCCTTTCCTGGCGCTCTCTTGCCAGCCCTTGTCACACCCCAAAACCGGAACAGCGGAAACG
Organism: Lactuca sativa; assembly: GCF_002870075.4. Lineage (NCBI taxonomy): Eukaryota > Viridiplantae > Streptophyta > Magnoliopsida > Asterales > Asteraceae > Lactuca > Lactuca sativa. The sequence continues at coordinate 184,770,027 of NC_056627.2, forward strand.
TTCGGGGTGGATGACGTCATGTCAAGTATCACAACATATGCAATATAGTAATCAAAGTACAACAATCATTGCATTAATAGTAATAGTTTTACATAAGTTACATTTAATAGAGACATCAAAGTAATACAGAAACTAATATAGTTGCAGCTCGGTACTAAACTGTCTTCACCAAAAGCTCATGGGATGTACCTGTCTACTGCTGACCTGAGAATACAAGTTATTTTGAAAGTGAGTATGAGCATTTTTATAAATGCTGGTGAATTCATAAGTATTTAGTGTCATTTATGTAAGTAAACATTTTATTCAAAATAACTTTATGAAAAGTAGTAGTTTAGAATCTACAGTGTATTAGCGTTCTTTCCAGAAAATCCTATATTTTCTAAATAAAAGCAGTCTTCTACCAAGACTCGACAGAGTTATGTTGTAAAAGTAATTTTCCCTTAAACACTATCATTACCAAAATACGGTATTTGACTTTAAAGAGAGTAGGAGAATATCATTAGTAGAATACTAGGGGAAAATAACATATGCCTCAGCAGAAAATACTACTGACTAAGGCAAAAGAAATCATAGACTCTAGGAGAGTATCGAATAAATGATACGCCTGGCTCAGTCTAACAAAAGGAAACACAGACCCCAGACGGTATCAAGTGTGCGATACGGCTAGCAAGGTCTAAAACAAAGAAACACAGACCCCATACAGTATCAAATGAATGATACAACTAGCAAGGTCTAAAACAAAGAAACACAGACCCCAGACAGTATCAAATGAATGATACAGCTAGCAAGGTCTAAAACAAAGAAACACAGACCCCAGACAGTATCAAATGAATGATACAGCTAGCAAGGTCTAAAACAAAGAAACACAGACCCCAGACAGTATCAAATGAACAATACAGCTAGCAAGGTCTAAAACAAAGAAACACGGACCCCAGACAGTATCAAATGAACGATACAGCTAGCAAGGTCTAAAACAAAGAGACACAGACCCCAGACAGTATCAAATGAACGCTACAGCTAGCAAGGTCTAAAACAAAGAGTAATCCTAAGAGTGTTGTTTTAAGAATACAGTGTTAATTCTCGTTACCTTAAGGCCATGAATTATAAGGTAAACATGGAGATACTCGTAACCATACTAATTGACACTAGAGTACTTGACGCCCTGCGAGCGTCGGAATAAATATGACATTTGTCACCCCTTGGCTTGGTAGGTCGTAGACTGTAGCTAGCAGTCAGGGTGCGGGAGTGTCAGTCCCGTATAGATCTATACACACAATGCCCGCTCTCCCTACAGGAGACTCTGGTTACCAACTCGACGACGGGGAGATCCGTGTCTTGAAGATGCATCTCGTATAGTGAATTCTGATGTAGGTACTGGACTAACGATAGAGACTCACAACTGAAATGACTCCTTTGGAATTCGCGTACTTGAAAGAGTAAATAAAGCTTCCTAACTATTCCTATAATAGTTACTAGTGTCTCTGATCTATGAGTGACGAGTGGGAGGATGCCCTTGCTACCCAAGGAACATGAACTGGCCGATGGAAACCTTTATGTCTATACATGTATACATGATATATAATTAATGTTTAAATGACCTTCAGATGGATATCCGATACCCACCAGACCACATCCCAACGAGGAAAAGGAAATCGGGCGAACTAGCCTTCCTAAGTCTTTTAAACATTATTTATATAACTATACAAGTACAAGAATGCATTTAACGAAACAAAAGTATAGAAGTATAGAAGTATAGAAGAAAAATTTGGTAAAACCTTTTGGAAACCTTTAAAAATAAGAATTTACGACTTGATATAGTTATGTAAAACAAGCTTTGAAAACCGTTCATAAACACGTTTATAATTTGATAACACAATATAAGTAAAGAAAACCTTTGTTTAAAACATTGTTGTAACTGGTTTAGAAGTAAAACATACAGCACGAGAGATAATTTGAGAAAAGATTTAAACAAGTAAAAACGTTTTGGAAAACCATCTACAGTATTATACGTGGTAAAGCAACTGAAAGTGTGATAAATCCTTGTGCATGCGGGTTATTAATCACATATGATTGATATGATAACTGGAATGTTTTAACTTTTATTCCCCCCCCCCCCCCCCATAAAAGCATGTAAAAACATTTAAAAGGTTAATTCAGGGGTATGAACTCACCTGTTGTAAGTGGATCGGGTGAATGTGTCGGTTGGGTGCTCGGTGTCAAGTAAAGACTTGAACACACTTAGTTCACTATTAACATATGATGACATATGTTTACATACAATTAGTAAATATAATACTAATTAAACACGTATACGCATCCTAAAGTGCAGAAAACACTTTGGTTAAGTGCTAGGGGTGTCCCGGGTAGTATCTAAGGGTGTGTATGGCCTAGTTAGGGAGTTTACTCTTCAAGAGTAAGCTCTTTATAGAGTTTACAGCCCTAAGACCATATCCCCATGAGTTTACGGCCGTAAACTCATGGTGGGGGTGTTCTAGGATGTTTCAAGGTCTTATATCACTTGTGGAATTATGCTAGACTCAAATCTAGGGCTTATGAAGGGTTTAAGGCCGCAAAATGACCATTTTAGGGAGTTTACGGCCCTAAACAAAGAGTTTACGGTCGTAAGATCCTATAGGCTCATTCATTTGGTGTATTAAGGTCTTAAATGGTAGAGAATAAAGTTCTATGCATTTTTCCAAGCCATATAGGGGAGTTAGGGCATCATTTGGCCACTTTTTGGGAGTTTACGGCCCATGGACCAATCCTTGGGGGGTTTACGGACGTAAATTCCTATGTCCAATGTTTCTTTAATGTTTAAAGCCCCTATATCAATTGTGGTGGATTCTAGACATTTTTCCAGGCCATAGGGGGTGTTTGAGGGCATTTCTAACACCTTTATAGGTGTTCACGGCCTATGAAGAGGGGTTTCCGGTCCAAGAGTGTTCTTGGGCCGTAAACTCATGTTTACTCTCCAAAATGTAAGGTTTTAGTGTTCTAAACTCGAAGGTGTAAGTCCACAAGTCATATCTAAGCCCTAGGAGTGATTTGGAAGGGTTTTGGGGCTTCAAAACCCCACTTAAGGCTGTTCACGGTCCAAGAGTGTTCTTGGGCCGTAAACACATAATTTGGCCCCTATATGATGTCTTAAACACGAATTTGCATGTTAACTAAGCTACACAACAAGTTAGGATAAATTACTTACTAGTTTGGGGCTCAGAATGGGCGTTTTTGGATCGAAAATAAGTTGTAGAGAGAGTGGAAAGTCTCAAATGGAATCAACTCACCCTTATATAGGGGTTTGAGTTGGGGCTTAGTGGAAATCTACCCGATACTGACGTTAAACGGGGCTTTTGGTCGCACCCGAGTAAATGGTCGTATTTTGACTTGGTTGAAACTAAAACTTTTCAAGGGATTAATGAGGGTGTTTCTAATTTGTTTCAACCCTTACTAAGTCATTATAAAAGTCCCAAATTAATTAACCAATCCAAAAGGTTAACGGATAGTTTAATAAAGCGAGGCTTATTAACGGAAGGAGGGGTTAAAAATGACGGAATAAATTTCGGGTTGTCACAGCCCTGCCTGGCGCTCCCTTGTCGGCCTTTCCTGGTACTCTCCTGTCAGCCTGACATGACACTCCCTTTCCAGCCTTTCTTGGTGTGTGCCTGCTAGCCTTGTCTGGTGTGTGCCCGCCAGCCTCGCCCGACGCCCCCAGGCGGCCTTGCCTAACTCCTTGCTAGCTAGGTCTGAATTGGGCTAGCCTAAGGTCTGACCTAATTACCCTTGACCTAATTATCCCCTATAAAGTGAACAATATCTCCTCCATGGAGAGGGATCTTTCCCTGGGCTCAGCTGCCGCCCTAAAATCCGGCTGGGTGGCTCAGCCGCCACCCTCCACCTTCAGCCACCATACACCACCCCCAACACCAAGATAGTTCTCTCCAGCTAAGAAGAACCATCTCATCTCTACCAGCCAATCTAACTTGATCATCGGAGCCTGCTCTCGAGGCATAGTCCATGTGGCGGTTCTAACGGCCTTGTCTGTTGTGACCTCACAGATTCCCTCCGGCATAGGAGTACATCCTCGGAGCAGGTGGTCGGAGCCGATGTCGCATCAGATATGACATTAGATTTTAGATTTTAGTAGTTGTTTGATAGTTTTAAAACAATGTAACATCAATAAATTGTAATTGTTTTTTGTTGATTAAATAATAGAGACTTATTTATGAGTTTTAACTACCATATTTAATTGTTTATTCTTGTGTTTCATTTTTCATGTTTTACTTCCCAAATATTAATTAATTCGAAATACCACAGTCGGTCATACTTTTAGAAGTAGGTATTGATTTAAGATTGTCATGGAATTTTTGTAGATTGCCCATGGTGATTGGACATTTCATAGGGATTGCTGCAATATTCATGAGTACTTAGAAAATAGAGATTTTGGGTATGGTTAAATCCACGCTTAGAAATTACTGTGACAACCCGATATTTCGAGTCAATATAATGTAAAACCGATCAAATTTAGGTCAAAATGTAACCTTCCTAAAATCTTATTCGGATTAAATAAAGTAATAGGAATCATATCAAGGTTTGCGTACATAAAAAGAACGTCCAAATCTGACCTCGGACGAGGAAGTTATGAATTTTTGAAGAAATTCCTTAATCACGTCATTTTAATAAATAAATAATAAAAATGATTTTGGAATTTGCCAGCGGAATCTAAACGAAAGTTGTAGATCATGGTCTCACCTTCGCGTGGATATAAAGAACGTCAAAAACGGAGTTCGTATGAGAGAGATATGAATTTTTGAAGTTTATTTAAAATAAATAAGAATTTAATTATAAATTCCCGGTAATATCCGAAGAGGAGTCATCGGATTGGACCGAAGTACGCCCTGCGTACCTTCGTACGCCCCGCGTACTGAGATCGAGGGTCTCGGATCGTCCACGTCGCACTATCCGAAGAGTTCTAAACCGTCCGACCCGTCCGAAGCTCCGACCCGTCCGACCCGCTGTCCCGTCCGACCCGCCGTCCCATCTGACCCGCGTACCCAGCAACCCGTCCCATCCGAACCGAGGCAGTCGAGGCTTCGGTCATGCATGACGTACGCGTACGCGCTGCGTACGAGCGTACGCCCCGCGTTCGGAGGCGGTTCAGCCTTCCTATAAATAGGATGCGAGGCTTTCCAAAAATGTTGCTCATTTCTCTCCTCTCTCTCACAACCTTGTCTCGTTTTCCGTGCCCGTTATAACCCGAAGCTCTGGTCTTTTTGCTCAAGTCCCGAGGGTCGATTTTACTCCCGAGATTCCCGAGAATCCCGAGAAAAATCCGTTTTCCGAGACGAAACTCTGCCCGGTTTTCCATCTCGCTTTCTTCAATCAATCAAGTGAGTTTCATACCCCTTAATCAACCTGTTAAATATTCTAAATGCTTTTATATGCTTTCAAGGGGGGGAATACAAGTTAAATACTTATAGTTATCGTTTCAATCACATGTGATTGCATTAATCACATGTGATTAATAACTAGGGAAACCAGTGATTTTATCACTATTTAAACTATCTATCAAACTGTTTTACTTATAAATGTTTTCCAAACCCATTTACTTTTCGAATTTACACTGCAACTGTGATTTAAGCAAATGTTCCTTATACTTAAACTGTTTTAATCAAATCTACACCTTCAAATGGTTTTATAGATTGACATCAAGTCAATCTTTCTTTAAAAATAATACTTATGTTTCAAATGCCTTATAAATACTTATTTATGCTTTTATATTACAAATTGCATGCCCATATATGTATAGACGTATAAATAATGTTTAAAGGACTTAGGAAGGCTATCCACCTTGTTTCCTTTTCCTCGATTTGGATGTGGTCTGATAGGATTTTGGGTGACCATCCGAAGGTCGTTTCCATATTAATTATATATCAAATATACATATATAGACATGAAAGTACTTCCATAATCATATGTACTAAACGCACTGTTAACAAGTTACCATCGGGGTAACACAGAATCATACTATTACAACTGCTAGATCGATGAGTCAGTTCATTCATGAGTCTATACTAGGAAGAGAATATATACAACTATACTACGAGAATATATACAACTATACTACGAGAACATATACAACTATACTAGAACAAGAAACATTTCATCACACATGCAAGAATACGATAACAAATGTGATCCACTGTATCGGAGCATGCCTTAAATGTCATGGCCCGAGTTGTAGCCAGAATTCTCTTGGAGGGAGAGCGTTGAGTTTGCGTATAGATCTATACTGGATTGACTATCCTACACCTTGCTGCTAGCTACAGCCGGACCTGCAGGTCTGCGGGTGCCAAACGTCATTCCGTTATTACGACCGTTCTTTATGTCGTTGTTATCAGTCGATAGTATGGTGCAATTATCACATTATACCTTAATATAAATCCGGTTTAAGGTAGTAGTAATCAGTACAACAGTAGTTCTTATTATACAAAACTACAGTACTACAATGATTTACCCATTACATATGTTGGTGATAATCTCACTTAAGCATTAATGTACAAACTATATTTTATCAAATGATAGTTATACTTGGGTAATCACACACTTTTACAACAAACGAGTTTACAAAACAGTTAAGCCTTGGTAGAAGGTTACTATTATAGAAAATATAGGATTTTCTGAGAGATTCAAACTTTTGCAAATACTTTTAAACATTTATTTACATTTTTACAAACTTATACATTGGGACAAGTTCAAACGTTTTTGACAATGAACATTGACACTAAAATACTTATGAACTCACCAGCTTAATGCTGATAAACTCTTTCAAAATAACTTGTATCCTCAGGTCATCAGTAGACAGGTACCGATGCCAGCTTTTGAGATGATGGAGCGTACTCAAGACTCATCATTTTGTTATTTTGATTTACGTTATATTTTTGGTGTCTAAAATTTTACAGAACACACATGTATTAAATTTATATATTTAATGCAATGGATGATGTTGTTTGCCTATTTACATTTACTGTGTTGTGATTACCTTACATGACGTCCTCCGCCCCAGAACGTTTCCGCCGTTCTTGGTTTTGGGGTGTGACAGATTGGTATCAGAGCATTGTTTATAGTGAATTGAGTATATCAACCCATAAAAGATATACTAAACTATAAACCCATTGGGGATTAAACTCTGACCAAGAGTCTATACTTAAAATAATAAAATATTTAACTAAGTATACTAGTCTGCATTCATACTAAAATAAGTGTCACAATGACAAGAACAAAAGTATTACGATTGTTAAATATCACAAGTGAGCTCGGGGATGTATGGTCAGTCCTGGGAATGGCATAGCCTGATCAACTATGCTGATCCTAGGAGTGATTAGCACATGCCTTAGAATGGTTGTGATAGGTTAGCAAGTCTAAAAACTTACCAACAATACCACAAGAAGATCAATAGAACTTAAACTTAAAATACTATAGGAGTATTTTGCGCTACTAGTTACACGTATACTATATTCTTATACCTCTATTCTCGCGTAGATCTTGATGGCTAGATATCCATCATGGCGACCCGTACTTTCCCAATGAAGGCAATGCCGGGTGGATCGATGAAGAGCCCGAAGTTAATCATCCAATCCCTTTGAATGATCACCTCGCAGAAGGCTTTTCAGATGGGTCCGACTCCGAGCCTGAAGTCAACGACCTACCGATTGTAGGTCAAGCCCCGAACAACAACCCTCGACCAGCGTTTCCAGGTCCTACACCCATATGGGCAAGCAACCTGAACCGCTGGAATAATGATCAGGGACAACCCTTACCATACTTTGGAGACCGAACCTTTTACAACGTCAGTGATGGTGGCTCTACTGACCGATCTCTGCCTGTCATTATCCGCAGAATAGCTCGTATTGTCGAGCAAGGTGGAGCAGCCGTCGACCGGGTCATAGAGATTGATGCCGACTCCGGTGTCAACACAGTCAGCATCCGCCGCCTTGAAGAAGACATGGAAGGGACCCGGAGGACAAATAAAACCCTGCTGTAGCAGTTGGCTGCCTCACGAGCTGAAATATTGGAACTTCGAGCTTGTCAGAGGACTCAGGATCGACCCATTCAAGAGGTGTTTCGTCAAGTGTCCGACCGCAGTACTCGCCCGGGATTTTCCCATCGCCGTTGGTTGATGTCTAGTACAGCTCCGTCTCTTAAATTAAAGGATAGCCTTTAACATCTGTGCTCCAAGTAGCGCTTGTGTGTAAAATGTTTCTAGCTCCCGTACTCAAATTTGAAATCTAAGGACTGTCAAACTTTTCTATATGGTATGATGTATGACCTACTGTTAGGTCGATTTTCCCTGAACTTATTACATCAGTAATACCAGTAAATTTTTGAGATCTATCTATCTGGGGAAAAATCTATACACTTATGCTTTCCTTCTAATATTCCTTATTGTGGTTTCAAGCACCCTTTCAACTGTTGGACGATGTTTAGTTAGTCCATGTGTCACTCTCGCGTTGCTTACAAATTGATTCTTACCATCTTTCTTATCTTTATAAACTTTTATAAACTTTTAGCTGAAGGATGCCTCCTCGCAAGTCTCCCAGGAATAGGAATAATCCTGCACCTCCACCACCTCCTCCGCCCCCGGTCATCGATACTGTAGCCCTGAATGCTGTCGTAGCTGCAGCAGTGGCAACTGCCATGGCTCAGTATCACTCTTCTGATGCCAGCAGAGGTGGAACCCCTGTGGAATCTATTCCGGTCGAAATCCCTGTGCGCTCAAGGGAGTGCTCTTACAAGGATTTTACAAACTGCAAGCCGAAGCCTTTCTATGGCACCGGCGGAGTCATTGCTCTCTCGCAGTGGTTCGAGAAGACTGAATCAGTCTTCGAAATCTGTTCATGCCCTGCTGCGTGCAAGGTGAAATATGCCGCATGCACCTTTGAGGGTAAAGCCCTAACGTGGTGGAACGGCCACGTCAAAGCACTAACTCTCGTCGTAGCCAACGACATGGGCTGGGAAACAATGAAAGACCTCATGACTGAGGAATACTGCCCGAGGGGCGAGATCCAGAAACTGGAGCAGGAACTCTGGAACCTGTCGATGAAGGGCACCAATGTGGTCGCTTATACTGCCCAATTCAGCGAGCTGGTGGCCCTCTGCCCCAATATGGTTCCCACCGAGGGGAAGAAGATCGAGAGGTACATTTGGGGACTAGTGCCTCCGTATCAGGGGAATGTGCTAGCGTCAAACCCCGCTACCTTCGACAGTGCCAAACGATTGGCACAACGACTCATTGACCATGGAGTCAAAACCCTTGCAACCACAACCACCCTAGCCATCCCGGAACCCTCCAAACCCGCCGATACTAAGCGGAAATTCTGGGATGAAAGGAAGAAGCAGCAGGCTGCCAAAAAGCAGCAACTGGTGGCAATTCATGCTGCAGTGACCCCTACTGCTGCTACTACTGCCCCGGTTAGTCGGTATGCTGGAAGTTCGCCCAAGTGCAACAAATGCAGCTACCACCACAACGGCCCCTGCCGTGAATTGCAGTGCTCTAACTGCAACAGGAAAGGACACACCGTCCGATTCTGTAAGTTCCCGGCACAACCTATCAACCAAGTCCCTGGCTCTGGCGCGAGCCCAACCTGCTATGGATGTGGCGAAGCAGGCCACTTTAAGAGGGACTGCCCCAAAGCGAGGAATGCTGGAGGAGCAGGGAGGGTACTAGCTATTGGCCACGGGGAAGCAGTTGCTGACCCAACAGTAGTAACCGGTACGTTCCTCCTCGATAACTCCTATGCATGCATTCTATTCGATAGTGGAGCGGAGCGAAGCTTCGTAAACCATAAATTTGCTCGCATGCTTAATCAACCACCGCACGCACTCAAAGAACTATTTACAGTAGAAATGGCTAATGGAAAAACTGAAAATACGAGTAGCATATACTTAGGTTGTACCCTAACCCTAGACAACCATTCATTTCCAATCGACCTCATGCCAGTCTCAATAAAAAGTTTCGACGTCATCATTGGCATGGACTGGTTAAGCCTTCATCGTGCCGACATCATGTGCTTCGAGAAAGCAGTCCGTCTAAACCTCCCGTCTAGCGAAACTCTTATAGTCTATGGCGACAAACCCGGTGCAAGTCTTCGCATCATATCAAGTATTCAAGCACAGAAATACCTGCGTAAGGAATACCACGCATTCCTTGCTCACGTCGTCGACACGAACCTAGAAACGAAAGAACTAAAGAACCTCCCAGTAGTGAGCGACTTCCCCGACGTTTTCCCAGAAGAACTACCCGGATTACCTCCGCAACGACAAGTCGAGTTCAGAATCGACTTAGTCCCAGGAGCTACCCCAGTAGCCAAGTCGCCCTACCGTTTAGCACCAGCCGAGATGCAAGAACTCTCTGGTCAACTTAACGAACTGCTCAGCAAGGGCTTTATAAGGCCAAGTTTCTCACCTTGGGGAGCACCGGTCTTGTTTGTTAAGAAGAAGGACGGATCCTTCCGTATGTGTATTGACTACAGAGAACTCAACAAACTGACGGTCAAGAATCGTTATCCTCTACCACGCATAGATGATCTATTCGACCAACTGCAAGGGGCGAACTATTTTTCTAAGATTGATCTGAGATCCGGATATCACCAGTTACGAGTGCTAGAGGAGGATGTGCCGAAGACCGCCTTCCGAACTCGTTACGGACATTACGAGTTCGTGGTGATGCCATTCGGATTGACCAATGCGCCCGCAGTCTTCATGGATCTGATGAATAGAGTATGCCGACCCTACTTGGATCAGTTCGTCATCGTTTTCATTGACGACATCCTGATCTACTCCCGAAGTAAGAAAGAACATGGCGATCATCTGCGACAAGTTCTAGGGACATTACGAAAAGAGAAACTTTATGCGAAGTTCTCGAAATGTGAATTTTGGATCCGAAGAGTCGAATTCTTAGGACACGTGGTAAGCGAAGAGGGAATCCACGTGGACCCATCCAAAATTAAGGCCATTGAGAACTGGTCAGCACCGAAGACTCCTACAGAAATTCGTCAATTTCTAGGTCTCGCTGGCTACTACCGCAGGTTCATTCAGAACTTCTCACGAATAGCGAAGCCTCTTACAACCCTAACCCAGAAAGATGTGGCCTTTGACTGGGAAGAGAAACAAGAAAGAGCGTTCCAAACGCTCAAACGAGCCTTGTGCACCGCACCAATACTATCCCTTCCCGAAGGAATAGAAGACTTCGTAGTTTATTGCGATGCATCAAACCAAGGACTCGGATGTGTTCTGATGCAGCGAGGTAAGGTCATCGCCTACGCCTCAAGACAATTGAAGACACACGAGGTTAACTACACGACCCACGATCTTGAACTAGGAGCAGTAGTGTTTGCTCTGAAGATCTGGAGACATTACTTGTATGGAACGAAGAGCACTATCTTTACCGACCACAAGAGTTTACAACACATTTTCGATCAGAAGGAGCTCAACATGCGACAACGACGGTGGGTCGAGCTACTCAGTGATTACGAATGCGATATTCGTTATCATCCGGGTAAGGCCAACGTAGTAGCAGACGCCCTAAGTCGGAAGGAATATTCTGGTCGCAAGGTCAAGTCGTTGTCAATAACCATCCATTCACACTTGTCAAAGCAAATTCAGGAGGCTCAACTTGAGGCCATGAAACCTGAAAATGTGTCAAGTGAATCCCTTAGAGGAATGGACAAGAATTTAGAAGCCAAGGGTGACGGAGCTTTATATTTCATGAACCGGATCTGGACACCGAAACACGGTGGTTTCCGAGACTTGGTCATGACCGAGGCGCACAACACTCGGTATTCCGTCCACCCAGGTTCAGATAAGATGTATCTGGATCTTAAGAAGCTATACTGGTGGCCTAATATGAAAGCAGAGATTGCTACCTTCGTAAGTAAATGCCTTACTTGCGCAAAGGTTAAGGTCGAGTACCAGAAGCCCTCTGGTTTATTGCAGCAACCAGAGATCCCGGAATGGAAGTGGGAGCGGATCACTATGGATTTCATAACCAAGTTGCCCAAGACAACGGGTGGACTTGACACCATATGGGTCATCGTTGATAGATTGACCAAGTCTGCACACTTCCTGCCTATCAAAGAAACCGACAAGATGGAGAAGCTTACGAGATCATACATTAGGGAAATCGTACGGCTACATGGTGTACCTATGTCCATTATCTCCGATAGAGATAGTAGGTTCACCTCAAGATTTTGGCAATCACTACAACATTCCCTAGGAACGAGGCTGGACATGAGCACAGCCTACCATCCTCAGACCGACGGACAGAGTGAGAGGACCATCCAAACTCTAGAAGATATGTTGCGAGCCTGCGTGATTGACTTTGGGAAGGCATGGGATACTCATTTACCCCTTGTCGAGTTTTCCTATAATAACAGTTATCACACGAGCATCAAGGCTGCTCCATTTGAAGCTCTCTACGGCCGTAAGTGCAGATCCCCTCTGTGCTGGTCTGAGGTGGGTGATACCCAATTAGCCAGGGGGCAAACTTCTGGCACTACTCTCACCGGTCCGGAGATCATTCGGGAAACAACAGAGAAAATCGTTCAGATCCGTGAACGATTGAAAGCCTCTAGAGACCGACAGAAGAGCTACGCTGATAAGCGAAGGAAACCTTTGGAACTTCAGGTGGGAGACCGAGTCCTCCTCAAAGTCTCACCCTGGAAGGGCTTGATACGCTTCGGAAAGCGTGGGAAGCTTAATCCGAGGTACATAGGGCCTTTCGAGATTCTTGCAAGAGTCGGCCCCGTAACTTACAAACTCGAACTACCAGACGCACTTCGTAACGTACATTCTACATTCCACGTATCTAACTTGAAAAAGTGTCTATCCGACGAGACTCTTGTAATCCCACTCGACGAGATTGAAATCAACGAGAGCCTCAACTTCGTAGAAGAACCTGTAGAGATCATGGACCGTGAGGTCAAGCAGACAAAACAAAGCCGTATCCCTATCGTGAAGGTTCGCTGGAATGCCAAGCGAGGACCGGAATTCACTTGGGAACGTGAGGATCAGATGAAACTGAAATACCCTCACCTTTTTGCTTAGTTATTTGTAAATTCTAGCTTGCTTAAAATTCTAATTTCGGGACGAAATTCCTTCTAACGGGGGGATGATGTGACAACCCGATATTTCGAGTCAATATAATGTAAAACCGATCAAATTTAGGTCAAAATGTAACCTTCCTAAAATCTTATTCGGATTAAATAAAGTAATAGGAATCATATCAAGGTTTGCGTACATAAAAAGAACGTCCAAATCTGACATCGGACGAGGAAGTTATGAATTTTTGAAGAAATTCCTTAATCACGTCATTTTAATAAATAAATAATAAAAATGATTTCGGAATTTGCCAGCGGAATCTAAACGAAAGTTGTAGATCATGGTCTCACCTTCGCGTGGATATAAAGAACGTCAAAAACGGAGTTCGTATGAGAGAGATATGAATTTTTGAAGTTTATTTAAAATAAATAAGAATTTAATTATAAATTCCCGGTAATATCCGAAGAGGAGTCATCGGATTGGACCGAAGTACGCCCTGCGTACCTTCGTACGCCCCGCGTACTGAGATCGAGGGTCTCGGATCGTCCACGTCGCACTATCCGAAGAGTTCTAAACCGTCCGACCCGTCCGAAGCTCCGACCCGTCCGACCCGCTGTCCCGTCCGACCCGCCGTCCCATCCGACCCGCGTACCCAGCAACCCGTCCCATCCGAACCGAGGCAGTCGAGGCTTCGGTCATGCATGACGTACGCGTACGCGCTGCGTACGAGCGTACGCCCCGCGTTCGGAGGCGGTTCAGCCTTCCTATAAATAGGATGCGAGGCTTTCCAAAAATGTTGCTCATTTCTCTCCTCTCTCTCACAACCTTGTCTCGTTTTCCGTGCCCGTTATAACCCGAAGCTCTGGTCTTTTTGCTCAAGTCCCGAGGGTCGATTTTACTCCCGAGATTCCCGAGAATCCCGAGAAAAATCCGTTTTCCGAGACGAAACTCTGCCCGGTTTTCCATCTCGCTTTCTTCAATCAATCAAGTGAGTTTCATACCCCTTAATCAACCTGTTAAATATTCTAAATGCTTTTATATGCTTTCAAGGGGGGGAATACAAGTTAAATACTTATAGTTATCGTTTCAATCACATGTGATTGCATTAATCACATGTGATTAATAACTAGGGAAACCAGTGATTTTATCACTATTTAAACTATCTATCAAACTGTTTTACTTATAAATGTTTTCCAAACCCATTTACTTTTCGAATTTACACTGCAACTGTGATTTAAGCAAATGTTCCTTATACTTAAACTGTTTTAATCAAATCTACACCTTCAAATGGTTTTATAGATTGACATCAAGTCAATCTTTCTTTAAAAATAATACTTATGTTTCAAATGCCTTATAAATACTTATTTATGCTTTTATATTACAAATTGCATGCCCATATATGTATAGACGTATAAATAATGTTTAAAGGACTTAGGAAGGCTATCCACCTTGTTTCCTTTTCCTCGATTTGGATGTGGTCTGATAGGATTTTGGGTGACCATCCGAAGGTCGTTTCCATATTAATTATATATCAAATATACATATATAGACATGAAAGTACTTCCATAATCATATGTACTAAACGCACTGTTAACAAGTTACCATCGGGGTAACACAGAATCATACTATTACAACTGCTAGATCGATGAGTCAGTTCATTCATGAGTCTATACTAGGAAGAGAATATATACAACTATACTACGAGAATATATACAACTATACTACGAGAACATATACAACTATACTAGAACAAGAAACATTTCATCACACATGCAAGAATACGATAACAAATGTGATCCACTGTATCGGAGCATGCCTTAAATGTCATGGCCCGAGTTGTAGCCAGAATTCTCTTGGAGGGAGAGCGTTGAGTTTGCGTATAGATCTATACTGGATTGACTATCCTACACCTTGCTGCTAGCTACAGCCGGACCTGCAGGTCTGCGGGTGCCAAACGTCATTCCGTTATTATGACCGTTCTTTATGTCGTTGTTATCAGTCGATAGTATGGTGCAATTATCACATTATACCTTAATATAAATCCGGTTTAAGGTAGTAGTAATCAGTACAACAGTAGTTCTTATTATACAAAATTACAGTACTACAATGATTTACCCATTACATATGTTGGTGATAATCTCACTTAAGCATTAATGTACAAACTATATTTTATCAAATGATAGTTATACTTGGGTAATCACACACTTTTACAACAAACGAGTTTACAAAACAGTTAAGCCTTGGTAGAAGGTTACTATTATAGAAAATATAGGATTTTCTGAGAGATTCAAACTTTTGCAAATACTTTTAAACATTTATTTACATTTTTACAAACTTATACATTGGGACAAGTTCAAACGTTTTTGACAATGAACATTGACACTAAAATACTTATGAACTCACCAGCTTAATGCTGATAAACTCTTTCAAAATAACTTGTATCCTCAGGTCATCAGTAGACAGGTACCGATGCCAGCTTTTGAGATGATGGAGCGTACTCAAGACTCATCATTTTGTTATTTTGATTTACGTTATATTTTTGGTGTCTAAAATTTTACAGAACACACATGTATTAAATTTATATATTTAATGCAATGGATGATGTTGTTTGCCTATTTACATTTACTGTGTTGTGATTACCTTACATGACGTCCTCCGCCCCAGAACGTTTCCGCCGTTCTTGGTTTTGGGGTGTGACAATTACTTCATGGATTTAATCATAAGAAATTCGAAGACGATAATATCTTCTATTCTTAAAACAGAGATATATAATACATAGTTTGCAAATCTGATGTGCATTGGTTTTGCATCAATGCATCCATAACTAGATGTCATAAAATGTAATTCCATATATGGTATGATGAGTAAAAGGTATGATTATATAGTCAAAGTTTATTCGTTCCTTTTGTCTATTAAGGAAAAATGATATCTTTGGTCCCCTTGGTGATTTAATGTTGACATCGTAGTGATGGGCCCAATCGAGACTAAATTGATGTGTTCGATTTGTAGTCTAATGATGTCATCATAAATCGAAAATCGAGAAAGAAAATATTGGACCATGATATTGCTTTGTATCCATATCTCGTGTCCATACAATATCTTGAAGAACGAAGGTATAGATGATCAATTATCTTTGGGCTAATGTTTGATTTACTCAGAGTTTGGCAGTGGTTTTGGAAAGTACTCTTTATTGGTTATGCAAAGACTATATTTGCAATTATAGTTGAAGACTTATCTAAGTGAAAGAATGTTGGATTAAGTGTCTATGGTTTTAACTAAATTGGTATAATCTTAGTGAATAATAGTAAAGTCCTTTTTGGGTTGCTTTCATAACCAGGAAAATAGTTAGGATTGATATTGAGAGAGAGAGAGAGAATGATTTGTTAATATATGATTAACATATTAATTAGAAATATTTAATAATTAATTAGGAATTAATCATAATTATTTAGATATTAATTTTGGATTAATTAAAATTATTTAGGGGTACAAGGGTTGAATTACAATTGTTCAGTAGTTGAGCAAGGGAGGCAATTCTAGAACCTCCTTGTCCTGGACGGTTTTGGGAGAGGTCCAGAGGGATTCTGGAAGCATCCTGAATCAGATAAAGAAATAAAATTTGAATCAGATTAAAATATTATTATTTTAATATTCAAATCTAAGATTTCTAGATTATCTGACATCTATACAAAAGGACCACAACCCTTGGAAAACTGGTCCCTATATCTCGATCCTAGGGTTTTCCTAGGGTTTGAGTGTGACACATTAGAGGCTTCTACACTATTAGAGCTATCTTTCAAATGAGTTTCTCAAGAGAGTTTCCTGTATCATTCAACTGTTTCAAAAGGTATGAATTCTAGCCTCATGATTTTACATTTTCATAGGTTAGCTTTTGTTTCATAAATTATGTTGCTATAAATAGAGAAAATGTCATAAAGTTCTAGGTTGCATGTTCCCAAAAGTGTTTATATGTAAAACCCATTGTGCAAATCTCTTAGTTGTAACCTAGAAAACCCATCAAAAATTGAGTGATTTGATTTAAAATAATGTTGCATACACACGAAGGATCAAGAATAGGTGTATAAGATTCAAAATCAAAGAAGATTTCCTTCCTAATTTTTTGAGATTAGGATAAACAACCCTTAAAGATAATTCCATTATTGTTTGAAATTGGCTATGCAAAGAAAGGAAACAATGGATAAAAGAAATCATAATAGGAGGAATTGTGTTGAATGGTTGAAAAGAAGAGGGAAACATGTCTAGAAAAACTATTCTTTTAATAGAATAGGTAGATTTATAAAATGGGAAGATAGTCATACACAAATTGTTTTCTCCATACACAACCATTTATGTTTTATAAAGTTGTACAATACAAAATTTTAAAGCACAAATTGTTATGTACGAAAAAAATGTTGTGTATGAAATCGAGTATAAATAATTATAAGAAAAGAAATCACATAAATGGTTCTCGTGGTTGATAAAATAAACCAACTTTAACCCTTGTGATGAAATTTTTGCATAGATGGTCCTTGTGGTTTCAAAACGTTGCAAAGAAGATCCTTTTGGCTAACAGTGTTAGCTTTTCTGGTTAAGTCCTTTGTGAAATGACACATTTGCTTTTCCGGTTCAGTCCTTTGTGAAAAATGGGGTCTTACATATGGACCAATTCTCATTTCCATCTTAACTTCTAACGGTCATAACTTCTTTGTCCTAACTCCGTTTTTGGCATTCCTTATATGCACATAAAGATATTGAAAATCCCCACAATCCTATCTAATTGATTTTGACTTACCACAAACCGATTTACCACCATAACCCTTGCAATAAGTCCGATCTATAACTTTTCCCTTTCATCCCTTCGGTCCAACACACAAATCAAAGGGTTTGGGCTTCGCAAGCAACATTATCAACCTTTAATAAGGTCTAAAGCCCAAGGCCTTTTCATAATTGAACTTTGGATCACAACCTCGAATAAAGAAACGGCCTGAAACAGGGTGTTACAATGAGCCAACATAAAAGAGTCAAGTCATTTCGTAAGAGACTAAATGGACCAAAATTTTAATGTTGTTCTTCATGTCGACTTCAAGCTCCCACTTGCAATGACAATATACTTTTTTGCAATTTTATAAGACTTTTATAAAAAAATTAATAACTTTTATACAAAAAAAATTATAATACCATGGGTACTCCATGGATTCTTCAGAATAGTCACCATCTTCATCTTGTTACATTTTTATATAAAATAAATCTAGTCTAAACTAATCTATTACATAAAAAAATAACAAATATGAAAACTCGCTAATTTTTATTACATAACGTTATGAATAAAAGAATATTACAACCATTTTATGAATTGCAACCAATAACAACACAATAAGGTCTATGGCTTGTTTATACATTCTAAAATACATCTAGCATACAAAACAACCTTTGTTTTTCTAAGATAGTTTTACTGACAAAATATGCGTGAAAACTATTGTCACATAGAATAACAATTCAAAAGTTGTTATAGAAAATATGTATAAACTTGTTTCTAACAAAAAAAAAGCTATCCATATTTCCCAAAAATCAAGATTATCCTAATAATTATAAATTCTAACCAAACTTGAAAGGTGGCTCTGATACCAATTGTTTTGTTTTATTCAAAAATAATTTCAAACACTCAAAAAAATTGGCAAATGGAAGACTTAAAATTTGAACAACATAACTAGTTTATTCTCACCAAGGATCATCTTGCAAGAGTTGGAAAGAAAACAACAACCAAAAGAGATAATCTTGCAAGAGTTGGAAAGAAAACAACAACCAAAAGGGAGTTAACATATGAACAACCTTTTTAGTCCTTTGACTCATCAATAAGAGGCTTAGTAGTTGATGAAGAAATGCAAGATCAAAGCTAGGAACTCTCTATAATGTATCCACCCAAAACAAGTCACCAACCACTAAGGAATGATAGTTCTTCACTTGAAAGAAGATGTTACTAAGCCTTTAAGTCATATATAAAATATGAATTCAAAGGAGAACCAAATCCAAGCGCAAAAGGGCAATAGACTAGCAAAAAGAGGGGAGGGAACAAGATTAAATTGCTCTTGACAATTTTCTCAAAAAGAAGAGAAGAAAAGCTAACTAGTTTTTTCACTCTTTTATTTTATACTTCCATATGTACAATCCATACCATACTTGAAATAAGTTATCAAATAACTTGCAAGTAAGTATGAATGTGTAAGCCTACAAAAGTCAAAGAAGCAAACCCCATGTATTAGTTCTTATGGTGGGAGGAAAGAGAACTAGTGCTTGCTACATCATCTTTTATAAAAACTTGTACACAACTTATATAAATGGTATACTTCAAGTCCAAAAAGATATGTGTAACATTTACATCATATATATTATGATTAAATGTAGCTAGTTAAACTCTTTATAATTATTATTTCCATGAAACAATAATTTCCCAATTAATTTCAAGTGATGATTTAATTTATTAATAATCATATTACTTAATAAATAATCAATTAATGTTTCCTTGTTATATGGTGTGGCCCTATAGGATTATATGTTATTAGAAAATATGGTTTCATAATGATCCTTGAGCATACTAGATATTCAAATACTCTTCATCAAAATGATGCATCATGCCATTTGGGGCATCTACCTTGAGCATCTTCAACATCCGAGCATCCTTGAACATTCTTGAGCATCCAAGTGTACCTTATGTCATAAGTGGCACACCAAGGGACATCATGGAGAACCCTTGTACCCAGATGGTGCACCTTGCTTGAGGGTGGCACATCTAGAACAAGAGTGGTGCATCCTCCTTCAAATATGGTGCACCTTCACTCTAAATGGCGCACCAAGCTTCCAAGTGGCGCATCTACTTCCAAATGTGCCACATCCAACTTCTAGGTGACACGTTTACTTACTAGGCGGCACATCCTCCTTCATGGATGACACGTCCTCTTCTTAAGTGGAGCACCCACTCAAAAATGGCGCATCCTTGAATCATTGAATATCAGTGATGCTCTATTCCATTCTTAAATACTTTATTCCCTTTTTAGGTGCTCCAGTCTATTCTTAGGTGCCTCGTTCCTTTCTTAGATGCCCCATTCCTTTCTTACATTATCCATTCCTTTATCACGTGCTTCATTCTTTTCTTAGGTGTTCCACGTTCATTCAAGTGCTACATTGAATCCAAATGTTTCAAATGCTCAAGTCACATTTAACAATTTAATTTTATGAGCTGGTTTACTCATTATATAGACATGGTAAATCATTACTTCAATCAGACCTATATTTCATGAATCCCGCACAAAACTAAGAGTTCCATAGTGACTAGAATTGATAAATATGAATAACTTTTCATTGTGATTACGACAAACCTATTCACAACTAGAAGTGAAATATAGATCTTATGCCTTGATATTTTTTTTTATTTTTTTTATCAAAGGTACATCATAGATGGTACCATATAGAGACAAATATAATTAGACTATGTTTGGTGTGCTAGCTGAAAAGCTAACTTTTAGCTTATAAACTATCTTAAGTAGCTTATTATAAAACTAGCTAAAATAGTTTAAAAACTACATTAAACTATTCTTACGATCTTATCAAATACTCCATCCGTCTCATATTAATAGTCCATGTTTCCTTTTTAGTTTGTCCAAAAATAATAGTGTACTTCTAAAAAAATATTCATTTTACTAAAATACCTATCATTAATTAGTTAACATACTATGGAATTAAATAAAACAAAAAGGTAAAACTGTCATTTCATTTAATAAAATTTAATTAATATTTTCTTAATTTATGTGTTTTTTTGTATGTAGACCGTAATTTTGAGATGGAGAAAATAATAGAAAATTTAAATATCCTTCTAGCTTATGTTAGTATGTTCATATGAATATGTGGAATCCAATAATTTTTTTTAAATTCCCTTTTTAGATTTTGACACATACAAGTAGGAAAATCAATAGAAAAAAAAAAAGAAAAAAAATATATTTGATTTCTTCAGATAATAAAGTATAATAAACTAAAAAAACCAAAAATAAAATAAGTGGGTTAATAAACATCAAGTAAAGCCTTAATAGAGACTAGACTCTAGAGAGTGGGCACGATTCGGTTAATTTTCTAGTTACTTTTTATTTATTCAAAATAGGCCCTCGACGAGTTTGGGCATCGGGCTTTTGGGATGATTTACAAAGTCTAAAAGAAAAACCCATAATTTTTTTTTTTTGTTTTTTTTGTTTTTTATTTTTTTTTTATTTTTTATTATTTGTTCAACTCAATAGGGCCTTGAGCTTTCACAGAATTTACAAAATCAAAAGAAAAGCCATATTCTTTATTCAATTTTTTGTTAAACTCAATAGTCATATTCAAATCCCCTAGACCTCGACCACACTTTTTTTTTTTTTTTTTTTTTTTTTTTTTAAATCACTTTATATTTGGTAGTCATGCTTTAATATATGTTATTTTCCTCGATAGCAATAGTGCTGCCGTTGAATTTATTTGATCAATTTTCTGCTATTTTAGAAATTTTTAGTTGTTGTTTTAGACAATTTCTATTACTGTTGTTTTCTTAATTAATAACTAGAGTATGTCATATAGTTTTTGTTTGGAATAAACGAGTTGGAAATCAAAACAAGTATTTATTATTATATTTTTTAAATGTCTAAGTCTCAGTACACCACATAACAAAGTTTAGATCAAGATTTAAAATGATTTTGTTAAACCCTCAATGCAATGCGCTTTAAAGTTTTGACTTTAAACAAAGACACTACTCATTAGGAGCACCCTTAATTATTGGACGTAACTAGTTTTGTGACCCATGTATTATATGGGTTAATTTAATATATATATATATATATATATATATATATATATATATATATATATATATATATATATATATATATATATATATATATAAAGGTCTAAATATTTGAAAACTATGAATTTATAAGAAAATAAGAAAAATAATAAATTATTATAATGAAAATGTTTTTTATCTTTTAAATTTAAATAAATAAACAAAAAACTAATCAGTTTTAATTTTGAAAATTTTGAAATTGAAAAGTAAGTTTATTAATGATATTGATATCTATTTATTACTATATTTATTATAATTATTACATTAAAATATTATGTGGAATTTTAAAAAATAGAACAACTTATAAAATGACATGTTGAAAAAAAATTAATTCAAAATAATCACAAAATGACATTTGTTAAATTAAATAAGAATATAACAAGTAGCAAAAAACTTTCATTTATTAGAGTATATTTAACAATTTACTTTTAATAGAACTTTTTTTTGTTACCGGTATTTAAAACTATTTTTGACTCTATCCTAAAAAAATATAATTTAGTTTTTTTTTTTTTAAACCTTTAACATGTCGTCATATTATGGATCCGTCTCTAATATTATATCATGATTAGGGGTGAAATTAGTACGGTACCAAAAAAAAAATTCTCCAAACCGTGTACCGTACCAACTATAGTTGATATAAGATTTTAGCTACCAGTACTGTACCAAGTGTACTCGGTACCAATTAATTTGGCTACCTACAAATTTGGTTGGTATATACCAAATATTTTAACTAATATATATATATATATATATATATATATATATATATATATATATATATATATATATATATATATATATATATATATGTGAATATAAGTTGAATTTGTGGACATTTGGCCGTTGCTTCACTCGCTTCTGGTAGTATTTTTTTTAGAAACCATTAAAAGGATTAAAAAAGATCCACCCCAAACAAGTTTGCTAGAGGAAACAAATGGTAACAGTATAAGTACAAGGAATGAGAAGTTAGTATTCCTTTTTAAGTTTTAGTGTACGTAATATCGATTTCGTGCACATCAAACAATAATTATCAAGAAATTTGTCGGTCAATGTGTTAGTTTAGTAATTCTAAGATTTGTTAGTTGTTATTCTAATTAAAACATGAAGATATGAGAACTCATCTTTCTTTGTGTGTGTGTGTGTGTGTGTGTATATATATATATATATATATATATATATATATATATATATATATATATATATATATATATATTGGTTGGTACGGTATTCAAAATTTCATACTGTTACCATACCAAGACTACTTAATTGGTATGGTATTAACAGCCAAACATATTGGCTACCAAACAACTTGGCTTCAGATTTAATTGGTTCGGTTGATAACATGTTGGTTGGTTCTCTGTAGTACATATTTGACAGCCCTAATCATGATATTAATAAAAACTTGTCGCATTTTCCCTTGGAATATTTAGTAAAAAATATTAGTGTCTTTAAGCTTACACAAAATTCTAAATCATCAGCTACCTTTAATGATATTTTTGTGAGATTTGGATCTATTATCAAAAGAATCTAATGAGTTTTAATTTTGAAATTATTATATATGTACAAGTGATATTTATTTTTTATTTTTTTAAATGTAAATAAATATATATTTTTAGTTTTTAAATACTTTTAATTTTTAATTTTTGACATCTAAAATATATGGCCATAAACATGTTCACTGTCCACCAAATTCCACCTACCCAAATTATAATATAAGCAAATTACCTTTTTGTTTTTGTAACTGATAGTTTCAAAACATTTTAAAGACTATTTTAATATGATATTAAACTATAATCATCATAATTCACTCATATTGTATCAAATCACAAAATCAAAATTACAACACAACAAATATTAAAGCAGTACATATAAAAAGTTTCAATACTATGCAACTACAACAGACCTAATTTTTTTTATCATACAACTAAAACAAACTTGTATTTGTTTCATACACCAATGAAACCCATTTACAGTATATATTTCAAAAGATAAACACTTAATAGTTAATAATTTAATTCAAGAACACATCTTCATATTAAAAAAAATATGTATCCTCAAATGCACATGTACAAATGTACTTGTATCATTCAAAACCGACAAACTTGAAACTAAAAGCTACAAACTTCACCTAAAACGATGCAATACATCTCATGAAACAAAAACATCAATTATTCATTCCATCCAACCTTGTATAAAAAAAAGAGCCTAAAATAATTACAAGATTAATTTAATCAAAGAAACAACAAAATTAAGAAAAAAAACTAGAAAACTAGACTTGTATATGAACACAAAAACAGATTAACAATAGAATTATATCATCCATAAACCACCCTCCATCCGATCATCACGACTTAATTATATAAGTTTCGTTGATGATAAGATTAAATAAAGTGAACTTGTGCAATGAATATTACAAGCTTGAGAGTGAGGAAAACACAAAATGACAAACATTATGTGACAGAAGAACCAAAGTGGGAGGCTTTCAATAGAAGCTTCTTTTAAAAACTTTTCAACAGGCTTTACCCAACATTCATATACGCATGCTCTCAATCTCATAGAAGTTGCAGCCACACCAACACCATAATCACCATGGTCACACCCATGTGGGCCCCACATCACAGTCAATAGTAATTAGTAACTTTTCTTGCATGCATCATGGGTGGTCCTAAAAATAATGGTACGGTTCAAGACTTCAAAGGTACAAAGAAATATGTATCTCCAAAATCACAACACTCAATTGACTCACTCATTCATGTCTTAAAAACATCATGTGATAAGTAAATCAGGTACACAACAGTCTGCTAGATGACTGACTGTCAACTTAGTACTCATAGGAGAGCCCAATTCATATCGGAACTGAAACACTCACACTGCGACCGCTACCTCACGTAAGAGCCTAGTGCCCACAAGGAGCTCACTACTCAGTCCACATTGGATTAAAATGTCTCACACTATGACTGCTAAGACTCGAACCCTAAATGCCACCCTCAGGGTAAAGTAACCATGTTCACAAAAACAAGTTCAAGAATCGAAATGAATGACAAAAACAACTTCATATCACCACACCATGTTTTCAAGATCAATTTTTTTTAGCTAAATTGAACAAAAATTTGGCCAAACAATAGATTATAACACAATTTACATTAGAACATGAACTTTTTGATTAAGTTTAAATTATGTACTTCGAAGGCCAAACCATATGATTCAAAACAAAGATAATTACAAACATCTACAAGCCCAAAATCTTTATATTCACATTATGTTGCACAACTTCTATCATCTATCTTTTTTTTTTCTAGTAACCCTTGAACTGGTCCCCATGCAATATCTAAATCAGATACACAGTGGCCCATTACATATCTGTAATCTTTCATTAGAGAAAGCAAAACAAAGAAACAAAACTCATCACCATGAAAAAACAATCAAGATCTCATTACTGCAATTGCCAATCCGTGCAATCATCAAAATCAAAACTACTTGCACAATCCAATAACGCGTTTTGTTGATGTTCATATCGACAAATATAATTCAACCCCACAAGAAGCTCACAAATGGCAACTTCCGTCTTTTCTCGATCTGCAAAATACAAAGTTTGCAAAAGAAGAACATTTGATTTTGAGACAATGTGTTGTTGGTCAAAGTTCCTCTCAGTTTGCCACCTAATCATGTTGTGTGCCATGGGTGCTAGCCATGAGAGTATCCCATCAAGCCTGTCTTTCCAATCGTGTGCAAGAGGAGCATCATAAATCGCTAAATTTCTTGAAAAAGACTTTAGATTTCTCTTTAAAACTAATCTTAAACTTTTTGGTAACATTTGATATAGATCATCTCTAGCTTCTTCTCCAACTAAATGAGGGTAGTGAAGTAATTTCTCAATCACGATGATAATGTTGGCATAATGTAATGCTAAAGCAGAGCCTCCAATGGTGTTGGGAGGTGGTTTCACCATTAATTTGATCTGTGGAACAGTTTTATGAATCTTTATCAAATTACCATTACACCCCTGAAGATTTGTAATCTCTTTCTTTAAGCTACTTGAAACACTACAAGAACCAGAAACATGGCTGCTTTGATCATCGGTTACTGGAATAGATACAGACCCATCGTTGAAATCGTGTAATTTTGAAGTGTTCATGGTTAAACATTCCATAAACAGTCTCTTTGGTCCCAATCCACAAGCAAAATTGAAGTCTTCGGCTTTGAAAAGATTCGTTTCCCCTTTTTTTGTTTGAATTTGTGGCTTTACACTGACTATCTTCTTCTCCACTAAACTCGAACTACAAGAACCGGTAATTTGATTCGAGTTTTGAGCAGAACTTCTAGATGAATTTAACGTGTTGCTAGATGAGAACATCTCTCTTCGGGAAATTGAATCATTGAAAACTGAAAAGATTCGAGCGTAAAGAGTACATACAGTTCTTGCTAGCATCTCGACGACTTTATCGTAAGTTTGATTCCATAGTGAAACGTTCTTCAGGTGGCGCACATCTTGGATCTGCCAAATCAATTTCTGCTCGAAGACTTTTCTGCTTTCTTCGTGCTGGTTTTGTTGGAATTTTTTCGTTGTAATCTCTAATTCGTTCAAGACCTCCATTTCTCCGTAGAGAGTGGTTGTGGAATTAACAAAGCGCTCGAATTTTCGCATCATTGCGTCCATATCCTTCACCAGGAACCCTAATTCCGTAACATCCATGGCTGCACTGACTATATCTCTGTAAACATGTTGAAATCCTTGAAGCTGAGGGATTGTGCACTTCTTGCCGAGCCTGGAGACGACGCCGGCGATGAAATTTAACTCTTCTAGCTTCTCTGAAAGCGCGAGGTCTAAAAGATAGGTCTCGTCGGAGGAGACTAGGGCTTTGACGCCATCGGAGAAGAGAATTTGGGTTTTCAACTTGGAAATCTCTGAATTGGTTAGAGATTTGTGGAGTCGAACGGTTTTTGACATCACATTGGCAACCTCAAACGAGAGAATTCCGATTGTTTCCGGTGTTTTGCTTTGAATTTCTTGTTTGTTTCTGGTGGACTTTTTGGAAGAGGGTTCTAAGAGGAGGGCATGTTTGAGATTGGAACTCACATGGCTTCCAATTTTAACTAACCAAGGCTCGGCCACCATTGTTGTATCTGCTGAGATCACCAAAACTTAGAATTATATAATAAAATCAAAAACCCACAAAATCGAGTCGGATCTAGTCAGAGTTTGAGTAATTGCATGTCATCAATGAGCAGAAATTTCTATGTAGTTCGAACGTTGTTCAAACGCGGTAACAAATTCAACTCCCTTGACTTTGTTAATGGATGAATTGTGAGATTTGGGAATTTGATTGATTGATGAAAAGTTGTTGAATTTGTGGAGTGGGGTGGGAGGGAGGGGATATTTGAAAAGGGAGATGACATTGAAAGAATTTCTAGGTGTTACGTAATACGTATGCATAAACTCATCCATTACCAATTGTCAAAATTTTCTTTTAACCTACTACACCCTCTCCCATCTCCATTGGATGTTCCCTTCACAAATTATATAATTATATGATTTAAATATGGAATAATAATTTAAAAAGGTAATATATTTTTCGATTTTTATATATTTTGTCGCTGAGTTTTTTTTCGTCCACATATACCCTTTCAACTTGTTAAACTGTACACATTTAGTCCTTATGACCGACAACTTCAGGTTAGCCAGTAAAAATCTACCCTAATAAATAAAGGTTTTTTTTTGCCACTTGTCAAACTCTTATTCAATTTGCCACATGTAATTTTATAGTAATTTTAAATTAATTTTTATTCCACTTGTCATTTTATGGGTTTTTTATTTTATTAAATGTCAAATATTATTTAAATCTAATAATAAATGCATATCAATTTCATTAATGAACTTTCCTTCTAATTTCAAAATTACTAAATTAAAGTTTCATTAATTTCCTTTATTTATTTATTTAAATTATTTGTTTAAATTTAAAAGAGAAAAAAACACTTTAATTTTTATAATTCAATATTTTTCTCATTTTTCTTATAAATTCAAACTTCTCAAATATTTTAAATTTTATATTAATTTTTTTAAATAAACCCATGTGATACATGGGTCTCATACCTAGTAACTTAATATGGTAATATATTTATCATTTTGTACACATTTAGTCATTAATATTTTTTGATGCAAAATAAATCTTTGTTGTTTTTGTACTCATTCAATACTAATGAATGAATTCATTAGGTTTTTCTCACGACATTTTACGTTGGACATTCATTAATGAGATGTTTCGAACTTTTGATGCTTATGTCCATCGTGATCTTGACTATTTGGTTGCTTATGTCATGTGTTCTGAACGTCATAACTTCTTCATACGATCTCGGATTTTAACGATATTTATATCTATGCATTCACATTTTAGTCTACTACAACTTTTGTTTAGATTACCCTTGTTAAAAAAATAACATATTTTTACTTACTATCTCACATCTAATTACTTACGATCACACATTCTGTGGATTGTTGGTTATGTATCCTTGTGTATAGGATGTTGTTGAGTTGTAGTGATCTGCTAGATTTATGTATATATCCTTGTATGATAGGACGCAACAATAGTAGTATGTTGGTTAGAGTACCAGTAGGTTGGTTATCGTCTAATGGAGTGCCATAGGAGCTATATGTAGTCATATAGGATAGCCTGAAAACTTTTGATCTAGGTTTTCTTGCATGTTCCTTGTTTGGTTGTGGCCCTAGAGTAGGATCATCTATTCGGGTGGCTATCTCACCTCTGGTTATGCATTTTATAGAGGTTAGCTGGTAGCAAAGTAGTGTGCTATGAAGGAGTAGTAGGCGATAGTGAGATGTATGATTGATAATTGTTTGTATTTTATACTTACTTGATCCTTGATTATTTATATGTTGACATATGGTTCTGGGATAGGTTGAAGCGGTCCTGCTATGTGTTGTAGGCCAAGATACCTGGTACGAGCCGGCTATAAGTCATAGGCACGGAGGCTCGAGAAGAGCGTTTGGGTTGATGCGGCATACCAACGAACCTTGGGCATTTCAGTCCGATGAGTGATTGAAACCGTTGCATGTTGGCATTCGAGTCTGATGACTGATTGGGCCAGAATATTCCAATCTGATGATTGTGGGCCCGTTATGCATGATAGTACGTTTGTTATATGGGGTATTTTGGGGGAAACTCACTAAGTTTTGTGCTTACCCACTTGTTTACGTTGTCACGTTTTATTGTTGATCGTGGGAAGGCGAATGCAGGACTGTACATACTCGTCAACAGTATTGAGGATTCCGCATTTCTTATATTACTCTGATTTTTGATAAATGTATATTGGAATAAACGATTTTTCTTAATATTGGATTTATAATTAGGGGGTTTTGCCTTATTTAAATAAGACGTTACACATAAGCATCAACATCCATACACCTCTCACCAATGATTGTCCCACGTAAGATGTTGTGAGAATAACCTAAAGAAATCATTCATAAGTACTGAATGAGTATAAAAATAAAAAGAACTTATTTTGAAACAAAAAATATTAAGGACTAAATGTGTACAAAAATATTAAGGACTAAATGTGTACAAAATGAGAAATATATTACCCTATTAAGTCATTTTTCCCGGTTAACCTGGAGTAACCGGTCATAAGGACTGAATGCGTATAGTTTAATAAGTTAAAGGGGTAAATGTGGACGAAAAAAACTCAGTGACCAAATGTGTACACATCGAAAAATATATTACTCTTTTAAGTCATAATCCCTTTAAATATCTATTGAGCTTAGGTCCACCAAATATATCAAAGATAGTTATTATTTTTTTTAAAAAAATACATCGACATTTAAAGAGTTATTGACCTTAGGTCGACGATATGTATTAGAGATAGTATTATTATTATTTAAATATATCAACACTTAACTGAGGTTTTCAAAACTTTCGAACTATAAACCATCATATCTGTAAAGTAATTCGAAATGTAGCATCCATAAAATTTTGAAAATTTTAAAATTTTTAAATAAATCCAAAACCATCGTTTATTACATATTGTTTTCAAAATAAGTTTTACATCAGAGTTTTCCCAGAAATCATATCACAAAATATGAGGAGGTGCACGATCAAGCCTTCTCCTTTCCACGATCATCTGAGGTACCTGAAACATAATAAAAAATTGTAAGCCTATAGCTTAGTGAGTCTTCCACGAAATACCACCACATAAACATAACATACAACATCATGCATAAATAAGCCTTCAGCCTGACTGGACCGCCTCGCAGGGCCTTCAACCTATCTGGACCATTCTCGAGCCTTCGGCGTGACTGGACCACCTCGCAGGGCCTACAGTCTATCCGAACCGCTCGCCGAGCCTTCAGCCTGACTGGACCGCCTCGCAGGGCCTTCACTCTATCTCGACTGCCTTGGGTCTGTTGGCCTTCAGCACAAAGCATGACCGCCTCAACCCAACCACACAAACATGTCGACATATATATAAATCATAAACATATAATCAATCAATAGGAAAGCACATATCATACATATCAATAAGCATAACATCATCCTATCTACGAGGATATCGATCTAACAGATCATAACAACATAGCAACATCCTATCTACCAGGATACCGATATAACATGTCATAACAACACTCAGTCCTAAGATAAACCAGAATAACAATCCAAAAGGGTCGGCATTGGTGCCTTTGACCCATAAGTAGAGTGAGGAAAACTCGCCTAACACGTAGTGCTGAACCGATAAAATCCAACTCCAAAACTCATCTCCGGACTCAAAAGCCTACAACCACCATGTGACCATTTCTATCAAAACCTCGAAATACCCAAAATGCCCTCAAAGTCAAACTTGGTTAACCATGGTCAAATTCAAAGTCAACAGTCAAGGTCAACAGTCCATGTTGACCCAACTCGTCGAGTGCACATATCAACTCGTCGAGTTACTACAGTACTTAGAGAAGCGGGGAAAACTCGAGCCAACTCATCGAGTTGTCAGGACAACTCATCGAGGTCCTATAGTATCCAGAGAAATAGGAAAACTCGAGCCAACTCGTCGAGTTTTCCCAGTCTTAACTATTAAACCCCTTCTTATCGATTCTAATGCCTTAAACTACAGATTTGATACCCAAGAGCTGAAATACCACGTAAAGTTACTAACTTTATGTCCATTCATGCCACAAAGAGGCTCCAAGACTCAAGAAAGGCTTAATAAGGGACCTAAAGAATGAAGGAGGCCTAGAACTTGATAAAGCTTGCAACTTTAAGTCCAATGAGGCCATAAAACGTCCATATCCGAAGTGATAACTTCATGAAATGCTCAATCCCAAGAACAATCCTAAAATGAGCCAAAATGACAATAAACTTCCAAGGAAGATATTTAAGCAATAAATGAACAAGTTTTCGACTTTTTACCTAAAAAGAGTAGCTAAACTCAAGGAGATTCTGGATCTAAAGCTTCCCCCTTCAAGCTAGGTACCACTAACTTCAAGCTCTTCAAAAGAACACCAAGAAAACACTCTTCAAGCTTACACACACTCAAATATTAGACATGAAGCAAGAGACTAGGGTTTCTAGACAGGGGAGACGGGTAAGGAGGACACCCAAAGGGTATAAGGCCTTTAAATAGGGTGCAACACCCTAAAAATTAGGATTTCTTAATCATCCACTAACTCGTCGAGTTGGTCCAAAAATCTGCGCGGTCCAAAAACTTCCAACACACCGAGTTCCAAGAGGAATTTGCCTTTTTAAGGGATGAATCTCATACCTAGAAGTCGGGATGTGACAAATCCTTCACACTTGAACTAGGCTTCGTCCTCAAATCCTGCTGCGAGGAACAAATACGGATAATGCTCCCACATCTCAACCTCCGACTCCCTTTTCCAGTCGGATCCCCTCCGATGCTTCTAGAGTACCTTTACCAAAGGTACCTCCTTGCTACGCAGAACCTTTACCTTCCTTTCTAGAATAGCTACTGGCCTCTTGACATAGTTCTGGCGCTCATCAACCTGGATATCATCCAATGATACCACAACATCTTTATCCAAAACGCACTTCCGCAACTGCGAAATGTGGAAGGTGCTATGAATCTGACTAAGCTCCTCCGAAAGATCCAATCTATAAGCAAGATTGCCAACCCTGGAAATAACTTGGAATGGTCTAATAAATTGGGGACCCAACTTCCCCCTCTACCTGAAGCGGATCACACCGTTACAAGGTGAGACCTTCAACAACACCATGCCACCGACCTGAAACTCGAACTCAGAATGGTGCCAGTTAGCATAACTCTCCTGCCAACTCTAAGCAGTCTGCAATCCCTGTATAATCTGCTGAATCATCTTTGTAGTCTGCAGAACCACCTCGGTCCGACCCATGGCAGTGTGGCCAACCTCCCCCAAACAGACTGGGGTACGACATCTCCACCCATACAAAAGCTCAAAAGGCGGGGCACCAATACTGGAGTGGGAACTATTGTTTTTGGAGAGCTTAACAAGGGGGTAGGTAGGAGTCCCACCTCCCACCAAAATCAATGACGCAAGATTTTAAAACATCCTCGAGATTCTGAATGGTCCGCTCGCTTTGGACGTCGGTCTGTGGATGATAAGTTGTGCTGAAATGTAGCCTCGTGCCCAGTTCCTTATGGAACTTCTACCAGAAACGGGAGGTAAACCAAACATCATGGTCTAAAACAATAGAAATCAGAACTCCATGGAGAGCAACGATCTCGCGAATATAAACATCAGCGAACTTCTCGGCCGACAAACTCTCCCGAATTGCCAGAAAATGGTTGCTCTTGGTCAAATGATCCACGATGACCCAAGTAGCATCGAAACCCTTTGACGTCTTCGACAACTTGGTGATGAAGTCCATTGAAATATGCTCCCATTTCCACATGGGAACCTCCAGAGGCTGCAGCTTGCCATGCGACCTTTGATGCTCGGACTTGACTATCTACAGGTCAAGCACCTCTCGACGTACCATGCAATCTCCCTCTTCATGCACGACCACCAATAACTCAGTCTCAGATCTCGATACAAAATGGTGGCCCCCCAGATGAATAGAAAAGCGAGAATTATGAGCCTCCTTCGACATAATCTGTCTGACCCCACTAGACACAGGGACCCACACCCGACCGCAACGGATCAACAAACCACGACTGTCTGGCACAAATATGGTGATCTCACCCCTGATCCTCTCAATCTTCTAATTCTCCTCCCGAACACCCATAGTCTAAGCCTTCCTAATTAAACCTACAAGTGGAGAATCCACAGATATCCTTATACATGCCTCCTAATAGAAGGTCCAGTCGATTTACAACTCAGGGCATCCGCCACCACGTTCACTTTACCCGGATGGTAAAGTATCTCGCAGTCATAATCCTTGACTACGTCCAACCACTTGCGCTGCCTCATGTTCAGGTTCAGATGATCCATAAAATGCCTCAAACTCTTGTGATCCGTGTAGATAGTACATCGGACCCCATAAAGGTAGGGTCTCCAAATCTTGAGAGTGAAAACCAACGCTCCTAACTCAATATCATGTGTGGGATACCTTGTTTCCTACGAGTTTAGCTGCCGCAAACCATAAGCTATCACTCGTCCTCTTTGCATGAGGGCTGTTCCTAAGCCGGTGATAGATGCATCGCAGAAAACCACAAAATCCTCAATTCCCTCCGGGAGGTCAAGATTGGGGCCTTGCAAAGTCTCTGCTGAAGGGTCTTAAATGATGACTGCTGCTCAGAGCCCCACCAGAAATCCACCCACTTCCTCTTTAGACGAGCGAGGGGTATTGTAATCTTAGAGAAATCTTGAATAAATCTTCAGTAGTACCCTACCAAAACCAGAAAACTCCTGATATCTTGGGGAGACTTCAGAACCTCCCACTACATCGCCGTCTCGATTTTGGCCGGATCAACCAAAATCCCATCCTAGTTAATGAGATATCCAAGGAACTGAACCTCTTACAACCAAAATTCGCACTTTGAGAACTTATCATAAAGCCGTCCTCGCCTCAAAACCCCCAGAAGCTTGCAGAAATGCTTCTCATGCTGCTCTCTAATCTTGGAATACACCAAGATATCATCAATGAACACGATAATTGAATGATCGAGCATCGGGCTGCATACCCGATTCATCAAATCCTTAAATATCGCAAGTGCATTGGTGAGCCCGAATGACATCACCACGAACTTGTAATTCCCATAACGAGTCCGGAATGCGGTTTTCTCCACGTCCTCCTCCCTCACCCTGACCTGATGTGTAACGACTGTGTTTCTGGGCTTGTCATTAATGTTGATGTAATGGTCTAGGTTAACCTTTGTAACCCGTTTTGAAATAATAGAAGTGTATTATTTGAGTATTATGTGTTTTGTGCTTAACTGTGTGACTTAATTGAATTAAGTATGAAAATAAGCGTCAAAATGAAATGTTAGATAAAGCTGATATCTATGGATGATGTTGTAGTAGTTGAAACGAGTTTTCTAAATACATAAAGAATGTCGAAATCCGAGTTATAACAAAGAAGTTATGATCTGTTGAAGTTTCGCAACAAAACCGACACGATGCTGAATGACGTAAAATGTGAATTTGAGATAGAGCGATATTTAGCCTTAGTGATCTTAACGAATGTTGTAGAGTTTGTTAAACCGAGAGCATGCATAAAAAGATCGTCCAAATCTGACTTCGTATGAGGATGTTATGATTTTCCAAAGTTTCAGCTTAGCAGTATGCAGCCCGAAACTCGAATATGAGATCGTGTGATTTCTAGCCGAAGCAATCTAAACGAGAATCGGAGATCTCCTCATTAGTAGTGCAACGATAAAAAGATAGACGAAAACGGACGTCAGATGAAGAAGTTATGAATTTATAACGGAGTTTTTCTGTCCTGGCCTACTAAAAATAATATAATAAAAATAAAGTCGAAATCAACCGACGGAGTCTAAACAAAAGTTGTAGAGCGTAGTCTCACCTACGCATGGATATAAAGAACGTCGAAAACGGATTTCGTATGAGGAAGATATGAATTTTTGATGTTTATTAAATAATTAAGATATTAAATTTAAATATAAATATCCGATATTATCCGAAGGGGGGGAGTCACCGGACTCGTCCGGGTTACGCCCATTGTAGCTGAGCTTACGCCCAACATAATGCGAGGGTTTAGGCTCTATATAAAGGGTGCGAGGGCAGACGACCTTTTTGCTCATTTTTTCTTCTCTCTCTCTCTCTCTCCCGTTTTACCTCGTTTTTCGTGCAAGAAATATCCCGAAGCCCCGGTATTAATCCCGAGCCCCGAAGCAAGTCTCGAAGCCCCGAAGATCCCGAAAAGTGCAATTCCTGAGCCGAAGCTCTGCCCGTGAGAAACCAATTTTTGTGAAGATCTTCCAGATCTACCGAAGAATACTACTTCTACAAGCCGTAGTACTGTCCGATCATCTTCTGATCAAGTGAGTGTGTAGTTACTTTCTTCTAACGCATAATTATGAAGTATTTTATATGAAATACATGTTATGTGTATATTTTGTTGTTATATGTGTGAATGCATATCACTTTCTTCTATCTCATAGATATGATTTATTCTCTATGAAATACGTGTTATATGTATGTGTCTCATCTGTTGTTTGGAATATGTATTGAATGAGAATGCTATACAGGTTTTAAACTATGTATAAAAATATATATTTTTATCTACTAATATGTTG
The DNA here is from genome assembly GCF_002870075.4 of Lactuca sativa. Taxonomy (NCBI): domain Eukaryota; kingdom Viridiplantae; phylum Streptophyta; class Magnoliopsida; order Asterales; family Asteraceae; genus Lactuca; species Lactuca sativa. The sequence continues at coordinate 184,805,674 of NC_056627.2, forward strand.
GGTAGAACATGGGTAAATAGTTGATGTGTGATAAACAGATGAGAGGCCTCGATGTTTTTGTTGATCTAGTCATCTAGCGGAGTATGGATGACGACACAGACTCTTTCTAGACAGTCCAGTGGAACGCTGACAGGTTCATAACCTGTAGGTGTTGTGATCGATGTGTTCACTAGTGTACTCTATCCCCCTCATGGTTGCCTTTAGGACATTTATTGTTGAGGAAACCCCTTTGCAGTAATGTCCGTCCCGATGAAAATCCTAGATTAGGTCTCTGGTAATAGATGTTGTTTTAGGGACGTAAAGTGAGGATAACGGGAATGGGTAATCGGGTTATTGTTGGTTGGTGAAATTAAATATAATTATTTATTATGGGTTGAAAACCCTATATGCTCACCAGGCTCCCAAGCCCGACCTACTCAGTTTTGTTGTATTACAGGTAGTGGCGGGAGAGCATAAGTTGGATGACTTATCAAGATCTTTTGATATTAGACCAGTTGTTATATGTAAGTGTTGTATGGTCTATCTTTTGTTGCTTATGCTTTTGGTCTGTTTATCGGAACATGACATCCCGAATATTGTTATATAATGAAAATGCATCTCTTGATGAAATGTTTTGATAAACTTTATTTTATCATATTTGGTTTGGGGAACAAATTCCGTAACTCTTTTAAATCAATGGATTTACTCTGAAATTATTTTAAAAGCATAAATTAAAACGGTCTTTTCTGGCCATGATTTTGGGGATGTCACAGTTGATATCAGAGCATTAGTTTAAGTAAACTAGGAATTTGTAGGATTTATAGACTTAAACTTAGAATGCTAAGTGGAGATTGTGAGATGTGTGTCTGTTATATTATAGACACGAGCACTAGTATATTTTAGGAAACTGCCTAAAATGCTTTTATGTGCTAAATGTTATATGTTTCCATATATCATATTATTTGTTCGGATCTATGGTCTGTTGCTGACCGGATCAGGAAACCTTATGTGTGTAGGATTCTAAGCGTAGGATTACGGTATTAGAATGTAAGACCGTAAAATTTCAAACAAATTTTCACATTTTAAAAACGATTTAATTCACAATATTATAAAACACATTGTTTCTTATACTCAACATAAGTCAAAATCCCAAGATCATAACATATAAATAAAACTCCACGTGTGTGTACTGATCATGCCGACACCTTCTCGTGATCCTCACTAGTACCTGAAACACATAACACAAACACTGTAAGCACGAAGCTTAGTGAGTTCCCCAAAATACCACATATAACACATATTAGCCACCCAAGGCTATAACTCTAGTGGGCCCTCGGGCCCTAACTCTGTGGACCCCCTGGTCCTAGCTCTATGGACCTTCCGGTCCTAACTCTGATATACTCACAACATAAATCACATAGAAATAATGCAGTGCAACACATCACATATATAGCATACAAGATACTCTATCACATAACTCTGGTTACCTACTCAAGGTAAAGTATAGTGAGAAGACTCACCTCAGATGTCTCGGTAATATCTCGCTTGCGTAAACACTAATCTAGCCTCTGCCTAAACACATAAATGATCATCTCAATTAATAACGACTCTCTAGGCTAGACTAGATCCTCACATGTCCTCTAAGAAGGCTAAAAGACCATTTTACCCTTCAAACAGTCCACAAGTCCAATTGTTGACCAAACCCTAATAGTCAACAAAAGTCAATAGTCAACCCTTCGACCAGACTCGCCGAGTGCACAATTGTGACTCGGCGAGTTCAGTCATGAACTCAAGTCCTCTAAATCCCCAATGACTCACCGAGTCACTTCCCTAACTCAGCGAGTCACCAACTGTGTGATTCATGGGGAAAAACTATCCTACTCGCCGAGTTTGTTCTTGGACTCGACGAGTTCATGCCATGCTCAAACTCAAATGACCTCCTGAGGTCAGATCTGTTCCTCTAATCCATAGATCTGACCTTTCCAACCACTATAATCACGTAAAGGTCTGACCTTTACACTCATGCAATGACCAAAAAGCTTCTTTGGGTGAAATAACCTCTAAAATGGCAACCTAGGGCCATATCTCTAATGGAGTAGCAAAAAGCAATGTGAATAGGACTCTATGGACCTCTTAAGGTCCAGATCTAAGAAGAACTCCACCTTGGGACCTTACATACTTCGAATCCAGCAAAAGAATGCACAAGAAAACCCTAGATCCAACTAGAACACCAAATACACGAGTTTGAGCACATATTAGTACCTCTAGTAGCCTCCTCTGATGAAATGGATGATTGATATGAGCTCCTCAACCTTCCTTGTTTGTCCTCCTTCCTTCTTTCTTGCAAAATCACACTTAGAATGATGAAATAGCCCTCCTCTTGCACTATAAGGGGTCTGATAGCCGCAAATGGTGGCTATAAAGGTCCTTAAATAGGGCTCAGGCCCCGAGAATGAGGGTTTCATTAAACAGCATGGACTCGCCGAGTCCGCCATTAAATCAGTCTAACCATGCGCGATCCTACTCGGCGAGTCTGAGCGCCTACTCGCTGAGTCCCTCACCAAAACTCAATATAAATGCATACAATAAGATACCTGGAAATCCGGATGTTACATAGAACTAGCATGTAAACGTTTCGGAGTGATAAGGATGATTTAATTATATATCATGGATGAGGATCTAATTTCACCTTATTCGGTGTGTAGATCAAAAATGGTAAGAACCAGAAGTGGCGTTGGAAACACAGATGAAAACAGGAATCAACCACCAGTAATTGAGCAAACACCTGTTGTAGCAGTAGCACCAGAGCCAATAACAATGGCTGGGGTGCAAGCCATGATTCGGGCTATGTTTTCCGAATAAAGGGAAGAAATGTGACAGATGTTGCATGAATATAGGGACGAACCTATCATGCCCTTTGAGCAACCCGAGCTGATTCCCTAGAAATCGGAGGAAGGGAACAATAATCGCATTGTGAGTCAAGTTGGGACTCAAGGAGAACGAAGGAAAGACCCGGAAAGGGTAAAAAACAAGGATGGGCGACTGTATAAGAATTTTTTGGGCGTCAAGCCGCCAAGTCTTTCTGGAAGCCATTGAACTCCCTGACTACCGGAACATCAACAACTGACACCTGATCCCCAACCTGCGTATCCACCACATAAGCCAAATAACATGCACACTTGTGCTGAAAATAGTGTCGAGCCCTGGCTACCGAAAAGCACCCTGAGCCTAACCTGGTGCCCTCTCCATAAATAACCAGTTCTCCCCCACTTGGGTTCGAACTACCACGCACTGACCTTTACAATCAATCATCACACCAAAACGGCTGGACCAGTCCATACCCACAATCACACAAACATCCCCATGGGGTAGGTACAAGAAATGGCATATAAGGATTCGTCATACATAAATCAGACAACTCATAGAACTAACCCGTAGATACCACTTATTCAAACCCAACAAGATTCTAAGGTTGACACAATGTCGATCAAGCACAATTTAACCATAATATCAGTACAAAATTGGGGATCAAGTTACATACCTGAGATTTCTTTCAGCTCAAATTTAACTTCCTGAGGGACGATGAGCGTTGGAACCTGGACTCCCTCTGCCCCCAGAGCAGGACAATGGGACTGGAAATGACCTGGTTGGGGACAGGGAAAGCATATCTAATCCTTCTTACAATCCCGATGCACATGTCCTTTTTCCCCACACTTGAAACACTTGAAACTCTGACAAGCGAATACATGAGTTCCGCCACACCTGCCACACACCTCATGATTCTCTTGCTCCTTAGTACCTAGGTCAGCAACCTCAGTCTCCTCAATTTCTACTAAGAGAGTCCTTTTCCTCTTCCCTAGTTGTGTCCCCACAACCAGTTCTCCTCCAGCAGACATCCCCTTAACAGCACCACCCATAGACTGCAAGGCTGTGATTTGCTCCTCGAGCCTAGAAATAACTCTGCTTGTGATCCGATCTACGACACTGGGCAATTCTTCTTGCAAGATCTGAAAAACTTCCATGGAAATCACCTTTCACATCTGATACATAGAAAACACCGGCCCATCCTGGCCACTACCTCCTGATCCGGATTTGGATCCTGCCTCTAATCGTCTCGTCATCGCCATACTAAACATAACCAGTGAGATATCAGATAATACACATATCATAACGTGGAACCAACTCCCAACGAAGCTCTAGGATTTGTGACTTCCTTGCTACGCGTACGGTTCATGTGCATTTAGTAGTACGCGGCCCATACTACCTTCCATACCTACCCATATTTGTCACAAAGATCATCACAACACCCTAACAATACTCATAAGCATAACTATACACTCAATCCTCATTCCCTAGAAGAAGGCTATTCATCTCACAAGTATCCGGATGACCCCACACAACTCATCCTACCACTAACTGCCATACGACCCTCCATTGGTGCAAGATAACTATTGGATGAATACAATCACATGCCGCACACCATAAACAATCTTAGACTGAAATATTTAATCCTACAACGGTTGGACTCAGACAAGAGCTATGCAGCAGCACCAAATCCCTTATCCTAAGATCATTTAACTCATGTAACATGTGACTTAGCGTATTCACTCAATAGTCAGTTAACACACAAAAGACTCATACAATAATCAATCAAGTGCTCTACAAGAGATAAGGCAACATATATCAGGAAATCCTATCATGCAATTCCCGAAGATCTCTATCCTGCTACTAGCATGTTGTTCCAACATATCTCAATATCAGATAACAATATGGTATTTTGAGGTCTACTTACTGGCTCCGGCTGATCGTACACATCGCATCCCCCTTGAGTATTTTGAAAACCATTTGAAAAAAAATCATTTTTACTTAGTTTGAGACTGGATTCACACAAGTGTGCCTCCAATTCACTCAAACCAAGGCTCTGATACCAAATTGTAACATCCATAAAATTTTGAAAATTTTAAAACTTTTAAATAAATCCAAAACCATCATTTGTTACATATTGTTTTCAAAATAAGTGTCACATAAGAGTTTTCCCATAAATCATATATCCAAAATACGAGGAGGTGCACAATCAAGCCTTCGCCTTTCCGCGATCATATGAGGTACCTAAAATAATAAAAAATTGTAAGCCCATAGCTTAGTGAGTCTTCCCAAAACTACCACCACATAAACATAATAGACAACATCATGCATAAATGAGCCTTCAGCCTCGCTGGACTGCCTCGCGGGACCTTCAACCTATTTGGACCACTCCCGAGCCTTCGGCGTGACTGGTCCGCCTCGCAGGGCCTATAGCCTACCCGAACCGCTCGCTAGGCCTTCGGCCTGACTGGATCGCCTTGCAGGGCTTTCAGTCTATTTGCACCGCCTTGGGTCTGTTGGCCTTCAACATAAAGCAGGACCGCCTCAACCCAACCACACACATACATGTCAACATATACATAACTCATAAACACATAATCAATCAATAGGCAAGAACATATCATACAGATCAATAAGCATAACATCATCCTATCTACCAGGATATCGATCTAACAGATCATAACAGCATATCAACATCCTATCTACCAGGATACCGATATAACATATCATAACAACACTCAGTCCTAAGATAAACCAGGATAACAATCCAAAAGGGTCGGCATTGGTGCCTTTGACCCATAAATAGAGTGAGGAAAACTCACCTCACACTCTGAAACGATAAAATCCAACTCCAAAACTCAGCTCCAGACTCAAAATCCTACAACCACCATGTGAACATTTCTACCAAAACCTCGAAATACCTAAAATTCCCTCAAAGTCAAACTTGGTCAACCATGGTTGTCACACCCCCGAACCAGACGACGAAAACGTCTGGGGGGCTCGTGTGACTAACAATTGAATTATCATCACAATGAAGATACATGAAACATAACACATTCATCACCAACACTACATATAACAACTAGCATTGTTCATATCAAGTACATTGTTATAAATTACATAAATTCAAAGCATTAATAGTACGATGAGTGATGTTACACAAAATAAATCCATACATACTTGAAAATCTTCCTGCTTAACGATTACATGAGAATACAAGTTATTTTGAAGACGGAACAACATATATAATGTTGGTGAGTTCATAAGTATGTTTGAATAAAAGTTTTTGTATCTTTTGTAAAACCCAGAAAATCCGATAGTTTCTGTAAAATGTCTGAAAATGATGTGAAAATCAAGTATAAATGCATGTGTGAATTTTAATAGCAGTAACATATATGATTGCAGTTTAAATTTCTTTGTATCTTTTGTTAGAGTCTTTGATTGGCACCTCTGCGTGTACAATCGTAGCCTGTAGTTATAACCAGAGTTTCCTAGAGGGAGAGCGGGAGTTTGTGTATAGATCTATACGGGGTGACCCCCCACATGTGTGAATTTTAATAGCAGTAACATATATGATTGCAGTTTAAATTCCAAAGGTATGTATATAAGCACATGAAGTTAAGTAATTATGTAAAGGTATAGCCACACTCTACTAACATGTGAATTTCAGTCCAAGCCCAATTAGAATGTAAGTGGACCACAAAGGCCCAATAACATGTAATAGGGTAATTTAGGCCCAATAGGCATATAAGTGGACCAACAAGGCCCAACAAACATGTAACCCATAGCGCAGGACCAAATTAACATGTAAATGGGTCGCAAGGCCCAATAAACATGTCATGGAAAATATTGGGCTCAATATACACTTGAATGGGCCCTTATGGCCCATTGGCCATGTGATGTGAATATTAGGCCCAATAAAATTGTTATCGATGTATTTTGTCCATTTGTTATTATTTTGTTGTTCGTTTTAGTTCGAGTTTTACTGGATTGAATATAAAAAGTCCCCTTTTTGTAAAAACGACGTTCCTGGCCAATAAGCCTCAAATTTTCAATTAAGGCCCAAAGTTTTGTAAAAATAACACTTTAGTCCATAATTTATAAAAATTTGTAATTTCGTCTCAAATGTTTAGAAATTCACGGATTTCTTCCAAAAATTTATATTTTAACATTTATGGCCCAGTTTTGTAGAAAATTACATTTTCAACCCCTTGTTTGCAAAATTGACAATTTCAGCCCAATTTTGATAAAAGTTACATTTTTGGTCCAATTTAGAAATCAATGTTATTTTCACCCCTAAACTTGGTTTATTGACATTTATGACTCCAAGTTTGGTAAGATAACATTTTTAATCCCAAATCTTCATTTTTTCGCAAATTTGGGCCCAAAACCGTGGGGCCCAAATATTTGGCCCATTAAGCTAAAATTTACATTTTTGGCCCTTTGGAAAGCATGTTATTATAAAAATCCAGTTTTTATACAAGTAGGACCTGTTTGGTCCTTTATAAACTGTAATGTCACTTTTTTCCCTTATCTTTTGTTTTCTTGACAATTTTGACCCTTAACAAGGATTTTGCTTTAAAATTTTATATCTTAAACATATAAACACTTTAGAGTTGATAATATATTGTATAAAGTGTCTTAGTTCATGGATCTTTACTCAATGTTACTTAAGATGTCGAGATTTGTTAAGATCTAACACATTTTTACAAAATAAACTAAGAAATCATACAAGACATGCATATAACACATAAATCTACACATTTTACTTGCATTCTCCCCCAAAAATCATATGAAAACCGAAAATAAGGGGGTATAAACTCGCCTTTGCTTTGATGTTTCGGTTTTGAAGAAGAAGTGGAAGAAGTTGATGTGATTTTTGGCTCTAACAAGCTCCTTGAGGTAGTTTTCGAGCTTATGAAGTTTCTAAGGTGTTAGATCACGAAATGAAGCTTCATAAGAGAGTGTTCTTAGCTTAAGGATGAAAATCAAAGACTTAAATATGATAACAACTTACCAAAGAGTGATGATTTAGATGAGAACCTCTTGAAGTATACTCTAATTCTCGAAAATTTAGAGGAAAATGTAGGAGTGTTCTTGGGTGGTTGAGGGATTATTTGAGAGAAGTTTGAAAGTGAAGTGTGTGCTCTTCTCGGCCGAGAGATAAATAAGAGAGAGGGTGAGGAAAGTTTGCATGGAAACATGAGAAGTTCCTAGTTATATGCTGAACATATTGCATTGTTATCCTTTAAACAAACATGATGTGTCATGGTGTGGAAAAATTAGCCATTTCTCTTTTTTTTTTTTCTTTTTTTTACTCATGGGCCGAGAATTTTGGGCTAGGAGAAGGGGTGGAATAGTTTGGGCCTTTACTTGTCTTTACTCGAAATTATGAGGCCCAAATAGTTACTTTTTGGCCCAATGGGCTCATTAGATGGTTTACGGCCCAAATGACATAAAAGAATAGATTTATGGCTTACTAGGGTTAATTAGATTAGTTATGGCCCAAAAAGGCCCATTAGGGTTAGAATGAATCATTCTAGGCCCAAATGGTCCAAAATGTTATATATTTTTGAATTAGGTCCATTTAGAATCCAAATAGGGTTTCCAAGCACAAAATAGTTGAGTTGAATGCTTATTGGTACACTAGGCCCAATAAGAAAATCCTAGTCCAATATGGACTTAAACTGGGATCCTTAGGGTTTTCAGACTCTTTGTTGAACATGAAAGGTGAATTTAATAGAGCACCGAGTGATATTTACTTAGAGTATATGTTTTACAATAGTTGAATGGTTACACGAGAATAGAATTTCCTAGCTAAAATGATAGTTGTGACAATGGTCAACCATGGTCAAAGTCACAGTCAACAGTCAAGGTCAACAGTCCATGTTGACCCAACTAGTTGAGTGCGCATACCAATTCGTCGAGTTACTACAGTACTCAGAGAGGCGGGGAAAACCCGAGCCAACTCGTCGAGTTGTAAGGACAACTCATCGAGTTTTCCCAGTCTTAACATATTCAGCCCCCTCTTATCGAATCCAATAACTTAAACTATAGATATGATACCCAAGAACTGAAATACCATGTAAAGTTGCTAACTTTACGTCCATTCATGCCACATAGAGGCTCCAAGACTCAAGAAAGGCTTAATAAGGGACCTAAAGCATGAAGGAGACCTAGAACTTCATGAAATTCTCAATCCCAAGAATGATCCTAAAATGAGCTAAAAATGACAATAAACTTCCTAGGAAGAGGTCGAAGAAATAGATGAGCAAGTTTTCAACTTTTTAACTCAAAAGAGTAGCTAAAATCAAGGAGATTCTGGATCTAAAGCTTCCCCCTTCAAGCTAGGTACCACCAACTTCAAGCTCTTCCAAAGAACACCAAGAAAACACTCTTCAAGCTCACACACACACTCAAATATGGGAGAGAAAGCATGAGACTAGGGTTTCTGGACAGGGGAGATGGGTAAGGAGGCCACCCAAAGGGTATAAGGCCTTTAAATAGGGTGCAACACCCTAAAAGTTAGGGTTTCTTAATCAGCCACCAACTCATTGAGTTTTCCCCAACAACTTGTTGAGTTGGTCTAAAAATCTACGCAGTCCAAAAACTTCCAACATGTTGAGTTAAGGCCATCAACTCGATAAGTTCCAAAAGGGAATTTGCCTTTTTAGGGGATGAATCTCATACCTGGAAGTCGGGACGTTACACGGAAAAACATTGAATGTTTTCAAAATGAAAAAAGAATATTGCTGAAAATGTTAGTATAAATAATAGTCTTATGTTTGATTAGTGTTCGAAAATGCAAATAATATTTTCGAAATCACATAATTGTTATTAGTGTTGGAAATTGCAAGAAATATTTGCAAGTGAGATTTGGAAAATACTTTCAAACATATTAATATTAACATGAAGAACACATAAAATAAAAGCAAGAAATACAAATTACTTAAAAACTGATTGTTATGAGCAATCATTAATCATCTATCTTTTTCCTATGAAGTTCTCGATAGTTGTATGAGAACTTGAGTTTTTCTCGTTGATCCAATCTTTTTTCATAATATCTGATGTGGGGTAGAACATCCTGAAGATGCGCTAGAACCTTCAAGGATGCATTCATAGTCTTCAGGATGTGTCCCCTTTTGGAGGATAGGCTCGTAGTCTTCTAGGATGTGTTACCTTACTGTTGATGTGTTTCTAGATGTATCACCTTGTAGAGGATGCGCTTCTAGTCTTTCAAGATGCGCTACCTTGTTGTTGATGTGTTACTAATGTTAGATGTACCCCTTTGGAGGAAGATGTGCCCCCTTGGATCAAGATATGCCCATTTTGTAGTTAAACGTGCCCTAATAGGATGTCAGGGAAAGCTAGGTACACTTATATATGCATGATAGGTAGTACAACACTCATTGTTTAGGTAAATTTCTATTTTGAACAAGAGTGGAATTTTTGTGCAAAATTAGTCCCACTGCTTCGTTATAAGGGTCGCATGTTTTTATACGTACATTGAGCCTATTCATGCATACGTTGGGCATATGCAAACCCTAATTTTTAGGCTTTGAGCACTATTTAAACATCCTTATCCCCTCAAAACCCTTTCCCTCATCATTCTCCATCTCCTAAATCATCCCTTGCAAACCCAAATCCATTATGTGAGCCTTTTTGAGCAAGAGAGTGTATTTTTGGTGTTCTTGAAGGAAGAAGAAGGAAGTGGAATCATCTTGGAAGCTTAAGGCAACCTAGATCCATAAGTATCTTACCCTTAAGCATCCTTGAAGGTATAAAGTTTGGAAATTGATGAATGTTGTCCTTGGATCTCTCTACTTCTTAGGTTTTTATGCTTTTTAGTCCCATAATCTTGGTGTTCATGAGTATGGCTTTACTCTAACCCATAAGAGTTATCATTTCATACATTTTTAGGTGCAAAGACCATTAAAATGTGATATTGGTCCTTTTATTCCCTAAATCCAAGAGTTATGATTTTTGGTTGAATACTAAGTTAAGGTTTTAGTTTTTGGACTACTTCTAGCCATGGAAAGTCATAAAAGGTGGAAACTTTATGACTTAGAATGATATTTTGGGTCTAGATCTGATTTTGGATGTGAAGTCTTTAAGGATTAAGCACTTAATTAGGAGGAGTTTGTCCAGACGAAGTACGTTAGGCGTACCAAGAGGTACGCTGCGCGTACTGGGCTAAGGCTCTGTTGGTTGGAAGGGTCGCAACTATGCCCAACGTAGTGACTCGGTACGCGGGGCATAATCAGTCTGCTCTGACTTCTCTTGAATTTTGACTTTCTGAATTTGACCTTTGACCAAGTTTGACTTCAGCCATTTTGGGTATTTTGAGTTTAAGGCCCTGTTCTTTGTGTAGGTGATTAGTAGAGGTAATACTCGGAGTAGTAATTTGTATAGTTATCTTTTCATACTGTAAGGTGAGTTTCCTCACTGTAATTGTGGATCAAAGGCATCAATGCCGACACAGTAGGTTATTTATCCTGGTTAGGATGTTGTTATGTTGTAGTGATCTGTTAAGATCTACATGATTATTTGTTTCTTGTTATATGTTTTATCTGTTGCATATACTGACATAGTGTGGTTGGGTTGTGTAACATCCAAAAATATGGTCCCAAAAATTTGATTTTCTTGTAATAAATAAAATAGTATTTTCAAATATCAATCATTAATTACAACAAAACCAATGTATCAAGTGTTAAGAAAATCAGAGTGAATGTCAAATGTGTAACTCCAATGGTGTGTCTGATGCAGTCAACTCAAGTTCTTCCCCTTGGAATCAGAAGTACCTAAAACAAAAACTAGAAACCGTAAGCACAAAGCCTAGTGAGTTCCCCAAAACTACCACATACCATACATACAATAAACTTATAGTGGGCCCCGCCTTGTCATCGGGTCCCGCCCGGCTTCGGACCCCGTCTGGCATCATGCCCCGCTCGGCATCGGGCCCCACTCAGTAATAGATCCGGCCCCCCAACATACGTATAACATATATAAAATAAACACATACACATGCAATAATCACATAGAGACATAGCATACAAATAGTCATCGTGGCCCGCTCGACATTGGACCTTAGCCAGGAAAACATATAAACACATACACATGCAAGAGTCACGAAAGACAACTAGCATACTAACATAGAATAAACATGGGCCAAAATTGGTGCCTTCGACCCGCTAAACCCACTGAGGAAACTCATCTCGAAAAGCTGAATCTCTCAGAAAGAAATCTCTAGCTGCTGCCTTGACGACTCCCGAGCTATTAGTGCAAAATAACATTCAATCAAGATCCAATAATCCATCTCAGGGAAAAATGACCATTTTACTCGTGGCCTAATTTGGTTAATGATTTACGCCCAAAACCATAACATAAAAGGTCAATCACTAGATAATCTTCCAAATCCCACTAGTGGCCCACTTATGGCCCAATTTTCCAAATTGCGCCCAAAATCCTCTAATGGGCTTTACCCTAAAGCCCAAACATAAACAAAGCCCAACACCTTATTTCATATGGTCCACTATAGCCCAAAGCAACAAGGTCCAAGAAAATGGCCCAAAGGAAGCCCACTGATGGATCAAATGTTGGGCATTCGTCACTAACCCACAAACCGCGAATCTCAGCCGAAATGTTGGGTGTTCCTCGACCCAATGTTGAGCGTTCGCACGCTGACTCCTAAAAACGAATATTAAGCACTTATTGCCTAAATCTAGACGACCAGAACCTAGATCCAAGTCTTAAAGAACATCTAGAATCATAAAGTCACTAACTTGGTGGCTTTGCATGCCCTAAAAGGTTCCAACTTCATGATATAGCATTCAACTTCTATAAAAAGGGCTTAATCCCATGCATGGGGCTTATACAACTCTAAAGATGCAAACTTTAAGAATCTAGAACTTTATAAATGCAAAGAGGAGCAACTCAAAGCCTTTGGAGTGGTCGCAAATGACAAGATCTCAACTATGAGGCCAAAAAGGGCTAAAGTCCATGAAGGCTTAGATCTAAACTTCTAATGAGCAAGTTTAGAGCTTTATACCTTAAATGAGTTGGAAATGGAGCAGAAAACCAAGATCTACAAGCTCCTACTTGAACCACCACCTTACACCAAACTTCTTTTCCTTGAATGAGCTTCAAACACACATAATGAACTCACAACACTCTTGGAGGCTCTAGGGTTTCGAGATTAGGGTTTGGGGCTATGGAGGTTGGAAATGAGGCCAACACCTAGGACTTAAAGTGTTTAAATAGGTCTTAAACCATAAAAATTAGGGTTTGAGCTCCACGCGTAAACGCCCTGCGTTCCCCAAGGGAACGCCCCGCATTTGAGCTACGCCTCCAAAAGTCCAATATTCGCAAGAATGGTCCCTCCTCCCCCACAAACTTGCAAAACAAGGCCAAAATGCAATAACTTAATATGTACAGGACCAAAATGAAATGTACCTAAATCGAGCGTTACAGGTTGAGGCAATACTGCTATGTGCAGAAGCCAACAAACTTGAGATCAAGCCATAGATAAGTTATGCGCTAGAAATGGCAAGCCAGACTTATGTTGTAGGCTCAGGAGCAATTGATACATGAGTTGTGGCCCAGAAAGGCAAACTAGACTCATGCTATAGGCTCAGGGATAATCCAGCATGCTTGTTGTGGACCCAGTATGCATGCTATTATATGGTTTTGTGGTGGTATTTTAGGGAACTCACAAAGATTTGGCTTACAGTTTAAGTGTTATGTTTCAGGTAATTTTGATGATCGGGGCAAGGCAAAGCATGATTGTACACATCCTTCGGTGTTATGTTTTGGAGATTTTGCAATGCCTTGATTGTGGGATATTTGTATTTGATACTTGGTTTTTGACTTAGGTTTTGATTGGAAAACATGATTTTACCAAAATTAAAAAATGAAAAATTTTTATTGTGATTTTTGGGATGTTACTAATAGACATGTACATTCCACAACGTGGAAGTCTCTATAAGCATCTACATGGCGTCATGGGAGTGATTTACATCATTTTAGGCCTAAGAATGGACAAGCCTAACCCATATGGGTTTTAGGTATGATCCTCAGTCTCTCTCTCTCTCTCTCTATATATATATATATATATATATATATATATATATATATATATATATATATATATATATGGATCCTTGTTGTAGTCTTTTAATGGTCTTGAAGTCTTGAATCATCATAGTGTACTTATAACTTTGTTTGAGCCTGTGAATAAATACTCCCTTATGCCTTCTAGACTAAGGTCACCTTGATCGAACCATGAAAAATAATTTTTATTTTGTGTGTTTTCGCACGCTTTCTCATTTATTCCATAATAATTGATATTAGAGTTCTTCTAATTCCTGACAATTTCGTTTTTTAATCATGTCTTATTCTCTTCAAATTGTTCAAGAATATATTTTGTTTCTCCGATTGTAGTGTGGGCGCCTGGAAAATCTTTTCAAATTTTGCTTTAGCATCCCTGACCATAGTCTTCATATCAAGGGGCATCCTCCAATATGCAATATGCAGGCTACAAAATTAAGGTGCTTAAGCTTGTGAATTTTAACCAATCAGACATTGTTTAGTATGGAGAAAGAAAGTATTCTAAGATGTTGGTGGGAAACATGAAGATAATTTAGTTTTTTATATGATTCCAGCCTTGTGCATAGTTTTATAGTTATATTACTCATTTTTGACAATTAGGCTTGGCTAAGTAAATGTAAATATTACAACTTTGCAATGTGAGTTGTCAGACGACCAAGGCCTCTTTGCGTTGTGAGATATTTATTTTATACTATAAAATTTTGGAGTCATCGAACACTGAAGATAAAATATGAGCTGCATTAGCTGATCAGATATGAAGTTGGCTGATCTGAAAAAGATGTTCCTATCAATTTTAAATTTATAAACCTAACTATCTTATCTACTAATACACTTATAGGCAGTGTACTTAGTCAGTTGATAGTATAGTAAACTAAGTTGGGTATCGAACACAAGGAACATAATTTAGTTAATAAAATAACTACTAAAAATTAATTTAAAAGCAATAACTAAGAAGGGGTTTTTATCTGATTTTGCATGTTCAGATTAACTTAAATATTCGATTAACTAAGCAAACACTTAAATAAGAACGAGTATTATCAAGATTATGAAGACACTTTCGTTTAGCTTTGAATCCCCCATTTTCCTGTGATTAGTGCTAAACATGGATTAACTTAGTTGGTTACAAATATAAATATTGTTAGAAGTCTTGATCCGATCACCTAATTTTTTCTCCAAATTATCCTCCCTAACAAATAAAGATCTTTTTGCCACATGTCACATTCTCATTTATTTTGCCACATGTAATTTTGTGGTTATTTTAAATTAATTTTTATTCCACTTTTCATGTTATGATTTTTTCATTTTATTAAATTCTAGATAGTATTTAAATGCAATAATAAATGCATATCAATTTCATCAATGAACTTTCCTTCTAATTTAAAAATTACTAAATTAAAGATTTATTAATTTTCTTTATTTATTTATCTAAATTATTTGTT
Source organism: Lactuca sativa (assembly GCF_002870075.4). Classification (NCBI taxonomy): domain Eukaryota; kingdom Viridiplantae; phylum Streptophyta; class Magnoliopsida; order Asterales; family Asteraceae; genus Lactuca; species Lactuca sativa. The sequence goes on from NC_056627.2 coordinate 184,821,063, forward strand.
TAAATTAAAAAAAAAGACTTTAATTTCTATAATTCAATATTTTCTCATTTTTCTTAGAAATTCAAACTTCTCAAATGTTTAGAATTTTGTAACTACTTTTTCCTTTAACTAAACTCATGTAATACATGGGTTTCCCACCTAGTTAACTACTATGTAATGATCTTACACAAGTAAACATAGAATTGATTATTAAATATAATCAAGCTATGTGAGAAATATTTATGATTATTATCTATAATTACGACAAATAACCAAACACAATTATGATCAAGTTATGAATGTAGATAAATTTATTACCTTTATTACCTAATCTAGGGTTTGGCAAATCCTATCTCTAGCAATTTAATTGTCATAAACTACAAGGTAATCAAGTTCATGCAATCAAAATGGTCATTCAAATACACTTAACTTGAATCAAAGCAATAAAGATTAGAACTTCAACATGTTAGGTAAAGATAAATTAAAACACAAGATTAAACCAACTTCATAAAATCCATGAAAAGCAAGAAACTAACTCATACTATTAGATTTCATTTACACTAAACGAAAGCCTAATGATTTAGCTGTTCAGGGGAGAAAATAAACACAACAACACATAATAAACAGACAAGATTAATCTATTGAAAACCGAATGTATTGTGTAATCTTCAAACTATTAATCTTTAATCTTCTTCTCTTTCCAAGGGTTGTTTTCACACTTTTCGGTCTCAGAAATCGACTGAAACCCTCAGAATATATCTCTCTCTCCTATTTTTCTTGTCAATATATCAAAGAATATATATAGTTTCGTAATATCGCTCCTCATGTCGTAAGATTATAGTGCTCACATCGAGAGTCCAGTAGGAATCCTTCTTTAGCAAGGAAACTTTTACTCTGCGTTGTAATCTGCAAGAACTTTTAATCCCATGACGTGAATGGTTAAGGCTCATGACATGAGCTTCTAATTTGCGCATACCATCGAGATCTTTCTTATCACCACACCGTGATACTCTGAAGCCACGTCGTGGGAAGTCTTCTTGCATGGTTTTTCTTCCTTTTAAGCTCCATTAAACTCCCGACTTCAACTCTAGTCCTTCCAGATTCCATATTTTTTCATTTTTGGTCCTTTTTCTTCAAGAGTGTCCTTTTTTGCTACAAAATGTAATTTAACTTAATAAGTACCATATATCTATGCATTTGACCAAAATATAGCTTAAATGTATTAAAATAATGCCTAAAATTATGTATAAATATGACAATATCAAAATACCCCGCACTTGTCTTTTGTTTTCCCTCAAGCAAAAGTTTATTTTTTTATTACATCACATAGAACCATGCCCGCAATATCACACAAAACAATCTAAATTGAACCCACTAATTATGTGTCACCTCCATGCATGTATTTGTGTCTAAAAATCCTAATTATCTACTAGTCCTAAATACTTACAATCCTCATAAACGTTTATCATATATTTTGAACAACATCCCTTTTATACATCCCTTCGAATCCATCCCCATAAATATTTCTTAATGTAAAGCTATTTTTGGTTAAATTCTCGAACATACATATGGAAAAATAGCCTAGAAAAAAATTACAATAATAATAACTTGGAAATTTCGCCTTATTCTTGAATTTCTTCATCCCGAGTCTTCAATGATTGGAACGGTTTTTTGAACTTTTCTTCATAATATTTCTTGATCTTCATAGTTTTGTAGGCCCTTATTCACTAAAACTTTTGCAACTTTTTTTTTTCTTTTCTATTTTTTTCATAACTCACTTATTTCACTCAAAACTAAAAATACTAAAAAAAACATATGTTTAAGCAAGGGAACTTAACTTCAAACTTTATTTTTTAAAGGTATTAGTCTAAAGTGCAATGACTACATAAGTATTCCTAGATACATTTCTAGTACACGATGCTGAACATATTATGTCATTGAAACTACACAAGGTTGCATGTTTGTCCCACGATTTCAATAAAACTAGGAAGCCACAAATACACTATAACATATTGGCTCAACTGAATGTTAGGGTTCTTATCGAATCATCCCACATAATACTAGCAAACTAGCCTAAAATGAAATAATATAAAATTTTAAAAAGACTATATTTATTAGACTATTTTTGCAAGCCTATTAATTTTTAAAAATTCTAGCATTTTTTTCTAAATTACTTTTATGCTTGATTATCCTGTTTTGACCCCCTACCTCACACTTATTTCATAAGATGCCCTTATTGTATGCATAAAACAATCAATGGAATAAAAATCAATAAAAAGGAGACCCTAGGGTAGTAGTGGCGGGATCGAAATCTGATCATTGGTGGGAAAGCGTGAAACATCTTGAATATGTTGTTGGAATTGGACTTTTGCTACTACTTGTGAATAAGTCGAATGAAATGTAAACCAAAGACTTGCATCTTCAAAAAGGTGTGGTGCAAGAAATTTCAAAATAAGACTTTGTGCTTCAATCATAACGTGGGAAAGCATACACCATGTTGTCAAGTCGAAAGAAAGAGCAAAATAACGATCTTTGAAGCCTCACATCGTGAGAATAGTGAAGTCACGACATGAGTATAAATGAAATGAATTTTGAATTGTGACAAAGTATACCTCACGACGTGAATGTTAAAGCTCACGTCATGAGAACAGGGGGATGGCATATTTCATTTCATCAATAATTCTTTTTTGCTTGTGAAATTCAATTAGCCTCTTAACTGATTAAGCCTTATTTATAGACCTTTAATATTTTTGCAACCCTCTCTTCCTTCGCACACAAATTCCACCCCTTACTTATAAGAAATTTTTGTCTTCGATTTTTATCTCTAACTCTCACAACTTCTTCTCTTTCGATATTTTAACGATTCTACGAAAATAAAACAAACATCTTCGTTGCAACAAGAGAACAAACATACTACCATTCGGTTACATGTATTAAAAACAAACCAAACAAATTAAAACAAAATCAAAACACACAAAAAATAAACCAAAAATAAAAAACTAAATAAAACTCAAATAAAAATTAAAAAGGATAACTGATCATTTTTCATCTTCATCTCCTTGTGCTCCACTTGAACCGAGCCCAAAGTTAGGCGATGCCCATATCTTTTCCCAATTTGGAATATAGGGAGCTTGTGGTGACATGTTGGGTTGTCGCTCGATATGCTAATGTGAATAAATTCCGTCAATGGATTGGTTTTGGTAATGCAAGACACCTCAAATGTCGTCTAAATAATACCCAACCCGACTTTAGAATGGGTAGGTTGGTACTCCTCCAATTGGCATGTCTAGTTGTTGTGGTTGTCCTCTCGTACCTTTTCCTTTGACATTTCTACATCCCCTTTGTCTCAGTGGTTCCTTCGCATTCCTATTTCTTTCACCTCATCATCGGATGGCATCCCCCAAAATCCTGCTAAATTTACTATCACACTCATCGACTCCAAATAACTCAAAGTAAGATCACTTTCCTCAGTGCATGTCAAAGTGCGAGTCACCCTTGGAACAACCACATTATAATATTTTGCCAACCGGGTAACAAAATGTACACCCGCGATTGGACTTCCTGATCTTGAACTAACTGCCTTCCCCCCCCCCCCCCCAAATATTGAGCAAGGAAATAGGGGATGTTGCAGCAAACTTTGGGGTACTATAGTGCTCCACATGAAAATTAAATTGAGATTTGTTGCTTTTTCCCCATGTTTCTTGTGATTAATTGAAAATTTAACGATGCGATGGATGAGGCGGTGGATAGCGGACCAAATATGACTTTTTTGAGATACTCCTGAGTTGAATGCTCCATTTTATATCATCATCCAAAACCCATAACCATTTACTCCCGGTGAGTAATCTTGTGTAGCCAACCTTAAGAATATGTTAAAAGGAGGATACATATGATCTTGTTCCTCATATAATCCCATCCTCCATACTAACTCGGCTAGACTGAACTCTCGATATTGGCCGCCAAGACGGAACATGATTGCACCCATGAAATGTGGGTCCACCGTATTTGCTTTAGATGACACGGTTTATAAGAATTCATCACATAATTCCTTGTGCACGGGTTCTTTGATTGAGAATAAATTCCTCCAACCGTTGCATGTTATTGAAACACCATTTTCTTCAAATGTTTTTGTAAGGTACGGGTTCAACCTTTCCAAGATTCCAATCTCATTCAATTTTTCCTAGTCAAGGGTTAGTGAGACTGCGAATTCTCGATTATAAATCCATCCTAATGATTGGTGTAGCTATTAAAAATTTCTCATGGAATATCGTACGGGAACTCGTAAATTGGGTGAAGATTGGACAAATCACCTTGGTACTGTGTAGTATCCTTTATAGGACCTATTTGATGTTATGAAGAGTGAGGAACATGAAATAGAGAAGGAGAAGACATAACTGGCTCGAAAAATTCAAGTGAGGGACCAAGGGTGCGTGCTCGATCGAACTCATGGCGTAAGTGGGTTTTGAATAATGAAAGTCAAATGTTTTGTAATAGATAAAAGAAGTGGCCCCCTTTTGATTCTCACGTTATGAGTCTTATCCTCATGTCGTGAGCTTTAAAACACAAAATATGATCGGTACTTTGTTTATTCCCAACGTCGTGATTGTTTACTCACACGTCGTTGGTACTGATTAACTGACAAAAACCATATATATATATATATATATATATATATATATATATATATATGTAAAATTTTACCACTCACAATTTGAACCGCAGACTTGACTTTTTAAATAGATGATGAATTAATTACTTATCCTAAAAATCAAATAATGCAAAACTAATTAATCAAAAAAGGAAATGAAAATGTAAACCGAGCTCGGGTTGCCTCTCGAGAAGCGCTTATTTTTATGGAGTCGTGAGTCAGACTCCTTCTCGCTCTACATTTTTACGGGTAGGAGTGTAATCTCCCTCTTCTCCTTTTGCTCCTTCCGCTGTCTTTTTTTAAGCATGAACTCGCCTTATGTATGCTTTCTTTGAATTTTTTTCTTTGTTTGGTTATTGTAAGCATCGAGTTTTCTTTTGAATCCTTGGGATTTTTCATCATTTGAGCTTTTCTCTTTATCTTCAGTGGGTTTTTTCTTATCTAACTCCATATCATCAAGCTTCCTCTCCTTGCTTTATGTATCCTCTTCTTCATCACTTGAACTAAAATCTTCAGTTTCACTTATCTCCTCATTTTGAACTTTTGGTGTAGTAAAGGCAAAGACTTCGAAAATCATTAAAATCGAGGCTCTTGGTTTAGTGAGCTTAACTTCTTCTTTTAAATTGGGCTTTTCCGTTATTTGGACTTCTTCTTCCATTAAAATTTTCAACTCTTCTAGCTCATTGTCCTCATCTATGAAGAATACTTCATCTTATGACTTAGAAGTCTCGAATCCTTTATGAACCCTGAATGCTATTTCTTCTTTACCCACTCTCAAATTGAGCTTAGAATCTTGAATATCAACCAAGGATCTCGTGGTATTAAGTATTGGGCTTCCAAGGATAATGGGTACATCCTCATCCTCTTTCATGTCTATAACCACAAAATTAGTTGGAAAAACAAAATTTTCAATTTTAAAAAATTAATTTTTTACAATTCCTCGAGGTTAAGTCACTGAATGATTCGCCATATGGATTCCCATTCTTGTGGTCCTCATAATGGAAGTTCAAGCTTTTGATAAAAAAATATGACATTAAGCTAATGCTAGCTCCAAAATCGTCTAAATCAAACGTTTTCGTGGAATTTTCAAATTCACATGGTAATGGAAGGTGTCCTGGATTTCCTATTTTTCTTGGTATTCCTTCCAAGATAACCACTGAACATTGTTCATTAATAACAATCTTGGATGTCTTCTTTAATTGTTGGCGAGTGTCGAGAAGATTTTGAAGGAATTTCACATATTCGGGCATTTAGCCAATGATTCAATAAATGGGGTGTTAATTTGAATTCGCTTCACTTGATTGATGAACCTCTTATGCTCTTGATCCAATAGATGTGCCCTTGCTCGAGAATTGCGACAACCAGCAAGCTTTTGGTCAAGTCAAAGTTGAGTCAAGGTCAACAAGTCATCTTGGGCAACTCAACTAGTGTGATATGTTAGGGATTTCCTTATGTTTACTAATGTACAACTATAAATCGTAATGCAAAGTAACACTTGAAAGTCCCAAATGTTCAAAATTTAAAACCCTAATCTGAGTTAGGGAAGTAACAACTCTATAAAGTACTATTAAGTACCCTTCGGGGGTGTATAACTCTTAAAATGGAACCTAAATAAGTCTAAAGTCCTTACTCTAAGAAGAAAAACATTAATAAGGGCTCCCGACAAAGTCTCTCTCAATCTCTCCCACTATATATATCTCTCTCTCTCTCTCCCCCAAATCTCTCCAAGAATATGGAATTTCTCCCAAATCTCTCCAAGTATGTGAAATCTCTCCCAAATCTCTCTAAGAATATGAAATCTCTCCCAAATCTCTCCAATAATATGAAATCTCTCATAAATCTCTCTAAGAATATGAAATCTCTCCAAGTATGTGAAATCTCTCCTAAATCTCTCCAAGTATGTGAAGTCTCTCCCAAATCTCTCCAAGTATGTGAAATCTCTCCCAAATCCCCCTATGCACCTTCCTCAGTCAAAAACAGCCCGAAACCGGAGAAGAAAACCCAAAAGGACCCTCTTTGTCCTGAACCCTCTTGGTCCTGAACCTCTTAGTCCGGAACCCTTCTGATCCGGACACCCTCTTGGTCCGGAATACCTTCTAAGGAACCAAGAGGAGTGCATCTTCGGAATTCCCCCCTTGTTCGGACCTTCTCGCATGACTCCGGAAGACCTTGCTTAGGGCTGCTTCGGAAACGTCTGGACTCGCTTCGGAAATATCAGTCGCTTCGCACCTTCGGCCCGGACGGCTGACCTCGCAAGAACTTCAGAATCCGAGAAGGTGCTCCGGAACCGAGAAGAGCCTTCCGGAAGTTCCTGTATGCTTCAAAAATTTGTTTCTTACTCCGGACCTCACATTTTGACTCAGGATTTCTACCATTTTCGGATTTTTACATCATTTTAAGGCATTTTGACGCCGGAAATCACACCAAACTCATATTTTTCCTATCTTAGACCCCTTAAACCACTATTTTATGCCAAAATTTATTTATTATTAGCATATTTACATAAATTATAACCCAAGGTTTTAAGGAGATTCTAAGAAAATAACGAGGTTTGACTTTATGATGTGATGGTAGTTCCTCATTTCCCATGCAAATCCCAAATAAACACACATTATCCATAAGAAAATAAGCTTTACCCACCAACTTTCCATGCAAATGTCAAGTCACTCCTTATCTCTCCATCTAGAATATGTAAACTCTTCCCCCCCCCCCTTTATTGCACATCTCACTCCTCACTTTTCACTTCCATAAAACTCTCAAGAAATACTCTAACTCCTTCAAGCACCAAGTTCATCTCTTCAAGGGAAATTCCCATAATTCTTGGGTGAGTATTTTATCCTCTTTAAAACAATTATTCTTCACATTATTCTAAGATTTCATTATATTTACACATAAAAATTATTCTTAGAATACTCTAGAGATTTAAGAATCTTTCAAGTTTGGAGCTTGGAAACTTCCTCATCACTCTTCAAATCACCCAACAAACAAACCAAGGTGAGCTTCATACCCCACCTTTTTCTAAGTTTTTATTGTTTTTGGGGGAGAATACAAGTCAAATCTTCTCTAAATCCTTGGATAATTGCATGTATTTGTATGTTTAGTATGTATGTTGAGATGTTATTATATTATAACAAAATTTTCATGAACGTGAGTTCACAGATTATATGAAAATCTTAGAAATGTTTACAAAACCACCATATAGAGAATATTTTATGTACAAGAAGAGCCTCCCAAGGTTTTGAATGTGTACATTCATACCCCCTTACTTCATATCTCTATATGTAAAGATAAAAATTTGTTGAAATACACTTATAGGATGACACAATTGCTAGAATCTTCAGTGTTTGAGACTTTATGCCCATCAATGATTATTTTTGCAAACTATTAGGGGGTATTCCATAAATAGTTGACATTAGTATTTGCGGCAAGAAAATATGCAAATAGAGTGGTTATAATAAAAAATTTTGTATGTCATAAAGTTTTTGTCATAAACTCACACAAGTCAAAGTTATATATATAAATCACAACTTGGTATTTTCCGATAATTTGAGTCGTACATAGTCTTTTATAAAGAAAAAGGGGCTGTTCGCCGGCTTTGATAATATTTGGGTCATTTTGATAAATATTTCAAAGCGGATTAATTCCAATAAACGAAACGAACAAAACGAAATATCTAGTTACAACTACAACTATTATTATTATTTATTTAGTAAATAATGATTTTCACGATTTTCTCAAAGATCAGTTAGTATTCTAGTTAGACAAAATCTTCATAGTACATATATTAATACAATATTGTACACTTTAAGTCCTGTAAGAGTTATAACTAGCGTCTCCTGGAGGGAGAACGAGAATTTGTGTATAGATCTATACGGGGTTAATACCCCGCACGTTCGCTGTTCGCTACAGCTAGACCGGCCAGTCTAGGGTGACAAATGTCTTGAACAAAACTGACGCCTGAAGAACGTCATAATAGGCACTCCGTCATGTTAGTATGGTTATAACGACTCACTAGAATATATCAGAAATCTATATATATATATATATATATATATATATATATATATATATATATATATATATATATATATATATATATATATATATATATATATATATATATAGATTTCACCTTTGGTTTACAATCAGCTCTATTTTGATTTCCTCAAATGAGGCCTTTTTCACACAAGTGTTAGTGTTTTTTTAAAGCTACTATTTTTATACATCAAAAAATATAGGATTTTCCGGAGGAAACGATTTTATACGATTTCGATAATGACGAACTAAGACATACATGCAACTATACTCGTTTTGAAACAAGACTTACAACTATCTTGATAAGAAAATAATGGATTTTCTGGATTTCTAAACTATCATCGAAGTTTTACACGAAAATGCTTATGAACTCACCAATATATTTTATGTTGACGCTTTTCAAACGACTTGTATTCTTAGGAAATCAATAAGCAGGTTATGGATTGCAGACTCAAGCTTATTTTGCTGTATTTTGTGAAATTTGCTTACTAATATTTCTTTTGTGTACACTTGAAAACATAAACATGATGTAAAACAATGTAAGCTTGTATTATTGACGTATGATGTATGGGTTTGCTATGTTTCAATTATATACAATTGTTATGATACTGCATAGTGACGTCACCCGCCTCCGGACATTTCTGTTGTTCTGGTCCGGGGGTGTGACAAGAAGGAAAGGTAACGTATGCTGATACGGCTAAACAAAAGAAATATTTTTCTGATTTATTAGGCCCATGACGTGAGTGGTATCTGCTTACATCGTGAGAATTGGGAACTAATTTGCTCTTTTTCTTTGATCTTCATCTTATTTAGCTATGGATCTAGCTAATTCGAGGCTACATTATGGATCATTAGAGCCTTAGAATGAGGGTCTTCTTCAGTGGTTATGTCCATGACATGTGGTTGCGGTTTGGGATTGGGATTTTGGGTGGTAATCTTTTGTTAACGAGTTTAGTCAATTTCCCGAGTTGATTGTCGATGTTTTTAATGGAAGCTTGTTGGTTTATAATTGTAACGTCAGTAGCATCATGTTTTTTCTTAGAAGCTTCCGTAAACCTATTAAGCATTGACTCAAAGTCAGGTTTCTTCTCCGATGGTGGTTACTTATTTTGGTAGAAGCCTCATTCGATTTGCAAATACTTTTCTTCTTTTTTCTTCTAGTATTCATCGTAAGACAACCATTCTGTAACACCAGTCAAAATAGGTCAAAAACAATCACATGTGATTATGCCAATCATGTAATGTGATTTTTTTAAACTAGTAACGTGATAAACTTACTATGTAATTCATGTTAAAGTATGAATTTTCATACATGTTTTATGATACAACTCAAAGTATACGTCCATACGATTCCAAAAATATAGAGAACGTCTAAATCTGACTTCGCATGAAGAAGTTATGATAAACCGAACACTATAAATCTCTATAATACAAGGAATTTAAAATAGCCTTAGAATTAGCTATTGGGGTCTAAAAGAGAGTTGTAGTGCTCGTAAATACCTACGCTTGGATATAAAGAACGTAAAAAACGGAGTTCGTATGCAAAAGTTACCACCTTCCGAAGTTACAGCTGTCTGAGAGCACGACACGTATCAGAAACCCTAATCTGACTGGACTCACGACGTGAGCCTAAAAACTCACGACGTGAGGAGTCAAACCACCTCATTTTCCATATAGAAGTCTACGGAACGATAACCCAAAAGCTCACGACGTGAGCTAGGTTTTCTCACGACGTGAGGACGCTGCAGGACATGAATCAGGGCTAGAAAACACGCGTTAAAGCTACGAGATGACTCTTGCCATAGCTCACGACGTGAATCTATCATTCTCACGTCGTGAGAGGCCAAAAATCAGCCTATAAATAGCAATTCCAGCCTCCTTTCTCCTTACACCATTTCTTTTCTCTCTTTCTCTCTCTCTCATTTGCTGAAGCCGTTTCGCTTCCCGAGCCCCGACGACCTCGTACCGTTGACCATTTCTGCTTAGGTTACATAAAATCACGCTATTAAGGTGAGTTTCATGGCCCCACTTTCTAATATTTTCGGGGGAAAACACATGCTAAATATTGTATATACGTTACTATTATGTCTATATTAGTATCAACGTAGATAGTTATTTAACCGGGATATAGTTATTCTAAATATAATATTTTGAATATATACAACTATTATCAACTTGTTAGCATGTTATTATACTAATGTGGATCTTGAGTTATAATTAGGATTCTATATATATGTTGTGTACGATATAGTTCCGAAGTTATATTCGAAAGATCTATATGTTAATTTATAAAGTATGTTGTTATTATTGGTTTTATGTCAAGATAAAACCTGGTTTTACTTCAAGTTATAGTTGTTATACTGCCTAAGTGTTATGAAATTAGGAGTACTATTTAAAAGCATAGTCTAGTAACTTAGGGTTTTAGACATGAAAATGCTTTTGTTGTTAGAACTATAGAATGTCGTCAAAGTCTACATGAGCTATTATATTCATCATCTAAGATTTGGGGATCTTAGTGAAAGTCCTCTGACCTGTATTTGTTAATCACGTGTGAGCATGACAACCCTACCCGTGGTTTCTAGCTCCTTCCCAATGGTATTCGGGTGACGAACTTGCCTAATTTACTACCTTCCGACGTCGATAAAGCGTGCGGAAACTACTACAAGGTGTGATCCTTGTAGTACCGCAAGGTGTAATCCTTGTACTACAGCAAGGTGTAATCCTTGTACCACGGAAATGTGTGATCCTTGTAATAATAATAAGACATATAAAACTAAGTCATACAGTCGCAGTTACAGACTCATGGTAGCAACTTGTTAGAAACATTATACTTCGTCATTATACAAGTATTAATGTTAAGTATAAGTTTCCCCCTACTTATACCCCAGGTACTACTTGTATATTAAGTAGATAATTATACCTAACACACATACTCGTATAGAATTAAATAGATTTATACGTAGTGGTTTTACTCGTATAGAATTAAAATAGATTTATACGTAGCGGTTTTACTCATATAGAATTGAAATAAGATTTATACGTAACAACTTAGTTTGTATGGAATTGCAAACATTTATATTTATAATATATGAGACTTATAGGTATATATTTATTTGGTAAGTAAACCATTATACCTAGGATATATATACTAAACGTTGGAAACTGAAAATAATACTTTCAAAACTATACTTTTGAACTTGGAAAATGTGTTATTTTTATATGGAGTCAAAACCTGTGGACTCACCAACTTTATATTGACGTATTTTTAAATGCATGTGTTTTCAGGAAGTTGATAACTATGATACGAGAAATGATGTTACACTGCCCGGTGTTTCTGCCGACGGCCGGTGTGTGACACATTCTTTCTTGGGCTTCCTCCAATCTTTATTAAATCGGTCACCACTTGTGTATCATACTTGCGCTTTTTAGTTTCCATTTTCATCAAAATCGCAATATTTCATTAAGTGTGATCCACTACAATTGTCACACCCTACTTGTATGTCATGAATCGACTGACCCATCTTTGTAATCCTTCGATCCATATTCTTCCATTTCCCTAAAACCATTGCAAAGCTCTCACTTCCTCCATCTCCACTTCCTTTACCATTTGTAACATCCTCTCGTGGGTTATAGTATCCTCTAGAGTCCTTGAAAATCAAGGAGTTGCCTTGTTGTCACATTAACCACATCATAGACTATGGAAACTTCTTGTTGCACATTTAAGTCATGCTGAGGGCAATTTATAAGCAATCCCTTATATCTTTCCCAAGCTTCATATAAGGACTCTCCAATTTCTTGTTGGAAATTCGCTATCTTCTTTTTGAGTTTGGCTACCTTTGAAGGGGGAATTTCTCAACGAATGCTTCACCATATTTAACTGGAAGCATCCTCTGTAAAACCGCTTCTCTTGAAACATTCGGAACATTGAAATAGTTTGTAATGTCGAATAATTCATTGATATGCCTAAAGGCATCTTCATAATCTTTCCTGGAAAATGATATGTCTTTTAGCCTTGCAAGAATGTGGCCTTTAAGTTCAAAGTTAGTTGCAGATGGTATTGCAGGTGGGATAAGACCCGGACCGTTGTCGTTACGCATCCACTTCTTATACACTTCCATCATCATCTACGCTATGTTACCTCGATTTTTATTTTGTCTTCTGAATCGTCTCAGTTTCTGGTTCATGCCCAATACCTTTCTTGTTAGGAGTTTTCTCAAAACTTTCGAAACCTTTGTCTGACTAAAAACTTCTAATTGTTTCGTCAACCTTTTTATCCTTCTTCTGGTGGAAAAGCAGATTGTGGATCTTCGAATGGTGGTATGATAGGAAGCTGTGATCCCCTGGTCATATATTACTGAAACAAAAAATATATAAAAACGAACTAAAAAGCAAAATAAATAAAAACTAAAAAAGCAGGACTCACGTCGTGAGAGGTAAAGCTCATGTCGTGAGAATTGTAAAAACAGAAAAATTTATTAAATGTCGAAAATTACCTTTTTGTGGTTTTAACACAACAAAAAGAATCGATTAACTTACAGAAATTAAATTAACAACTGAAATCATTGTTCCCAGACAAAATCACCAAAAACTTGATGCGCAAAAGATATACCTATCAATTTTAGATTTATAAACCAAACTAACTTATCTACTAATAAACTTATAGGCAATGTACCTAGTCAGTTTATAATATAGTAAAGTAAGTTGGGTATCGAACACAAGGAACATAATTTAGCTAATAAAATAACTACTAAAAATTAATCTAAAAACATTAACTAAGAAGGGGTTTTTATTAGATTTTGCATGTTCAAATTAACTTAACTATTTGATTAACTAAGAAAACACTTAACTAAGAACGATTGTTGTCAAGGTTATGAAGATACTTTCGTTTAGCTTTGAATCCCCTTTTTTCCAATGATTAGTTTCTAAACATGGATTAAGTCAGTTGGTTACATATATAAATATTATTAGAAGTCTTGATCCGATATCCTAATGTTTTCACCGATTCATTAACTACTATGTAATGATCTTACACAAGTAAACACATAATTGATTATTAAAGATAATCGAGCTATGTGAGAAATATATAGGATTATTATATATGATCAAGACAAATAACCAAACACAATTATGATTAAGTTATGCTCTTAACACAAATAAAGTATTACCTTTCTTACCTAATCCAAGATTTGGCAAATCCTAGCTCTAGTAATTTAATTATCATAAACTACTAGGTAATCAAGTTCATGCAATCAAAATGGTCATTCAAATACACTTAACTTGAATCAAAGCAATATAGATTATAACTTCAACATGTTAGGTAAAGATAAATTAAAACACAAGCTTAAACCAACTTCATAAAATTCATGAAAAGCAAGAAACTAACACATATTATTAGGGTTCATTTACACTAAACGACATCCTAATGATTTAGCTGTTCATGGGAGAAAATAAACACAAAAACACATAAGAAACATACATGATTAATCTAATGAAAACCGAATGTAACGTGTAATCTTCAAACTCTTAATCTTTAATCTTCTTCTCTTTCCAACGGTTGTTTTCGCACTTTTCGGTCTCTGAAATCGATTGAAACCCTCAAAATATATCTCTCTCCTCTTTTTCTTGTCAATATATCAAAGAATATATATAGTTTCCTAATATCGCTCCTCATGTCATGAGATTATAGTGCTCATGTCAAGAGTCCAGTAGAAATCCCTCTTTAGATAGGAAACTTGTACTCTACATTGTATTCTTCAAAAACTTTTAATCTAATGATGTGAATAGTTAAGGCTCACGACATGAGCTTCTAATTTGCACATATCATCGAGATCTTTCTTATCACCACGCTGTGATACTTTGAAGCCACGTCGTGGGAAGTCTTCTTGCATGAATTTTCTTCCTTTTAAGCTCCATTAAACTCCCGGCTTCAACTCTAGTCCTTCTAGATTCCATATTTTTTCATTTTTGGTCCTTTTTCTTCAAGAGTGTCCTTTTTTGCTACAAAATGTAATTTAACTTAATAAGTACCATATATCTATGCATTTGACCAAAATACAACTCAAAATGTATTAAAATAATGCCTAAAATTATGTATAAATATGACAATGTCAAAACAATCTAAATTGAACCCACATAGAACCATGCCCGCAATATCACACAAAACAATCTAAATTGAACCCACTAATTATGTGTCACCTCCATGCATGTATTTGTGTCTAAATCATGATTACCTACTAGTCCTATATACGTACAATCCTCATAAACGTTTATCATATATTTTGAACAACATTCCTTTTATACATCCCTCCGAATCCATCCCCATAAATATTTCTTGATCTTCATAGTTTTGTAGGCCCTTATTCACTAAAACTTTTGCATCTTTTTTTTTCTTTTTTTTTTTTCATAACTCACTTATTTCAATCAAAACTAAAAATACTAAAAAAAACATATGTTTAAGCAAGGGAACTTAACTTCAGACTTTATTTTTCTTAAAGGTATTAGTCTAAAGTGCAATGACTACATAAGCTTTCCTAGATACATTTCTAGTACACGATGCTGAACATATTATGTCATTGAAACTACACAAGGTTGCATTTTTGTCCCACGATTTCAATAAAACTAGGAAGCAACAAATACACTATAACATATTGGCTCAACTAAATGTTAGGGTTCTTATCGAATCATCCCACATAATACTAGCAAACTAGCTTAAAATGAAATAATATAAAATTTTAAATGACTATATTTATTAGACTATTTTTGCAAACCTATTAATTTTTTAAAATTCTAGCGATTTTTCTAAATTACTTTTATGGTTGCTTATCCTTTTTTGACCCCCTACCTCACACTTATTTCATACAATGTCCTTATTGTATGCATAAACCAATCAATGTAATAAAAATCAATAAAAGGGAGAAAAATGAACATACTCCCCTAGGGTAGTAGTGGCGGGATCAAAATCTGTTCATTGGTGGGAATGCTTGAAACATCTTGAATATGTTGTTGGAACTGGACTTTTGCTACTACTTGTGAATGAGTCGAATGAAATGTAAACCAAAGACATGCATCTTTGAAAAGGTATGGAGCAAGAAACTTCAAAATAAAACTTTGTGCTTTAATCATAACAGGGGAAAGCATACGTCACGTTGTCAAGCCGAAAGATAGAGCAAAAACAATGATCTTTGAAACCTCACGTTGTGAGAATAGTGAAGTCACGACATGTGTATAAGAGAATTGAATTATGAATCGTGACAAAATGTGCCTCATGACATGAATGCTAAAGCTCACGTCGTGAGAATTGGGCGATGACATATTGCATTTCTACTAATAAACTTATAGGCAGTGTACCTAGTCAGTTTATAATATAGTAAAGTAAGTTGGGTATCGAAAACAGGGAACATAATTTAGCTAATCAAATAACTACTAAAAATTAATCTAAAAACATTAACTAAGATGGGGTTTTTATTAGATTTTGCATGTTCAGATTAACTTAACTATCCCATTAACTAAGCAAACACTTAACTAAGAATGATTGTTATCAAGATTATGAAGAAACTTTCGTTTAGCTTTGAATCACCTTTTTTCCTATGATTAGTTTCTAAAAATGGATTAAGTTAGTTGGTTACAAATATAAATATTATTAGAAGTCATGATCCGATCTCCTAATGTTTTCACCGATTCATTAACTACTATGTAATGATCTTACACAAGTAAATACATAATTGATTATTAAAGATAATCGAGCTATGTGAGAAATATATAGGATTGTTATCTATGATCAAGACAAATAACCAAACACAATTATGATGAAGTTATGCTCTTAACACAAATAAAGTTATTACCTTTGTTACCTAATCTAAGATTTGAAAAATCCTAGCTCTAGCAATTTAATTATCATAAACTACTAGGTAATCAAGTTCATGCAATCAAAATGGTCATTCAAATACACTTAACTTGAATCAAAGCAATATAGATTAGAACTTCAACATGTTAGGTAAAGATAAATTAAAACACAAGCTTAAACCAACTTCATAAAATTCATGAAAAGCAAGAAACTAACACATATTATTAGGGTTCATTTACACTAAACGACATCCTAATGATTTAGCTGTTCATGGGAGAAAATAAACACAAAAACAAATAAGAAACATACATGATTAATCTAATGAAAACCGAATGTAAGATGTAATCTTCAAACTCTTAATCTTTAATCTTCTTCTCTTTCCAACGGTTGTTTTCGCAATTTTCGGTCTCTGAAATCGATTGAAACCCTCAAAATATATCTCTCTCCTGTTTTTCTTGTCAATATATCAAAGAATATATATAGTTTCCTAATATCGCTCCTCATGTCGTGAGATTATAGTGCTCACGTCGAGAGTCCAGTTGAAATCCCTCTTTAGACAGGAAACTTGTACTCTACGTTGTAATCTTCATGAACATTTAATCTCATGATGTGAATAGTTAAGGCTCACGACATGAGATTCTAATTTGCACATATCATCGAGATCTTTCTTATCACCACGCCGTGATACTTTGAAGCCACGTCGTGGGAAGTCTTCTTGCATGAATTTTCTTCCTTTTAAGCTCCATTAAACTCCCGGCTTCAACTCTAGTCCTTCTAGATTCCATATTTTTTCATTTTTGGTCCTTTTTCTTCAAGAGTGTCCTTTTTTGCTACAAAATGTAATTTAACTTAATAAGTACCATACATCTATGCATTTGACCAATATATAACTCAAAATGTATTAAAATAATGCCTAAAATTATGTATAAATATGACAATGTCAAAATACCCCACACTTTTCTTTTGTTTTCCCTCAAGCAAAAGTTTATTTTTTTATTACATCACATAGAACCATGCCCGCAATATCACACAAAACAATCTAAATTGAACCCACTAATTATGTGTCACCTCCATGCATGTATTTGTGTCTAAATCATGATTACCTACTAGTCCTATATACGTACAATCCTCATAAACGTTTATCATATATTTTGAACAACATTCCTTTTATACATCCCTCCGAATCCATCCCCATAAATATTTCTTGATCTTCATAGTTTTGTAGGCCCTTATTCACTAAAACTTTTGCATCTTTTTTTTTTTCTTTTTTTTTTTCATAACTCACTTATTTCAATCAAAACTAAAAATACTAAAAAAAACATATGTTTAAGCAAGGGAACTTAACTTCAGACTTTATTTTTCTTAAAGGTATTAGTCTAAAGTGCAATGACTACATAAGCTTTCCTAGATACATTTCTAGTACACGATGCTGAACATATTATGTCATTGAAACTACACAAGGTTGCATTTTTGTCCCACGATTTCAATAAAACTAGGAAGCCACAAATACACTATAACATATTGGCTCAACTAAATGTTAGGGTTCTTATCGAATCATCCCACATAATACTAGCAAACTAGCTTAAAATGAAATAATATAAAATTTTAAATGACTATATTTATTAGACTATTTTTGCAAACCTATTAATTTTTTAAAATTCTAGCGATTTTTCTAAATTACTTTTATGGTTGCTTATCCTTTTTTGACCCCCTACCTCACACTTATTTCATACAATGTCCTTATTGTATGCATAAACCAATCAATGTAATAAAAATCAATAAAAGGGAGAAAAATGAACATACTCCCCTAGGGTAGTAGTGGCGGGATCAAAATCTGTTCATTGGTGGGAATGCTTGAAACATCTTGAATATGTTGTTGGAACTGGACTTTTGCTACTACTTGTGAATGAGTCGAATGAAATGTAAACCAAAGACATGCATCTTTGAAAAGGTATGGAGCAAGAAACTTCAAAATAAAACTTTGTGCTTCAATCATAACAGGGGAAAGCATACGTCACGTTGTCAAGCCGAAAGATAGAGCAAAAACATTGATCTTTGAAACCTCACGTTGTGAGAATAGTGAAGTCACGACATGTGTATAAGAGAATTGAATTATGAATCGTGACAAAATGTGCCTCATGACATGAATGCTAAAGCTCACGTCGTGAGAATTGGGCGATGACATATTGCATTTCTACTAATAAACTTATAGGCAGTGTACCTAGTCAGTTTATAATATAGTAAAGTAAGTTGGGTATCGAAAACAGGGAACATAATTTAGCTAATCAAATAACTACTAAAAATTAATCTAAAAACATTAACTAAGATGGGGTTTTTATTAGATTTTGCATGTTCAGATTAACTTAACTATCCCATTAACTAAGCAAACACTTAACTAAGAATGATTGTTATCAAGATTATGAAGACACTTTCGTTTAGCTTTGAATCACCTTTTTTCCTATGATTAGTTTCTAAAAATGGATTAAGTTAGTTGGTTACAAATATAAATATTATTAGAAGTCATGATCCGATCTCCTAATGTTTTCACCGATTCATTAACTACTATGTAATGATCTTACACAAGTAAATACATAATTGATTATTAAAGATAATCGAGCTATGTGAGAAATATATAGGATTGTTATCTATGATCAAGACAAATAACCAAACACAATTATGATGAAGTTATGCTCTTAACACAAATAAAGTTATTACCTTTGTTACCTAATCTAAGATTTGGAAAATCCTAGCTCTAGCAATTTAATTATCATAAACTACTAGGTAATCAAGTTCATGCAATCAAAATGGTCATTCAAATACACTTAACTTGAATCAAAGCAATATAGATTAGAACTTCAACATGTTAGGTAAAGATAAATTAAAACACAAGCTTAAACCAACTTCATAAAATTCATGAAAAGCAAGAAACTAACACATATTATTAGGGTTCATTTACACTAAACGACATCCTAATGATTTAGCTGTTCATGGGAGAAAATAAACACAAAAACAAATAAGAAACATACATGATTAATCTAATGAAAACCGAATGTAAGATGTAATCTTCAAACTCTTAATCTTTAATCTTCTTCTCTTTCCAACGGTTGTTTTCGCACTTTTCGGTCTCTGAAATCGATTGAAACCCTCAAAATATATCTCTCTCCTGTTTTTCTTGTCAATATATAAAAGAATATATATAGTTTCCTAATATCGCTCCTCATGTCGTGAGATTATAGTGCTCACGTCGAGAGTCCAGTTGAAATCCCTCTTTAGACAGGAAACTTGTACTCTACGTTGTAATCTTCATGAACATTTAATCTCATGATGTGAATAGTTAAGGCTCACGACATGAGATTCTAATTTGCACATATCATCGAGATCTTTCTTATCACCACGCCGTGATACTTTGAAGCCACGTCGTGGGAAGTCTTCTTGCATGAATTTTCTTCCTTTTAAGCTCCATTAAACTCCCGGCTTCAACTCTAGTCCTTCTAGATTCCATATTTTTTCATTTTTGGTCCTTTTTCTTCAAGAGTGTCCTTTTTTGCTACAAAATGTAATTTAACTTAATAAGTACCATACATCTATGCATTTGACCAATATATAACTCAAAATGTATTAAAATAATGCCTAAAATTATGTATAAATATGACAATGTCAAAATACCCCACACTTTTCTTTTGTTTTCCCTCAAGCAAAAGTTTATTTTTTTATTACATCACATAGAACCATGCCCGCAATATCACACAAAACAATCTAAATTGAACCCACTAATTATGTGTCACCTCCATGCATGTATTTGTGTCTAAATCATGATTACCTACTAGTCCTATATACGTACAATCCTCATAAACGTTTATCATATATTTTGAACAACATTCCTTTTATACATCCCTCCGAATCCATCCCCATAAATATTTCTTAACGTAAAACTATTTTTGGTTAAATTCTCGAACATACATATGGAAAAATAACCTAGAAAAAAAGTTACAATAATAATAACTTGGAAATTTCACCTTATTTTTGAATTTCTTCATCTTGAGTCTTTAATGATTGGAACGTGTTTTTGAACTTTTCTTCATAATATTTCTTGATCTTCATAGTTTTGTAGGCCCTTATTCACTATAACTTTTGCATCTTTTTTTTTTTCTTTTCTATTTTTTTTTCATAACTCACGTATTTCACTCATAACTAAAAATACTAAAAAAACATATGTTTAAGCAACGGAACTTAACTTCAGACTTTATTTTTCTTAAAGGTATTAGTCTAAAGTGCAATGACTACATAAGCTTTCCTAGATACATTTCTAGTACACGATGCTGAACATATTATGTCATTGAAACTACACAAGGTTGCATTTTTGTCCCACGATTTCAATAAAACTAGGAAGCCACAAATACACTATAACATATTGGCTCAACTAAATGTTAGGGTTCTTATCGAATCATCCCACACAATACTAGCAAACTAGCTTAAAATGAAATAATATAAAATTTTAAAATGACTAGATTTATTAGACTATTTTTGCAAGCCTATTAATTTTTTAAAATTCTAGCAATTTTTCTAAATTACTTTTATGCTTGCTTATCCTTTTTTGACCCCCTACCTCACACTTATTTCATACAATGTCCTTATTGTATGCATAAACCAATCAATGTAATAAAAATCAATAAAAGGGAGAAAAATGAACATACTCCCCTAGGGTAGTAGTGGCGTGATCAAAATCTGTTCATTGGTGGGAATGCTTGAAACATCTTGAATATGTTGTTGGAACTGGACTTTTGTTACTACTTGTGAATGAGTCGAATGAAATGTAAACCAAAGACTTGCATCTTTGAAAAGGTATGGAGCAAGAAACTTCAAAATAAAACTTTGTGCTTCAATCATAACAGGGGAAAGCATACGTCACGTTTTCAAGCCGAAAGATAGAGCAAAAACAATGATCTTTGAAACCTCACGTTGTGAGAATAGTGAAGTCACGACATGTGTATAAGAGAATTGAATTATGAATCATGACAAAATGAGCCTCATGACATGAATGCTAAAGCTCACGTCGTGAGAATTGGGCGATGACATATTGCATTTCTACTAATAAACTTATAGGTAGTGTACCTAGTCAGTTTATAGTATAATAAAGAAAGCTTGGTATCGAAAACAGGGAACAAAATTTAGCTAATCAAATAACTACTAAAAATTAATCTAGAAACAATAATTAAGAATGGGTTTTTATTTGATTTAGCAAGTTTAGATTAACTTAACTATCCCATTAACGAAGCAAACACTTAACTAAGAATGATTGTTATCAAGATTATGAAGACACTTTCGTTTAGCTTTGAATCACCTTTTTTCCTATGATTAGTTTCTAAAAATGGATTAAGTTAGTTAGTTACAAATATAAATATTACTAGAAGTCTTGATCCGATCTCCTAATGTTTTCACTGATTCATTAACTACTATGTAATGATCTTACACAAGTAAATACATAATTGATTATTAAAGATAATCGAGCTATGTGAGAAATATATAGTATTATTATCTATGATCAAGACAAATAACCAAACACAATTATGATGAAGTTATGCTCTTAACACAAATAAAGTTATTACCTTTGTTACCTAATCTAAGATTTGGAAAATCCTAGCTCTAGCAATTTAATTGTCATAAACTACTAGGTAATCAAGTTCATGCAATCAAAATGGTCATTCAAATACACTTAACTTGAATCAAAGCAATATAGATTAGAACTTCAACATGTTAGGTAAAGATAAATTAAAACACAAGCTTAAACCAACTTCATAAAATTCATGAAAAGCAAGAAACTAACACATATTATTAGGGTTCATTTACACTAAACGACATCCTAATGATTTAGCTGTTCATGGGAGAAAATAAACACAAAAACACATAAGAAACATACATGATTAATCTAATGAAAACCGAATGTAACGTGTAATCTTCAAACTCTTAATCTTTAATCTTCTTCTCTTTGCAACAGTTGTTTTCGCACTTTTCGGTCTCTGAAATCGATTGAAACCCTCAAAATATATCTCTCTCCTCTTTTTCTTGTCAATATATCAAAGAATATATATAGTTTCCTAATATCGCTCCTCATGTCTTGAGATCATAGTGCTCACGTCGAGAGTCCAGTAGAAATCCCTCTTAAGACAGGAAACTTGTACTTTACGTTGTAATCTTCAAGAACATTTAATCTCATGATGTGAATAGTTAAGGCTCACGACATGAGATTCTAATTTTCAGATATCATCGAGATCTTTCTTATCACCACGCCGTGATACTTTGAAGCCACCTCGTGGGAAGTCTTCTTGCATGAATTTTCTTCCTTTTAAGCTCCATTAAACTCCCAACTTCAACTCTAGTCCTTCTAGATTCCATATTTTTTTCATTGTTGGACCTTTTTCTTCAAGAGTGTCCTTTTTTGCTACAAAATGTAATTTAACTTAATAAGTACCATATATCTATGCATTTGACCAAAATATAACTCAAAATGTATTAAAATAATGCCTAAAATTATGTATAAATATGACAATGTCAAAATACCCCACACTTGTCTTTTGTTTTCCCTCAAGCAAAAGTTTATTTTTTTTATTACATCACATAGAACCATGCCCGCAATATCACACAAAACAATCTAAATTGAACCCACTAATTGTGTGTCACCTCCATGCATGTATTTGTGTCTAAATACTAATTACCTACTAGTCCTAAATACGTACAATCCTCATAAACGTTTATCATATATTTTGAACAACATTCCTTTTATACATCCCTCCGAATCCATCCCCATAAATATTTCTTAACGTAAAGCTATTTTTGGTTAAATTCTCGAACATACATATGGAAAAATAACCTAGAAAAAAAGTTACAATAATAATAACTTGGAAATTTCGCCTTATTTTTGAATTTCTTCTTCTTGAGTCTTCAATGATTGGAACGTTTTTTTGAACTTTTCTTCCTAATATTTCTTGATCTTCATAGTTTTGTAGGCCCTTGTTCACTAAAACATTCGCATCTTTTTTTTTTCTTTTCTATTTTTTTTTCATAACTCACTTATTTCACTCATAACTAAAAATACTAAAAAAAACATATGTTTAAGCAAGGGAACTTAACTTCAGACTTTATTTTTCTTAAAGGTATTAGTCTAAAGTGCAATGACTACATAAGCTTTCCTAGATACATTTCTAGTACACGATGCTGAACATATTATGTCATTGAAACTACACAAGGTTGCATTTTTGTCCCACGATTTCAATAAAACTAGGAAGCCACAAATACACTATAACATATTGGCTCAACTAAATGTTA
The DNA here is from genome assembly GCF_002870075.4 of Lactuca sativa. Taxonomy (NCBI): domain Eukaryota; kingdom Viridiplantae; phylum Streptophyta; class Magnoliopsida; order Asterales; family Asteraceae; genus Lactuca; species Lactuca sativa. Next base: position 184,844,891 of record NC_056627.2, read on the forward strand.
GGGTTCTTATCGAACCATCCCACACAATACTAGCAAACTAGCTTAAAATGAAATAATATAAAATTTTAAAATGACTAGATTTATTAGACTATTTTTGCAAGCCTATTAATTTTTTAAAATTCTAGCAATTTTTCTAAATTACTTTTATGCTTGCTTATCCTTTTTTGACCCCCTACCTCACACTTATTTCATACAATGTCCTTATTGTATGCATAAACCAATCAATGTAATAAAAATCAATAAAAGGGAGAAAAATGAACATACTCCCCTAGGGTAGTAGTGGCGTGATCAAAATCTGTTCATTGGTGGGAATGCTTGAAACATCTTGAATATGTTGTTGGAACTGGACTTTTGTTACTACTTGTGAATGAGTCGAATGAAATGTAAACCAAAGACTTGCATCTTTGAAAAGGTATGGAGCAAGAAACTTCAAAATAAAACTTTGTGCTTCAATCATAACAGGGGAAAGCATACGTCACGTTGTCAAGCCGAAAGATAGAGCAAAAACAATGATCTTTGAAACCTCACGTTGTGAGAATAGTGAAGTCACGACATGTGTATAAGAGAATTGAATTATGAATCATGACAAAATGAGCCTCATGACATGAATGCTAAAGCTCACGTCGTGAGAATTGGGCGATGACATATTGCATTTCTACTAATAAACTTATAGGTAGTGTACCTAGTCAGTTTATAGTATAATAAAGAAAGCTTGGTATCGAAAACAGGGAACAAAATTTAGCTAATCAAATAACTACTAAAAATTAATCTAGAAACAATAATTAAGAATGGGTTTTTATTTGATTTAGCAAGTTTAGATTAACTTAACTATCCCATTAACGAAGCAAACACTTAACTAAGAATGATTGTTATCAAGATTATGAAGACACTTTCGTTTAGCTTTGAATCACCTTTTTTCCTATGATTAGTTTCTAAAAATGGATTAAGTTAGTTAGTTACAAATATAAATATTACTAGAAGTCTTGATCCGATCTCCTAATGTTTTCACTGATTCATTAACTACTATGTAATGATCTTACACAAGTAAATACATAATTGATTATTAAAGATAATCGAGCTATGTGAGAAATATATAGTATTATTATCTATGATCAAGACAAATAACCAAACACAATTATGATGAAGTTATGCTCTTAACACAAATAAAGTTATTACCTTTGTTACCTAATCTAAGATTTGGAAAATCCTAGCTCTAGCAATTTAATTGTCATAAACTACTAGGTAATCAAGTTCATGCAATCAAAATGGTCATTCAAATACACTTAACTTGAATCAAAGCAATATAGATTAGAACTTCAACATGTTAGGTAAAGATAAATTAAAACACAAGCTTAAACCAACTTCATAAAATTCATGAAAAGCAAGAAACTAACACATATTATTAGGGTTCATTTACACTAAACGACATCCTAATGATTTAGCTGTTCATGGGAGAAAATAAACACAAAAACACATAAGAAACATACATGATTAATCTAATGAAAACCGAATGTAACGTGTAATCTTCAAACTCTTAATCTTTAATCTTCTTCTCTTTGCAACAGTTGTTTTCGCACTTTTCGGTCTCTGAAATCGATTGAAACCCTCAAAATATATCTCTCTCCTCTTTTTCTTGTCAATATATCAAAGAATATATATAGTTTCCTAATATCGCTCCTCATGTCTTGAGATCATAGTGCTCACGTCGAGAGTCCAGTAGAAATCCCTCTTAAGACAGGAAACTTGTACTTTACGTTGTAATCTTCAAGAACATTTAATCTCATGATGTGAATAGTTAAGGCTCACGACATGAGATTCTAATTTTCAGATATCATCGAGATCTTTCTTATCACCACGCCGTGATACTTTGAAGCCACCTCGTGGGAAGTCTTCTTGCATGAATTTTCTTCCTTTTAAGCTCCATTAAACTCCCAACTTCAACTCTAGTCCTTCTAGATTCCATATTTTTTTCATTGTTGGACCTTTTTCTTCAAGAGTGTCCTTTTTTGCTACAAAATGTAATTTAACTTAATAAGTACCATATATCTATGCATTTGACCAAAATATAACTCAAAATGTATTAAAATAATGCCTAAAATTATGTATAAATATGACAATGTCAAAATACCCCACACTTGTCTTTTGTTTTCCCTCAAGCAAAAGTTTATTTTTTTTATTACATCACATAGAACCATGCCCGCAATATCACACAAAACAATCTAAATTGAACCCACTAATTGTGTGTCACCTCCATGCATGTATTTGTGTCTAAATACTAATTACCTACTAGTCCTAAATACGTACAATCCTCATAAACGTTTATCATATATTTTGAACAACATTCCTTTTATACATCCCTCCGAATCCATCCCCATAAATATTTCTTAACGTAAAGCTATTTTTGGTTAAATTCTCGAACATACATATGGAAAAATAACCTAGAAAAAAAGTTACAATAATAATAACTTGGAAATTTCGCCTTATTTTTGAATTTCTTCTTCTTGAGTCTTCAATGATTGGAACGTTTTTTTGAACTTTTCTTCCTAATATTTCTTGATCTTCATAGTTTTGTAGGCCCTTGTTCACTAAAACATTCGCATCTTTTTTTTTTCTTTTCTATTTTTTTTTCATAACTCACTTATTTCACTCATAACTAAAAATACTAAAAAAAACATATGTTTAAGCAAGGGAACTTAACTTCAGACTTTATTTTTCTTAAAGGTATTAGTCTAAAGTGCAATGACTACATAAGCTTTCCTAGATACATTTCTAGTACACGATGCTGAACATATTATGTCATTGAAACTACACAAGGTTGCATTTTTGTCCCACGATTTCAATAAAACTAGGAAGCCACAAATACACTATAACATATTGGCTCAACTAAATGTTAGGGTTCTTATCGAACCATCCCACACAATACTAGCAAACTAGCTTAAAATGAAATAATATAAAATTTTAAAATGACTAGATTTATTAGACTATTTTTGCAAGCCTATTAATTTTTTAAAATTCTAGCAATTTTTCTAAATTACTTTTATGCTTGCTTATCCTTTTTTGACCCCCTACCTCACACTTATTTCATACAATGTCCTTATTGTATGCATAAACCAATCAATGTAATAAAAATCAATAAAAGGGAGAAAAATGAACATACTCCCCTAGGGTAGTAGTGGCGTGATCAAAATCTGTTCATTGGTGGGAATGCTTGAAACATCTTGAATATGTTGTTGGAACTGGACTTTTGTTACTACTTGTGAATGAGTCGAATGAAATGTAAACCAAAGACTTGCATCTTTGAAAAGGTATGGAGCAAGAAACTTCAAAATAAAACTTTGTGCTTCAATCATAACAGGGGAAAGCATACGTCACGTTGTCAAGCCGAAAGATAGAGCAAAAACAATGATCTTTGAAACCTCACGTTGTGAGAATAGTGAAGTCACGACATGTGTATAAGAGAATTGAATTATGAATCATGACAAAATGAGCCTCATGACATGAATGCTAAAGCTCACGTCGTGAGAATTGGGCGATGACATATTGCATTTCTACTAATAAACTTATAGGTAGTGTACCTAGTCAGTTTATAGTATAATAAAGAAAGCTTGGTATCGAAAACAGGGAACAAAATTTAGCTAATCAAATAACTACTAAAAATTAATCTAGAAACAATAATTAAGAATGGGTTTTTATTTGATTTAGCAAGTTTAGATTAACTTAACTATCCCATTAACGAAGCAAACACTTAACTAAGAATGATTGTTATCAAGATTATGAAGACACTTTCGTTTAGCTTTGAATCACCTTTTTTCCTATGATTAGTTTCTAAAAATGGATTAAGTTAGTTAGTTACAAATATAAATATTACTAGAAGTCTTGATCCGATCTCCTAATGTTTTCACTGATTCATTAACTACTATGTAATGATCTTACACAAGTAAATACATAATTGATTATTAAAGATAATCGAGCTATGTGAGAAATATATAGTATTATTATCTATGATCAAGACAAATAACCAAACACAATTATGATGAAGTTATGCTCTTAACACAAATAAAGTTATTACCTTTGTTACCTAATCTAAGATTTGGAAAATCCTAGCTCTAGCAATTTAATTGTCATAAACTACTAGGTAATCAAGTTCATGCAATCAAAATGGTCATTCAAATACACTTAACTTGAATCAAAGCAATATAGATTAGAACTTCAACATGTTAGGTAAAGATAAATTAAAACACAAGCTTAAACCAACTTCATAAAATTCATGAAAAGCAAGAAACTAACACATATTATTAGGGTTCATTTACACTAAACGACATCCTAATGATTTAGCTGTTCATGGGAGAAAATAAACACAAAAACACATAAGAAACATACATGATTAATCTAATGAAAACCGAATGTAACGTGTAATCTTCAAACTCTTAATCTTTAATCTTCTTCTCTTTGCAACAGTTGTTTTCGCACTTTTCGGTCTCTGAAATCGATTGAAACCCTCAAAATATATCTCTCTCCTCTTTTTCTTGTCAATATATCAAAGAATATATATAGTTTCCTAATATCGCTCCTCATGTCTTGAGATCATAGTGCTCACGTCGAGAGTCCAGTAGAAATCCCTCTTAAGACAGGAAACTTGTACTTTACGTTGTAATCTTCAAGAACATTTAATCTCATGATGTGAATAGTTAAGGCTCACGACATGAGATTCTAATTTTCAGATATCATCGAGATCTTTCTTATCACCACGCCGTGATACTTTGAAGCCACCTCGTGGGAAGTCTTCTTGCATGAATTTTCTTCCTTTTAAGCTCCATTAAACTCCCAACTTCAACTCTAGTCCTTCTAGATTCCATATTTTTTTCATTGTTGGACCTTTTTCTTCAAGAGTGTCCTTTTTTGCTACAAAATGTAATTTAACTTAATAAGTACCATATATCTATGCATTTGACCAAAATATAACTCAAAATGTATTAAAATAATGCCTAAAATTATGTATAAATATGACAATGTCAAAATACCCCACACTTGTCTTTTGTTTTCCCTCAAGCAAAAGTTTATTTTTTTTATTACATCACATAGAACCATGCCCGCAATATCACACAAAACAATCTAAATTGAACCCACTAATTGTGTGTCACCTCCATGCATGTATTTGTGTCTAAATCCTAATTACCTACTAGTCCTAAATACGTACAATCCTCATAAACGTTTATCATATATTTTGAACAACATTCCTTTTATACATCCCTCCGAATCCATCCCCATAAATATTTCTTAACGTAAAGCTATTTTTGGTTAAATTCTCGAACATACATATGGAAAAATAACCTAGAAAAAAAGTTACAATAATAATAACTTGGAAATTTCGCCTTATTTTTGAATTTCTTCTTCTTGAGTCTTCAATGATTGGAACGTTTTTTTGAACTTTTCTTCCTAATATTTCTTGATCTTCATAGTTTTGTAGGCCCTTGTTCACTAAAACATTCGCATCTTTTTTTTTTCTTTTCTATTTTTTTTTCATAACTCACTTATTTCACTCATAACTAAAAATACTAAAAAAAACATATGTTTAAGCAAGGGAACTTAACTTCAGACTTTATTTTTCTTAAAGGTATTAGTCTAAAGTGCAATGACTACATAAGCTTTCCTAGATACATTTCTAGTACACGATGCTGAACATATTATGTCATTGAAACTACACAAGGTTGCATTTTTGTCCCACGATTTCAATAAAACTAGGAAGCCACAAATACACTATAACATATTGGCTCAACTAAATGTTAGGGTTCTTATCGAACCATCCCACACAATACTAGCAAACTAGCTTAAAATGAAATAATATAAAATTTTAAAATGACTAGATTTATTAGACTATTTTTGCAAGCCTATTAATTTTTTAAAATTCTAGCAATTTTTCTAAATTACTTTTATGCTTGCTTATCCTTTTTTGACCCCCTACCTCACACTTATTTCATACAATGTCCTTATTGTATGCATAAACCAATCAATGTAATAAAAATCAATAAAAGGGAGAAAAATGAACATACTCCCCTAGGGTAGTAGTGGCGTGATCAAAATCTGTTCATTGGTGGGAATGCTTGAAACATCTTGAATATGTTGTTGGAACTGGACTTTTGTTACTACTTGTGAATGAGTCGAATGAAATGTAAACCAAAGACTTGCATCTTTGAAAAGGTATGGAGCAAGAAACTTCAAAATAAAACTTTGTGCTTCAATCATAACAGGGGAAAGCATACGTCACGTTGTCAAGCCGAAAGATAGAGCAAAAACAATGATCTTTGAAACCTCACGTTGTGAGAATAGTGAAGTCACGACATGTGTATAAGAGAATTGAATTATGAATCATGACAAAATGAGCCTCATGACATGAATGCTAAAGCTCACGTCGTGAGAATTGGGCGATGACATATTGCATTTCTACTAATAAACTTATAGGTAGTGTACCTAGTCAGTTTATAGTATAATAAAGAAAGCTTGGTATCGAAAACAGGGAACAAAATTTAGCTAATCAAATAACTACTAAAAATTAATCTAGAAACAATAATTAAGAATGGGTTTTTATTTGATTTAGCAAGTTTAGATTAACTTAACTATCCCATTAACGAAGCAAACACTTAACTAAGAATGATTGTTATCAAGATTATGAAGACACTTTCGTTTAGCTTTGAATCACCTTTTTTCCTATGATTAGTTTCTAAAAATGGATTAAGTTAGTTAGTTACAAATATAAATATTACTAGAAGTCTTGATCCGATCTCCTAATGTTTTCACTGATTCATTAACTACTATGTAATGATCTTACACAAGTAAATACATAATTGATTATTAAAGATAATCGAGCTATGTGAGAAATATATAGTATTATTATCTATGATCAAGACAAATAACCAAACACAATTATGATGAAGTTATGCTCTTAACACAAATAAAGTTATTACCTTTGTTACCTAATCTAAGATTTGGAAAATCCTAGCTCTAGCAATTTAATTGTCATAAACTACTAGGTAATCAAGTTCATGCAATCAAAATGGTCATTCAAATACACTTAACTTGAATCAAAGCAATATAGATTAGAACTTCAACATGTTAGGTAAAGATAAATTAAAACACAAGCTTAAACCAACTTCATAAAATTCATGAAAAGCAAGAAACTAACACATATTATTAGGGTTCATTTACACTAAACGACATCCTAATGATTTAGCTGTTCATGGGAGAAAATAAACACAAAAACACATAAGAAACATACATGATTAATCTAATGAAAACCGAATGTAACGTGTAATCTTCAAACTCTTAATCTTTAATCTTCTTCTCTTTGCAACAGTTGTTTTCGCACTTTTCGGTCTCTGAAATCGATTGAAACCCTCAAAATATATCTCTCTCCTCTTTTTCTTGTCAATATATCAAAGAATATATATAGTTTCCTAATATCGCTCCTCATGTCTTGAGATCATAGTGCTCACGTCGAGAGTCCAGTAGAAATCCCTCTTAAGACAGGAAACTTGTACTTTACGTTGTAATCTTCAAGAACATTTAATCTCATGATGTGAATAGTTAAGGCTCACGACATGAGATTCTAATTTTCAGATATCATCGAGATCTTTCTTATCACCACGCCGTGATACTTTGAAGCCACCTCGTGGGAAGTCTTCTTGCATGAATTTTCTTCCTTTTAAGCTCCATTAAACTCCCAACTTCAACTCTAGTCCTTCTAGATTCCATATTTTTTTCATTGTTGGACCTTTTTCTTCAAGAGTGTCCTTTTTTGCTACAAAATGTAATTTAACTTAATAAGTACCATATATCTATGCATTTGACCAAAATATAACTCAAAATGTATTAAAATAATGCCTAAAATTATGTATAAATATGACAATGTCAAAATACCCCACACTTGTCTTTTGTTTTCCCTCAAGCAAAAGTTTATTTTTTTTATTACATCACATAGAACCATGCCCGCAATATCACACAAAACAATCTAAATTGAACCCACTAATTGTGTGTCACCTCCATGCATGTATTTGTGTCTAAATCCTAATTACCTACTAGTCCTAAATACGTACAATCCTCATAAACGTTTATCATATATTTTGAACAACATTCCTTTTATACATCCCTCCGAATCCATCCCCATAAATATTTCTTAACGTAAAGCTATTTTTGGTTAAATTCTCGAACATACATATGGAAAAATAACCTAGAAAAAAAGTTACAATAATAATAACTTGGAAATTTCGCCTTATTTTTGAATTTCTTCTTCTTGAGTCTTCAATGATTGGAACGTTTTTTTGAACTTTTCTTCCTAATATTTCTTGATCTTCATAGTTTTGTAGGCCCTTGTTCACTAAAACATTCGCATCTTTTTTTTTTCTTTTCTATTTTTTTTTCATAACTCACTTATTTCACTCATAACTAAAAATACTAAAAAAAACATATGTTTAAGCAAGGGAACTTAACTTCAGACTTTATTTTTCTTAAAGGTATTAGTCTAAAGTGCAATGACTACATAAGCTTTCCTAGATACATTTCTAGTACACGATGCTGAACATATTATGTCATTGAAACTACACAAGGTTGCATTTTTGTCCCACGATTTCAATAAAACTAGGAAGCCACAAATACACTATAACATATTGGCTCAACTAAATGTTAGGGTTCTTATCGAACCATCCCACACAATACTAGCAAACTAGCTTAAAATGAAATAATATAAAATTTTAAAATGACTAGATTTATTAGACTATTTTTGCAAGCCTATTAATTTTTTAAAATTCTAGCAATTTTTCTAAATTACTTTTATGCTTGCTTATCCTTTTTTGACCCCCTACCTCACACTTATTTCATACAATGTCCTTATTGTATGCATAAACCAATCAATGTAATAAAAATCAATAAAAGGGAGAAAAATGAACATACTCCCCTAGGGTAGTAGTGGCGTGATCAAAATCTGTTCATTGGTGGGAATGCTTGAAACATCTTGAATATGTTGTTGGAACTGGACTTTTGTTACTACTTGTGAATGAGTCGAATGAAATGTAAACCAAAGACTTGCATCTTTGAAAAGGTATGGAGCAAGAAACTTCAAAATAAAACTTTGTGCTTCAATCATAACAGGGGAAAGCATACGTCACGTTGTCAAGCCGAAAGATAGAGCAAAAACAATGATCTTTGAAACCTCACGTTGTGAGAATAGTGAAGTCACGACATGTGTATAAGAGAATTGAATTATGAATCATGACAAAATGAGCCTCATGACATGAATGCTAAAGCTCACGTCGTGAGAATTGGGCGATGACATATTGCATTTCTACTAATAAACTTATAGGTAGTGTACCTAGTCAGTTTATAGTATAATAAAGAAAGCTTGGTATCGAAAACAGGGAACAAAATTTAGCTAATCAAATAACTACTAAAAATTAATCTAGAAACAATAATTAAGAATGGGTTTTTATTTGATTTAGCAAGTTTAGATTAACTTAACTATCCCATTAACGAAGCAAACACTTAACTAAGAATGATTGTTATCAAGATTGTGAAGACACTTTCGTTTAGCTTTGAATCACCTTTTTTCCTATGATTAGTTTCTAAAAATGGATTAAGTTAGTTAGTTACAAATATAAATATTACTAGAAGTCTTGATCCGATCTCCTAATGTTTTCACCGATTCATTAACTACTATGTAATGATCTTACACAAGTAAATACATAATTGATTATTAAAGATAATCGAGCTATGTGAGAAATATATAGGATTATTATCTATGATCAAGACAAATAACCAAACACAATTATGATGAAGTTATGCTCTTAACACAAATAAAGTTATTACCTTTGTTACCTAATCTAAGATTTGGAAAATCCTAGCTCTAGCAATTTAATTGTCATAAACTACTAGGTAATCAAGTTCATGCAATCAAAATGGTCATTCAAATACACTTAACTTGAATCAAAGCAATATAGATTAGAACTTCAACATGTTAGGTAAAGATAAATTAAAACACAAGCTTAAACCAACTTCATAAAATTCATGAAAAGCAAGAAACTAACACATATTATTAGGGTTCATTTACACTAAACGACATCCTAATGATTTAGCTGTTCATGGGAGAAAATAAACACAAAAACACATAAGAAACATACATGATTAATCTAATGAAAACCGAATGTAACGTGTAATCTTCAAACTCTTAATCTTTAATCTTCTTCTCTTTGCAACAGTTGTTTTCGCACTTTTCAGTCTCTGAAATCGATTGAAACCCTCAAAATATATCTCTCTCCTCTTTTTCTTGTCAATATATCAAAGAATATATATAGTTTCCTAATATCGCTCCTCATGTCTTGAGATCATAGTGCTCACGTCGAGAGTCCAGTAGAAATCCCTCTTAAGACAGGAAACTTGTACTTTACGTTGTAATCTTCAAGAACATTTAATCTCATGATGTGAATAGTTAAGGCTCACGACATGAGATTCTAATTTTCAGATATCATCGAGATCTTTCTTATCACCACGCCGTGATACTTTGAAGCCACCTCGTGGGAAGTCTTCTTGCATGAATTTTCTTCCTTTTAAGCTCCATTAAACAGGGAAAAAATTTAGCTAATCAAATAACTACTAAAAATTAATCTAGAAACAATAATTAAGAATGGGATTTTATTTTATTTAGCAAGTTCAGATTAACTTAACTATCCCATTAACTAAGCAAACACTTAACTAAGAATGATTGTTATCAAGATTATGAAGACACTTTCGTTTAGCTTTGAATCACCTTTTTTCCTATGATTAGTTTCTAAAAATGGATTAAGTTAGTTGGTTACAAATATAAATATTATTAGAAGTCTTGATCCAATCTCCTAATGTTTTCACCGATTCATTAACTACTATGTAATGATCTTACACAAGTAAATACATAATTGATTATTAAAGATAATCGAGCTATGTGAGAAATATATAGGATTATTATATATGATCAAGACAAATAACCAAACACAATTATGATGAAGTTATGCTCTTAACACAAATAAAGTTATTACCTTTATTACCTAATCCAAGATTTGGCAAATCCTAGCTCTAGTAATTTAATTATCATAAACTACTAGGTAGTCAAGTTCATGCAATCAAAATGGTCATTCAAATACACTTAACTTGAATCAAAGCAATATAGATTAGAACTTCAACATGTTAGGTAAAGATAAATTAAAACACAAGCTTAAACCAACTTCATAAAATTCATGAAAAGCAAGAAACTAACACATATTATTAGGGTTCATTTACACTAAACGACATCCTAATGATTTAGCTGTTCATGGGAGAAAGTAAACACAAAAACACATAAGAAATATACATGATTAATCTAATGAAAACAGAATGTAACGTGTAATCTTCAAACTCTTAATCTTTAATCTTCTTCTCTTTCCAACAGTTGTTTGTGCACTTTTCGGTCTCTGAAATCGATTGAAACCCTCAAAATATATCTCTCTCCTCTTTTTCTTGTCAATATATCAAAGAATATATATAGTTTCCTAATATCGCTCCTCATGTCGTGAGATTTTAGTGCTCACGTCGAGAGTCCAGTAGTAATCTCTCTTTAGACAGGAAACTTGTACTCTACGTTGTAATCTTCATAAACATTTAATCTCATGATGTGAATAGTTAAGGCTCACGACATGAGATTCTAATTTGCACATATCATCGAGATCTTTCTTATCACCACGCCGGTATCGGTGGTGTCAGACCGAGATGTCCGTTTCACATCCAGATTCTGGAAGCGGTTCCACGACGAGATGGGTACTCGTCTCCATTTCAGCACCGTTTTCCACCCTCAGACGGACGGGCAGAGCGAGAGGACGATTCAGACTCTCGAGGACATGCTTCGGGCATGTGTTCTAGATTTCGGTGGCAGTTGGGATATGTATCTTCCGTTAGCGGAATTCTCGTATAACAACAGTTATCATGCGAAGGTTGCATCAGATTCCGGAAGAGGGGCAAGTTGGGCCCCAGATTTATTGGTCCTTTCAGGGTTTTGGCCCGGGTGGGTCGGGTTGCTTATCGGTTAGATCTTCCTGAGGAGCTTAGTCAGATCCACAACACTTTCCATGTGTCTCAGTTGAGGAAGTGTTTGGTTGATGAATCGGCAGTCGTTCCCCTAGAGGATATTCAGGTTGATAGCAGCCTGAATTATATTGAGAGGCCGGTCGCGATTCTAGACCAGAAGACCAAGACCTTGAGGAACAAGGAAATTGAGTTAGTGAAGGTGCAGTGGTAGCACTGGAAGGGATCGGAAAGGACGTGGGAGGCTGAGGAGGAGATGAGAGAGCACTACCCAGAGATATTTGCAGATTAAGCTGTAGCAGACTTCGAGGACGAAGTCTGAGATAAGTGGGGGAGAATTGTAACGACCCGTTTCCGGTATGATGATTCCTTGGTATTTATTTTGAAGTTTTGTTAAAGGGACTCGGCGAGTTCATAGCCTGACTCGCCGAGTAGGGGCGGGATTTCGAGCACGTGTTAGTTGGCGACTCGGCGAGTCCATATTCTGGACTCGGCGAGTCTGTCCGTCTGGGAGAAACCCCAAACCCCCGGGTTGCCCACTATTTAAGCCACCTTGTAGCCCCCAAACTCGCCTCCTTCACCCTCAAAAGCTGTGAGAAAACCCTAATTCGTTCTTGAGTGAGTCTAAGTGATTTTGTGTGCAATTGTGAAGGCTTGAAGAAGGAGAAGAAGAAAGGAGCAAGGAGTAGGATTGTAGAGAAGAGATTCAAGGGAAAGCAAGAGCTCTTTGAGGTATTCCTCAGATTTCCTTCCCTTTTATGCTTTAAAACCCTTTCTAGATCTTGTTAATGCCTTTCTCAAGCCTTATGTTGTGATGGAAACTCTATTATGCCGAGATATCCTTAGATCTGTTCATTTAGGAGTTGTAGAGCCCAGATCTATTGCCTTTATGGAGCTATTTTGCATATTAACCCTAGATCTACCCCTTTTAAGTGCCTTTTTAGCCTTTATTCCCTTGTTCATATGTTTGTACACGTAAAGTTGGAAACTTTACGTGGTAAATCAGCTTATTGGACTCAGATCTATCATTTGTATGTGTTGTATTCGAGCAGAATCGAGTGTAGAATAGTTGCATGGCGGAGACTCGGCGAGTCGGAAGAACGACTCGGCGAGTCGAGTCGCGAGTCCCCGATTTCTTCCTTTTGAGCGGTGTCGAGTGGGCTCAGTGAGTTGAGGGTGGACTCAGTAATGGAGGGACTCGGCGAGTTGTTCATACAACTCGGCGAGTCCAAGGCAATCTCCTTAGACTCAAGAACAACTCGTCGAGTTGTTCATATGACTCGGCGAGTCGGATGAAGATTGTCTGAGTTCTTGGATCGAGGGGGGTACTCGTCGAGTCGATGCCATACTCGACGAGTAGCAGCGAGTAGGGTCGAGGAGTGAGAATAGGGACTCGGCGAGTTGGCGGACCAACTCGGCGAGTCAGATCAACTGAGAGTTGACTTTGACCGAGAGTTGACTTTGACCAAGGGTAAAAGAGTCATTTTACCCAGTTCAGTGTCTAGTATTTGATTAAGTGTGTTTATGGACTTGTAGCCGGGGAGATACCGGAGCAGTAGCAGTTAGCTTCCAGAGCCATACACTCAGCAGCCAGTTCACGAGGTGAGTATCCTTTCGGTAGGAACGGGTCTATGGCGCCAATGCCGACCCGTTTAATTATCAGTAGTTCCGGACTTTGGTCTGATGCAGTAGTTAGAGTGCTTGATGTCTTTGTGATACAAGCATGTTTGTGTTATGTGTTCCGGACTCTGTTCCGATGCAGTATACAGTTTATGTGTTTATAATAGTTATTATATTTTATGCTATGCCATGATCATTCAGTTCCGGATTTCGGTCCGATGCAGTCAGTTCCGGACTTCGGTCCGATGCAGTTAGTTCCGGACTCCGGTCCGATGCAGTTAGTTCCGGACTCCGGTCCGATGCAGTCAGTTCCGGACTTCGGTTCGATGCAGTCAGTTCCGGACTCTGGTCCGATGCAGGGGACAAGGTCCCAGTCAGTTCCGGACTTCGGTCCGATGCAGTTAGTTCCAGACTTCGGTCTGATGCAGTGGGCAAGGCCCAGTATGTGCTTTATATATGTATTGTGTGGTATGTGGTAGTTTGGGGGAGCTCACTAAGCTTCGTGCTTACAGTTTCAGTTTTGGTTTCAGGTACTTTCGCAAGCAGAGGGAAGAGCTCGGGATGATGGCATCGCACACACCATAGCTTCAGCTTTTATCCTGGGAGTTGATTTAGTTTCTTTGATTTTGATATGGTATAGATATGATACAGTTTTTCCGCACAGTGTTTTTATCGTGTTTGGGATACATCACGTATGGTTTTATGATATGAAATTCAGATTATGGTTTTTGGTTATATTGAAAAACAAAATTTTTGGTCGTATTTTTGGGTTGTTTCAAGTTGGTATCAGAGCCCTGGTTTGAGGGATTCGGATACACTTCCGGGTGTATCTGAACTCAAACTAAGGGGAAATAAAAAGATTTTTTTTAAAAGGAAAATGTTTTCTAAAAGAATTTTGAAAGCACTTAGAAAGAAAGAAATTTTTTTAAACAAGATAAGGGTGTGGTGCATGCGATCAGCCAAGCTCAAGTAAGTACTCCCAAATTACTAATACAAGTTTTATTATTATGATTAATTGTTCTAGTTTCAGTAGAACAACATGCTAGTATAGGACTAAGGAGCTAGGAGGATGCCTTATGTGCCTGTTATATATGTTACAGCTTTATGAGAAATGCATGCTAGCATTGAGTAGACAGCAGTAGGATAGCCTATATAGGTTATGCCTGATAGTATGAGCTTAGCTTTGTATGCTAGTACAATTTCTTGTTATGAGAATAGTTTTGCCTGAGTATGTTTCCTTTATCCGAATGCTGCTTGCTTCGTGCTTTGTGGGGTTCTGAGTGATGAGAGTTAGCCATTAGGTGAACACGTCACACCATATGTGATCAGGGTTGAATAATCCCAGAGTGCTGGAACTGGCCCTATTGCGCAGCTCTTGTCTGAGTCCAACCATTATAGGGACGGGTCTTTTACTTGAAGGATTATCTGATCCTCGTCACATGTGATGGTGTTCAGGTGGTGGCTAATTAGCATTATAAGGAGACCTTCAGCAGTTGAGGACTAGTTGAGTTGAGTCTGAGGTTTCCCTAGGGCAAGCCTAGGATGAGAGTGGCGGAGATCAGTAGTAGTAGAAGTGACCTGGTGGAGTCAAGGCAGTTCTTGAAGAAAGTATGGATACATGTGGAAGGTAGTATGGGCCCGTACTACTGAAAACAGAGGATCCGTACTCGAATCAAGAAAGGCTGAGACAATACCAGGAAACTAGTTGTAGAATCAATGATCCCTTGAGATATTTCCGTTTTCTGATGTAGTTGTGATGTGTTTCAGAATGGTGGTTTTGCGTTCGAGACCAGCAGCCGGCAGCGGAGGTGCCGGGGAGGGATCAGGTTCAGGCTCAGGGGATGAGCGCATGGATGAGCAGACCCGAGAGTTTCTTTCTTCGGAGATTACACGCATCATTATAGAGCAGACTCCTGTGATCTTCGGTTCGATCAAGGAGGGGATTCTAGAGCTGATGGATGAGAGATTGGGCACCTTCCGTGCCGAGGTGGCGGCCATGATGGAGTCGCGCACCCTTACATTCAGGGAGTTCAGGGCATGTGGAGCTCCGAACTATCATGGGGCGCGGGACCCCATAGCAAGTACTAGATGGTTGGCAGATGTGGCCAACGCTTTCCGCACTAGCAGGTGTCCCGAGGGGGACAAGGTCAGATTGGCGTCCTGTCTTCTGAAGGACAGGGCACGGGATTGGTGGGAGGAGGTCGGACATGCCATTAGAGATGATGCAGCATTGGACGCCATGACCTGGGCTGATTTCTCTACCAGGTTCAGGGCGGTGTTTGCACCGGTTATTGAGGTGCAGCAGCTAGCTAGGGAGTTTCAGGACCTCACCCAGACTACAGAGACAGTGGCGGAGATCACTGCCAAGTTCAGGGAGAGGGCTCTTCTCGTTCCTCAGTACGTGGCTGATGAGGAAATGAAGAAGGCCCGCTATCATGAGATGTTGCGGAGCGATATCCGCCAGTTTGTGAGCCGGTCCAGGTGTAAAACGCTGGAAGATATGATTGCTAGGGCTCGGGAGAGGGAGATTGATCTTGAGATGGAGAGGAAGAGGAAACCGGAGGCAGTTTCGGGTTCAGGCGGTTCGGGCAAAAAGCCCAAGGTTTCAGATCCCAGATCTAGGAGTCAGCAGAGCCACGGTCGATGTGGCAAGTGTGGGAGATTGCACGAGGGAGCGTGCAAGGCAGGGAGTTCCGGCTGCTACAAGTGCGGTCAGATTGGGCATTTGAGTAGGGATTGTACGGCCCCTGCTACTGCCGTTGCAGCATCAGATCTGATTTGCTTTCAGTGCAATCAGAGGGGACATAAAAAGTCCCAGTGTCCGGGTTTAGCTGCAGCAGGGAAGGTGGCTGCACCTGCCCCTGCTACCTTGAGGATTACAGATGGCCGGCAGGGCCGAGCTGATGCGCCAGTGGCGAAGAGTAGGGCGTTTCAGATGACAGCAGAGGAGGCGCGAGCGACTCCTGATGTGGTGACAGGTATGTATCTTCCCTTTTTCTCTTTATTATTATTGATTGAATATTGCTTAAGATTGTATGTTTATTTCAGGGTCATTCTCTGTGAACGGCATTTCTGCTATGGTATTATTCGATTCGGGGGCTACCCGATCATTCGTATCGCTTGCGCTTAGCAAGAGATTTAGTAGAGCTCCAGGGGAGCTGGATTGTCCGTTAGAGGTTGAGATAGCAGATGATAGGACCGTGAGGGTCGGCAGAGTGTTTAGAGGGTGTTCTCTTCAGTTATTTGATGAGCAGTTTTCAGTGGACCTGGTACCTATTCCCCTGCGAGGGAATAAGGTTATTGTGGGCATGGATTGGCTAAGCCCCAATGGGGCGGTGATTGATTGTGAGCTTCAGCTAGTGAGGGTTCGCACTCCCAGTGGGGGAGAGTTAGTGATTCAGGGCGAGAGGCCACAGCACGGACCGACCTTTTGTTCTGCCGCAAGGGCGAGGCGCTATGTTCAGCAGGGCTGCGCCGGTTTTGTAGCTTACGTCTTGGATGCCCGGGAGAAGGGCAAGACGACAGTTGATGATGTTCCTATAGTGCGAGACTACCCAGATGTGTTTCCCGAGGATTTGCCGGGGATACCTCCTGAGAGACAGGTTGAGTTCAGGATCGACCTAATTCCTGGTGCGGCTCCGATAGCCAAGGCACCGTATCGATTAGCTCCCCCTGAGATGCAGGAGTTGTCTACACAGCTGCAGGAGCTGTTAGACAAGGGTTTCATTCGGCCGAGCAGTTCGCCTTGGGGAGCGCCGATCCTGTTTGTGAGGAAGAAGGATGGGTCGCATCGTATGTGTATAGATTATCGGAAGTTGAATAACGTAACGGTGAAGAACCGTTACCCACTTCCGAGGATAGATGATTTGTTTGATCAGCTTCAGGGAGCGTCTTGGTTCTCCAAGATCGATCTACGCTCCGGTTATCATCAGATGCGGGTTAGAGATGAGGATGTACACAAGACTGCTTTCAGTATCAGGTATGGTCATTATGAGTTTGTGGTGATGCCATTTGGGCTCACCAATGCTCCAGCCGCGTTCATGGATCTCATGAACCGCGTGTGCAGGCCGATGCTGGATCGGTCAGTGATAGTATTCATAGATGATATCTTGGTATATTCCAAGATGCAGGAGCAGCATGAGGAGCACCTGCGGGAGGTGCTGGAGGCTTTAAGGAGGGAGAGACTTTTCGCAAAGTTCTCCAAATGTGAGTTCTGGTTGCGCGAGGTGCAGTTCCTTGGCCACCTCGTCAACCAGAAGGGTATTTTGGTAGACCCGGCCAAGATAGAGGCCGTGATGCAGTGGGAGGTTCCGAAGTCTCCATTTGAGATTCGGAGCTTCCTAGGGTTAGCAGGGTATTATCGGAGATTTATTCAGGACTTCTCCAAGATAGCAGTGCCACTCACCCGACTGACCAAGAAGTCGGTGGTATTTCGTTGGGGGCCTGAGCAGCAGGCAGCGTTCTAGACCCTCAGACAGAGATTGTGCGAGGCTCCGATCCTTACCTTGCCAGAGGGAGTAGAGGACTTCGTAGTCTACTGTGATGCCTCGATCACATGTATGGGAGTAGTATTGATGCAGCGAGGCCATGTGATAGCTTATGCCTCGAGGCAGTTGAAGCCTCACGAGGCTAATTATCCTACCCATGATTTGGAGCTGGGGGCGGTGGTGTTTGCCCTCAAGATTTGGAGGCATTACCTTTATGGGGTCCGTTGTACTATTTACACGGATCACAAGAGTTTGAGGTACCTTATGGATCAGCCGAGCCTGAACATGAGGCAGAGGAGGTGGTTGGATGTGCTAAAGGATTATGATTGTGAGATCCTTTACCACCCAGGGAAGGCCAACGTGGTGGCCGACGCCCTAAGCCGCAAAGTGTCGGCGGCCCCTATCAGAGATCTGTGTTTGAGAATGACAGTGATTACTCCGTTGTTGGAGCGGATCAAGGAGGCTCAGGTGGAGGGCCTCAAGGAGGAGAGACAGAATTGTGAGAGGATCGTGGGCCGAGTAGCCTCATTTGATTATGATAGTCGGGGATTGCTGACGCTTCACGGGAGGGTATGGGTACCGTACTGGGGTGGAGTACGGCAAGTGTTGATGGATGAGGCTCATAAGTCTCGGTTTTCTATTCACCCAGGGGCGACGAAGATGTATCGAGATCTTCGACCTGATTATTGGTGGCCCTGCATGAAGCGGGACGTCGCCTGGTACATTGAGAGATGCCTGACCTGCCGGAAGGTCAAGGCGGAGCACCAGAGATCTCACGGCAAGATGCAGCCGTTAGACATTCCCGTGTGGAAATGGGAGGACATCACCATGGATTTTGTCACCAAGCTCCCCAGGACCGCACGAGGAGTGGATTCGATATGGGTAGTAGTGGATCGGTTGACGAAGAGTGCCCATTTTATCCCGATCCAGGAGAGTATATCGGCGGAGAAGTTAGCCGATATCTATGTACGAGATATTGTGGCACGTCATGGAGTGCCGGTATCGGTGGTGTCAGACCGAGATGTCCGTTTCACATCCAGATTCTGGAAGCGGTTCCACGACGAGATGGGTACTCGTCTCCATTTCAGCACCGCTTTCCACCCTCAGACGGACGGACAGAGCGAGAGGATGATTCAGACTCTCGAGGACATGCTTCGGGCATGTGTTCTAGATTTCGGTGGCATTTGGATACGTATCTTCCGTTAGCGGAATTCTCGTATAAAAACAGTTATCATGCGAGCATTGATCGACCTCCTTTTGAGATGCTGTATGGGAGGAAGTGTAGGACCCCGATTTGTTGGGGCGAGGTCGGTCAGCGAGTCATCGGGAGCACATAAGTGGTGCTCAAGACGACTGAGTTGATCCAGCAGGTCCGTAGTAGACTGCAGACTGCGCAGAGTCGGTAGAAGAGCTACGCCGACAGGAGGCGTTCGGACTTGGAGTTCCAGGTGGGGGATATGGTCCTTCTGAAGGTCTCGCCTTGGAAGGGTGTCATCAGATTCTGGAAGAGGGGCAAGTTGGGCCCCAGATTTATTGGTCCTTTCAGGGTTTTGGCCCGGGTGGGTCGGGTTGCTTATCGGTTAGATCTTCCTGAGGAGCTTAGTCAGATCCACAACACTTTCCATGTGTCTCAGTTGAGGAAGTGTTTGGTTGATGAATCGGTAGTCGTTCCCCTAGAGGATATTCAGGTTGATAGCAGCCTGAATTATATTGAGAGGCCGGTCGCGATTCTAGACCGGAAGACCAAGACCTTGAGGAACAAGGAAATTCAGTTAGTGAAGGTGCAGTGGTAGCACCGGAAGGGATCGGAATGGACGTGGGAGGCTGAGGAGGAGATGAGAGAGCACTACCCAGAGATATTTGCAGATTAAGCTGTAGCAGACTTCGAGGACGAAGTCTGAGATAAGTGGGGGAGAATTGTAACGACCCGTTTCCGGTATGATGATTCCTTGGTATTTATTTTGAAGTTTTGTTAAAGGGACTCGGCGAGTTCATAGCCTGACTCGCCAAGTAGGGGCGGGATTTCGAGCACGTGTTAGTTGGCGACTCGGCGAGTCCATATTCTGGACTCGGCGAGTCTGTCCGTCTGGGAGAAACCCCAAACCCCCGGGATGCCCACTATTTAAGCCACCTTATAGCCCCCAACCTCGCCTCCTTCACCCTCAAAAGCTGTGAGAAAACCCTAATTCGTTCTTGAGTGATTCTAAGTGATTTTGTGTGCAATTGTGAAGGCTTGAAGAAGGAGAAGAAGAAAGGAGCAAGGAGTAGGATTGTAGAGCAGAGATTCAAGGGAAAGCAAGAGCTCTTTGAGGTATTCTTCAGATTTCCTTCTCTTTTATGCTTTAAAACCCTTTCTAGATCTTGTTAATGCCTATCTCAAGCCTTATGTTGTGATGGAAACTCTATTATGCCGAGATATCCTTAGATCTGTTCATTTAGGAGTTGTAGAGCCCAGATCTATTGCCTTTATGGAGCTATTTTGCATATTAACCCTAGATCTACCCCTTTTAAGTGCCTTTTTAGCCTTTATTCCCTTGTTCATATGTTTGTACACGTAAAGTTGGAAACTTTACGTGGTAAATTAGCTTATTGGACTCAGATCTATCATTTGTATGTGTTGGATTCGAGCAGAATCGAGTGTAGAATAGTTGCATGGCGGAGACTCGGCGAGTCGGAAGAACGACTCGGCGAGTCGAGTCGCGAGTCCCCGATTTCTTCCTTTTGAGCGGTGTCGAGTGGGCTCAGTGAGTTGAGGGTGGACTCAGTAATGGAGGGACTCGGCGAGTTGTTCATACAACTCGGCGAGTCCAAGGCAATCTCCTTAGACTCAAGAACAACTCGTCGAGTTGTTCATATGACTCGGCGAGTCGGATGAAAATTGTCTGAGTTCTTGGATCGAGGGGGGTACTCGTCGAGTCGATGCCATACTCGACGAGTAGCAGCGAGTAGGGTCGAGGGGTGAGAATAGGGACTCGGCGAGTTGGCGGACCAACTCGGCGAGTCAGGTCAACTGAGAGTTGACTTTGACCGAGAGTTGACTTTGACCAAGGGTAAAAGAGTCATTTTACCCAGTTCAGTGTCTAGTATTTGATTAAGTGTGTTTATGGACTTGTAGCCGGGGAGATACCGGAGCAGTAGCAGTTAGCTTCCAGAGCCATACACTCAGCAGCCAGTTCACGAGGTGAGTATCCTTTCGGTAGGAACGGGTCTACGGCCACAATGCCGACCCGTTTAATTATCAGTAGTTCCGGACTTTGGTCTGATGCAGTAGTTAGAGTGCTTGATGTCTTTTTGATACAAGCATGTTTGTGTTATGTGTTCCGGACTCTGTTCCGATGCAGTATACAGTTTATGTGTTTATAATAGTTGTTATATTTTATGCTATGCCATGACCAGTCAGTTCCGGATTTTGGTCCGATGCAGTCAGTTCCGGACTTCGGTCCGATGCAGTTAGTTCCGGACTCCGGTCCGATGCAGTCAGTTCCGGACTTCGGTCTGATGCAGTCAGTTCCGGACTTCGGTCTGATGCAGTTAGTTCCGGACTCTGGTCCGATGCAGGGGACAAGGTCCCAGTCAGTTCCGGACTTCGGTCCGATGCAGTTAGTTCCAGACTTCGGTCTGATGCAGTGGGCAAGGCCCAGTATGTGCTTTATATATGTATTGTGTGGTATGTGGTAGTTTGGGGGAGCTCACTAAGCTTCGTGCTTACAGTTTCAGTTTTGGTTTCAGGTACTTTCGCAAGCAGAGGGAAGAGCTCGGGATGATGGCATCGCACACACCATAGCTTCAGCTTTTATCCTGGGAGTTGATTTAGTTTCTTTGATTTTGATATGGCATAGATATGATACAGTTTTTCCGCACAGTGTTTTTATCGTGTTTGGGATACATCACGTATGGTTTTATGATATGACATTCAGATTATGGTTTTTGGTTATATTGAAAAACAAAATTTTTGGTCGTATTTTTGGGTTGTTTCATAAACGTTTGTCATATATTTTGAACAACATTCCTTTTATACATCCCTCCGAATCCATCCCCATAAAAATTTCTTAACGTAAAGCTATTTTTGGTTAAATTCTCCAACATACATATGGAAAAATAACCTAGAAAAAAAGTTACAATAATAATAACTTGTAAATTTCGCCTTATTTTTGAATTTCTTCATCTTGAGTCTTCAATGATTGGAACGTTGTTTTGAACTTTTCTTCATAATATTTCTTGATCTTCATAGTTTTGTAGGCCCTTATTCACTAAAACTTTTGTATCTTTTTTTTTTCTTTTCTATTTTTTTTTCATAACTCACTTATTTCACTCATAACTAAAAATACTAAAAAAAACATATGTTTAAGCAAGGGAACTTAACTTCAGACTTTATTTTTCTTAAAGGTATTAGTCTAAAGTGCAATGACTACATAAGCTTTCCTAGATACATTTCTAGTACACGCTGTTGAACATATTATGTCATTGAAACTACACAAGGTTACATTTTTGTCCCACGATTTCAATAAAACTAGGAAGCCACAAATACACTATAACATATTGGCTCAACTAAATGTTAGGGTTCTTATCGAATCATCCCACATAATACTAGCAAACTAGCTTAAAATGAAATAATATAAAATTTTAAAATGACTAGATTTATTAGACTATTTTTGCAAGCCTATTAATTTTTTAAAATTCTAGCAATTTTTCTAAATTACTTTTATGCTTGCTTATCCTTTTTTGACCCCCTACCTCACACTTATTTCATACAATGTCCTTATTGTATGCATAAACCAATCAATGTAATAGAAATCAATAAAAGGGAGAAAAATGAACATACTCCCCTAGGGTAGTAGTGGCGGGATCAAAATTTGTTCATTGGTGGGAATGCTTGAAACATCTTGAATATGTTGTTGGATCTGGACTTTTGCTACTACTTGTGAATGAGTCGAATGAAATGTAAACCAAAGACTTGCATCTTTGAAAAGGTATGGAGCAAGAAACTTCAAAATAAAACTTTGTGCTTCAATCATAACAGGGGAAAGCATACGTCACGTTGTCAAGCCGAAAGATAGAGCAAAAACAATGATCTTTGAAACCTCACGTTGTGAGAATAGTGAAGTCACGACATGTGTATAAGAGAATTGAATTATGAATCGTGACAAAATGTGCCTCATGACATAAATGCTAAAGCTCACGTCGTGAGAATTGGGCGATGACATATTGCATTTCTACTAATAAACTTATAGGTAGTGTACCTAGTCAGTTTATAGTATAATAAAGAAAGCTTGGTATCGAAAACAGGGAACAAAATTTAGCTAATCAAATAACTACTAAAAATTAATCTAGAAACAATAATTAAGAATGGGTTTTTATTTGATTTAGCAAGTTCAGATTAAGTTAACTATCCCATTAACTAAGCAAACACTTAACTAAGAATGATTGTTATCAAGATTATGAAGACACTTTCGTTTAGCTTGGAATCACCTTTTTTCGTATGATTAGTTTCTAAAAATGGATTAAGTTAGTTGGTTACAATTATAAATATCATTAGATGTCTTGATCCAATCTCCTAATGTTTTCACCGATTCATTAACTACTATGTAATGATCTTACACAAGTAAATACATAATTGATTATTAAATATAATCGAGCTATGTGAGAAATATATAGGATTATTATCTATGATCAAGACAAATAACCAAACACAATTATGATGAAGTTATGCTCTTAACACAAATAAAGTTATTACCTTTGTTACCTAATCTAAGATTTGGAAAATCCTAGCTCTAGCAATTTAATTATCATAAACTACTAGGTAATCAAGTTCATGCAATGAAAATGATCGCTCAACTACACTTAACTTGAATCAAAGCAATAAATATTAGAAATTTAAAATGTTAGGAAAAGATAAATCAAACACAAGCTTAAACCAACTTCATAAAATCCACGAAAAGCAAGAAACTAACACATACTATTAGGGTTGATCTATGCTAAATGAAAACCTAATGATTTAGCTGCTCATGGAAAAAAACAAACACGAAACGTGTAAGAAATACACATGATTAATCTAATGCAAACCAAATGTAACGTGTAATATTCAAACTCTTAATCTTTAATCTTCTTTTCTTCCCAAGGGTTGTTTTCACACTTTTCTGGCTCTAAAATCGACTAAAACCCACATAATATATCTCTATCCTCTTTTTGTTGTCGATATATATATATATATATAGTTTCCTAATATTGCTCCTCATGTCATGTGATTATAATGCTCACGTCGCGAGTCCAGCAGAAATCCTTCTTCAACAAGGAAACTTATACTCCACATTTTAATCTTCTAGAACGTTTAATCTCATGACGTGAATAGTCAAGGCTCATGTCGTGAGTTTCTAATTTATGCATATCATCGAGATCTTTCTTATCACCACGTGGTGATACTCTGAACCCACGTCGTGGGAAGTCTTCTTGCATGATTTTCTTCATTTTAAGCTCCATTAAGCTCCCAACTTCAGTTATAGTCCTTCCAAGTTCCAGATGTTGTCATCTTTGGTTATTTATCTTCAAGAGTGTTTTTTTTGCTGCAAAATATAATTCAACTTAATAAGTACAATATATATATATATATATATATATATATATATATATATATATATCTTAAAATTTATTAAAATAATGCCTAAAACTATGTATAAATATTGCTATATCATTGGTCTAATATGTGATGACTATTTCATATGAGTAATTTGAAGCTATTGAGCAACCATAAAGACTGAAGCTGGTTATACCTGTAGAATGTTGTTCATTATCCATACGGTCTTTAATGCTTTAGCTTATTTATTATCTGGCAACAACGTCATCCGGAGCTGGTGTCTATATCTGCAACTTGTCAAGTTCTGTCAGATCTCACTTTATTATCGAAGATATCAATCCTTATAAGTTATTGATTTGATTTGATTTTTATATCCGAAGATTATCTAATGGAAGTTTCATCTCCCATCTTTATGGTGTTGGATTAGTGTCTAAGCCCGTAATTATATTTGGTATGTACTTGACCCGATTGTGGATGGTCCTTTTGGGTTGCCTTCACCAAAGCAACTGGACAAGGTAATTTAAGGAGAGAGAGAGAGAATATTATGGTTTATTAATATATTATAATAATAATATAATAAAGGAGAAATCATATTTATTTAATTAATATTGGTCATAAATTAATTAGGAATTAATTTGGTGACTAAAAGAGATTAATTAAATAAAGGGGCATAAACTGTCAAATGTACGATAGTTGAGTTTTGGGCTGGGAAACCTAATGGGCTAAAAGGGGAACGAAATTATGATGGGGATCCATCATATTTTCGTCCAAGGCCTTATTCCAGAATGTTCCTTAGGCTGCTTTGTGGCTAAGCTGTCCATTAGGGTTTAGAATGAAACACTAGCAGCCTGCAGTATAAATAAGACCCCTAGGCTTTGAAAATCGGCTACACTGAATTCCAAGAGAACCCTAGGGCTGATTTTAGCATCTCTCGTCCTCTCTTATATTGCCTTCTTTCTTGTGGGGTTTGTGAACCATTAGTCGAGTTACAAATGTGACTGTAAGCTCAAGATCAAGAAGACTACAAGGACTTCAAGCTACTTGAAAGAGGTAAAACACTTAGATCTGTTTTCATGATGTTAATTTCGAATTATATATGATAGATATAGGGTTGCAAGTGTTGGATTCAAAGCATGTACAATAGAGAAACCTAGATCCAATCATTAGGGTTTGTATGAGCATATAGGATTGTTCTTATGCATAAAACCCATCAGTGGTATCAGAACCTTGATTGGTTTGTGTTGTATGTGATGCTTTAACTGTTTGATTGCTGAAAATCGTTTTTTTGTGCTAACTGTTTGATAAACTTGACGATTTGGATGAAGTCGACGAGTTCCAATGTGGACTCGACAAGTTTAGCTGTCAGACAGAGGATATTTCGGGATTTTGTTGCTGTTTTGTCATGGGATTAATGCCTAAATCGTTTTTTGAAGATAAAATCCAAATTTTATTGTATTTGAATGATTATACCTGCCAAAATAACAGATAATTTCAAATCTTTTGAATATTAGTTGTTTATATGATAAGTATGGATTATTTAAATTATTTGGTAATTATATTGTGACTAAAATTGGATTAAGTCAAATATAGATAATTATGAAATTAATTGTTTAATTTAAATTATTTGTTATTTGATCCCTTTTTTTTTGAAAAGCTTAAAACTTGTCCTCAAGTTTTGAAATTTAAATTTTATTATTAAAAGTTTAATTTTGAATAATTTAAATTTCAAACCCTTAGAATTTTACAAGTTTAAAATTCAACCCTATACTATTATATTATTACAAGCTTAATAAATATATATGTATAACTTAAAATGCTAGTCTTACCGTTAGTACGCCTCATTCACGAAGCCGGTCTATAAGGTGGGTATAAGGTTGTTGCCTATAAAATGGTGCTTAATGTATGTACACTCACACCCACCGCATGCTTGACTGGTGGAGGGTCGTTAGCCGAACAGGTAGGATAGGGTAATCCTCTCCTCATTACAAAGTAACTACAATGTTTTTACAAATTCCCAATCTTAGTTACTTTAGGGAAAAATGTGAAAATGATGTTAATCCATGGAATTACACTTTGTACCCTTGTCAAACATTGGTGAAGCGCGTATGGTTAACCAACACATCAATTTGGGGATGACATTGGTTGCGAAGGGTGACTTGATGTTTGTCATAGATCAATGGGGCGTGTGTGGTTTACCGGCACATTGATTAGGTGATAGAGACATTGAGTGCACCATGTTGGTTCGCATGGTTATTCACAACTTGTTTGCAATCCTCGGTATCCTAGTCGCAAATTTGAAGTGCATATCGAGATTTAAACATGCCAATGAAAAATTCAATGAATCTCAAAGATCTAGGAGTTTTCAATACATTTAAAACATAAATATCTTTTTCGTTTTTCATGGTGAGAATTAGTGAATCGTCATTCAGTTACCTTCAAATTATTTACTTTTAGAGTATGGCATCCCTTTCTAAGTTGTAAATAATGTTGTTGGGTCCTAGCCCTAATTTCTCATTTGGGTGGTTAATTAGGGACTCATTTCTAATCAAACTTTGTTCCTTTCTTTTTCAGATGTCTGCAAACAACAACAACAACGCTTATGGGTCATTCTTGTTGATGAACCTATGTCAAAAGGTGACATTTGATGGGTCAAACTTCAACGAGTGGATGAGGTATATTCGCATGATCACATGCTACGAGAACAAAGAATATGTCCTCGATGAAAAGCTTGAAAAGATCATCCCAGATGTTGCTACTCCTGAAGAGTTGGCCGCCTTTGAGGCCCACGAGCGTGATGCCACAAAAGTTCACTGTATCATGCTGGCCACCATGAACCTTGAACTGCAAAAGTCCTATGAGGACATGTATCCATATGAAATGCATCAGGATTTGCTGGATAGGTATCACCAGAGCGCGAGGCAAGAGCGCTATGAGATCATTACTAACATGATCACCACTAAGATGGGGAGTGGAGAATCCCTAACCTCTCATTTGCAGAAAATGTAGAGGTATTTTGATTGTCTTCTCAAACTTAATGTTAAGTTTGATGAGGATTTCGCTATCAACATAATCCTCCACTCCTTGCCCTCCTGTTACAACCAGTTCAGAATGACCTACCACATGAACAAGGAGGAGGTCTCCTTGAGCAAGTTCCAAGGACTGCTGAGAGCAACCTCAAAGACAAATCTGTTGCATCTTCCCCTGCTATGGCTGCTCCTGTGATGGCAATTGGCCAAGGGAAGGGTAAAAAGAGGAAGGCTCCATGTAAGAGCCACCAAAAGGGAAAGCCCTGTGATAGTTCATCCTCTAGTGGGACCAAAGCAGGCCCCACTAAACCCTCCTCCGATCCCAAGGAAGTAGAGTGCTTCTATTGCCACGAAAAGGGCCACTGGAAACGAAGCTTCCCTAAGTATCTGCAAGATATAAAGGACGGGAAGATTAAGTGCACCTTCGCAGGTATTTATTCTATTAAATCTAACAACTCATCATTTGCTACTTCATGGGTTCTTGATACAGGGTGTGGATTCCATATTTGTTCTGATTTGCAGGGCCTAAAAAGAAGTAGGGAAGTGGAACATGGAAAGATGAACCTGATTATGGGAAACAGAAGATCGTCGCCTGTGACCAAAGTCAGAGTTTATTCTTTAGTGTTGGGTAATGGGTCAGGGCTAGATTTAAATAATTGTTGTTATTCACCAGATATGGCAAGAAACATTATTTCATTTCATGGGTTGTTTAGATAATGTTTCAGATATTCTTTTGATAATAGCAATGGTTCTATTAATGTTTATTTGAATGGTGTTTTTTATTTCATTGCATTACCTTGTAATGGGATTTATGAATCTGTGATGGTTTTTGATAACTTAGGAAATGATGTTTTGAATATTGATTCGTCTACTAGTCTAGACAAATCATGCTTGTGGAATTGTTGCCTTGGCCATGTCAACAAGAAACGCATAGACCAACTCCAAAAGGATGGAGTGTTGGAGTCATTCGACCTTAGGAACAATGACATGTGTGAATCTTGTTTACTTGGGAAGATGACCAAATCACCCTTTACTAGCACTTGTGAAACGGGTGAGGGTCTATTGGATCTCATACACACCGATGTGTATGGGCCCTTTAGATCCACCACAAGGGATGCTTGCCACTTCTACATGACTTTTACGGATGATTATATCAGATATGGATATATCTACTTAAGCAAAAGTCGGAAACCTTTGAAAAGTTCAAAGAGTTTAAGTATGAAGTGGAGAATCAGCTGGGCAGGAAAATCAAGATGCTTCGGTCAGACCGAGGAGGAGAGTACCTAAGTCTTGAGTTTCACGACTATCTAAAAGAATGCAGAATTGTTTCGCAATTGACGCCTCCGAGAACACCACAATTGAATGGTGTGGCTGAAAAATGCAATCGGACCTTGTTGGACATGGTTCTTTCTATGATGAGTCGAACTTCATTACCAATAGCTTTCTGGGGGTATGCCTTAGAGACTGCCGCCCACATCCTTAACTTAGTTCCCACCAAGAAGGCTACCAAGACTCCTCACGAGATGTGGACAGGGAAAGCTCCCTCGTTGGCACATATTAAGGTTTGGGTTTGTGAGGCTTTTGTAAGACGAGAGACTCACGACAAGCTCGAACCTCGTAGTGAGAAGTCTTATTTCATCGGCTATCCACATAAGTCTTTTGGCTATCTTTTCTATAGACCGAATAACAATGTTGTCTTCGTTTCTAGAAAAGGAGTTTTCCGAGAAAGGGAATTGATAAGCCAAGAGGACAGTGGGAGGCAAATTGATCTTGATGAGATTTAAGAGAAAAGCGATAAAGGAACCTCTGACACTGGCACTCAACCTGAGGAGGAAACTCCTATTGAACTTGTTGACGAATCCTTACCTCTTCGACGTTCCACTAGGGTTAGTGTTCCACCCCAGTTGTATAGATTTCATATTACTACTGAAGGGGATACATTTATTAGTGATAGTACACTAGTGAATTTGGACGAACATAGCAGGTACAAGGAATCCATTACAGGCCCGGAGTCTGCTAAATGGAAAGAGGCGATGGACAGCGAGATTCAGTCCATGTACGACAACCAAGTTTGGAATTTGGTTGATAATGTACCGGGTCGTAAGATAGTCGGGTGCAAGTGGATCTTCAAGAAGAAGACGAACATGGATGGGAAAGTTCATACTTATAAAGCACAATTGGTTGCGAAGGGCTTTACTCAAATTCCCGGAGTTGACTATGATGAGACCTTCTCACCAGTTGCGAAGATAAAGTATATTAGGGTAATGCTCGCAATAGCTGGGTTTCATGATTATGAAATATGGTAGATGGACGTGAAAACCGCTTTCCTTAATGGAAAGTTGGTTGAGTATGTTTACATCAATTAACCAGAGGGTTTTGTCGATGCGAAGCATCCAAATAGAGTGTGCAAGCTTGAGAAATCCATTTATGGATTGAAACAAGTGTCTCGTAGATGGAATCTTTGTTTTGACGAGAAAGTTAAAGAGTTTGGCTTTCTGGAAGCGAGGATGACTCTTGTGTATATGTCAAAGCCAGTGGGAGTATAGTGATCTTCCTCATACTGTATGTCGACGACATACTGCTCATAGGAAACAACGTCCCAACCTTGCAGGAGGTCAAGTCATGGCTAGGGAAATGTTTCACTATGAAGGACCTCAGAGAAGCTGCTTATATTCTGGGAATAAGGATAGAAAGAAACAGGGAAAAGAGACTGATAGGACTCAGTCAGGATACATACTTGGATAAGGTACTAAAGCGTTTTAGTATGGAAAATTCCAAGAAAGGGGAGTTGCCAATCTAAAGCAATACCAAGCTGAGTAAGACTCGAAGCTCGAGTACAGAGGCATAGATAGCTGATATGAACCGAGTACCTTACGCTTCCGCAGTAGGCTTTATCATGTACGCTATGACTTGTACTCGCCCTGATGTGACCTTCTCTTTGAGCATGGTCAGCATATATCAAGGGAACCCTGGTATAGCTCATTGAATTGCAGTTAAGAATATTCTTAAGTATATACGAAGGACCGAGGAATGGTTTCTAGTCCTCGGTGGGAGTGATGACTTAAGGGTACGAGGGTACAGTGACGCTAGTTTTCAGACGGATCGGGATAATTACCGATCACAGTCGGGCTGGGTCTTTACCCTAAATGGAGGATCAATGACTTGGAAAAGTTCCAAGCAGGAGACCGTAGCCGATTCAACGTGCAAATCAGAGTACATTGTGGTGATCGAAGCATCGAAGGAGGCTATATGGTTGAAGAACTTCATTGGAGACCTTGGAGTTATGCCATCCATAAAGGAGCCGATGGAAATTTTATGTGATAGTGAAGGAGCGGTTGCCTTAACTAAGGAACCAAGAGATCAAGGTAGATCTCGACATATCGACAGAAAATACCATTTTATCAGACATTGGGTAGAAGAGGGAATCCTCGTTGTGAAGAGGGTATCATCAGAAGAAAACCCAACAGATCCCCTTACGAAGGGACTGAGTAGGGTCAAACACTTGCAGCACGCTAGGAGCATTGAGCTGAAGGATGATATAAGTTTGATTTAGATAGGAAACATGTAATAGATAATTTGTACTTGACATTTGATGAATAAATAAAAGTTGTCTTATTTATGAGTAAAGCTACTATCTTGTGTTGGTTATTTATCTATTGTTTCAATTTTGCATGTTTTGACTTCCTGAATGATAGGATTATTCGAACAGTCCATAGTCGTTCATATTTTGGAAGTAGATATGAATGAAGACTATCATGAATTGTTTGTAGATTGTCTGAAAAGTTTTGGGCATAGCAAAGGTTTGCTGCAAAGTTCATGAGTGCTTATGAATATGATTTGAGCATTGGAATGAACCCGCGTTTGCAAGTATCACTTCGTGGTGTTTTACCTTAAGTGATCGCAAAGCGATAATATCATATTTAAAACATAGAGATATGATTATTGTTTTCTGGTTGGTTATGCATTGATGATATGTAAGCGCATTAGTAACTTGTTGTTATAAAACACATTGTTGTTCATGATTCATTTAGTAAATAATAGATGCATATGAGTTTGAGTTGGTCTATTCCTTTTATTCTATGAGGATAAAAGTGATATCTTGGCCACTTGATGATTTGGTTTGACTTATGTGTTGGGCCCGATCAGAATGAAGTTGATGTGTTCATCTAAATTCTATGTCAAACAAATCAGAGATCGAGGAACAAATGCTAGACAATAAGCATTGTCAGCATGATATCTAGAACATAGGATTATACGATCCCTTATCTGAAGGACAAGTTGTTCATCAAAGTTGACAGCGAAGTATAAGAGCTACGATTGCTAATCGGATTCTGAAGTCATATGTGAGATATAGTTACTAGACTTATCCAAGTGGGAGACTGTTGGATTAATGTCTAAGCCCGTAACTATATTTGGTATGTACTTGACCCGGTTGTGCATGGTCCTTTTGGGTTGCCTTCACCAAAAAAACTAGACAAGGTAATTTAAGGAGAGATAGATAATATTATGGTTTATTAATATATTATAAGAATAATATATTAAAGGAGAAATCATATTTATTTAATTAGTATTGGTCATAAATTAATTAGGAATTAATTTGGTGACTAAAAGAGATTAATTAGATAAAGGGGCGTAAACTGTCAAATGTATGATAGTTGAGTTTTGGGCTGGGAAACGTAATGGGCTAAAAGGGGAACGAAATTCTGATGGGGATCCATCATATTTTCGTCCAAGGCCTTATTCCAGAAGGTTCCTTGGGCTGCTTTGTGGCTAAGCTGTCTATTAAGGTTTAGACTGAAACCCTAGCAGCCTGCAGTATAAATAAGACCCCTAGGCTATGAAAATCGGCTACACTAAATTCCAAGAGAACCCTAGGGCCAATTTTAGCATCTCTCACCCTCTCTCATATTTCCTTCTTGCTTGTGGGGTTTGTGAACCATTAGAGGAGTTACAATAGTGACTGTAAGCTCAAGATCAAGAAGACTACAAGGATTTCAAGCTACTTGAAAGAGGTAAAACACTTAGATCTGTTTTCATGATGTTAATTTCGAATTATATATGATAGATCTAGGGTTGCAAGTCTTGGATTCAAAGCATGTACAATAGAGAAACCTAGATCCAAGCATTAGGGTTTGTATGAGCACATAGGATTGTTCTTATACGTAAAACCCATCATATTGTACTTTGTTAGGATTGTTGACTATATATATATATATATATATATATATATATATATATATATATATATATATATATATATATATATATATATATATAGGTTTAGGTTCTATGGAAAACGAAAAACCCTAAAAACGCATAAAAATAATTAGAGATCACAAAACTTTTTTTTGACTTTATAAAGGAAAAAATCGCAGCTTTTTCTTCAAATTCGCTGAATTGTTTTTTGAAAAAAAAAACTAAAAAAAAAGTTGATTTTTTATTTTTTTTCAACGATTTTTATAAAAAACATGCGATTTTTTATATTTAAATTCAAAAAAGAGTTTTGTGATCTCTAAATATTTTTGTTATGCATTTTTATGATTTTTTTAAGGTTTTCTTATTTTCTATATAACACTTTCATATATATATATATATATATATATATATATATATATATATATATATATATATATATATATGTAGAGAGAGAGAGAGAGCTATGTTCAAATGTTTCTAGCAACTATTGTGTGCATGTGTGCACTAATAAGAATTCAGGAAAATTTTAAATTAGTAATTAAATAAATAAGGGTAGTATAGTAAATTGGTAAATCAAATTAGGAAACTAATAATTATTCTTGATTCACATCCACTATTTAAAACGACATGAATTATTCAACGCAAACCCTAAATCACATCTACTAATCCTCCTGCAAAAGAACACAACCGATTATTCTTCACATTCATAGGCTACAGCTCGCCGTTTTCGAAGCACACACATCCAATCTTCTATCCTTCTCTGTATGTGATCCTTTTCCGACATCTGGAAATTGTTATTCAAGCTTGCGATTTGTTGATTTTATTGTTGTTGTTTGTAGAGGGAGATTTAGAAAAAGAAGCGAAGATGAGTCAAGAAGGAGGTACCGGAGCCAAGGGGGGAAAGAAGAAGTCAGCGACTTTTGTGATTGATTGTGGGAAGCTTGTCAAGGATAAGATCATGGAGATAGCCTCACTTGAGAAGTTTCTTCAAGAGAGAATCAAATTTGGTGGTAAAGCTGGTAATCTCAGTGATTCAATTACGATTTCTCGTGAGAAGAACAAGATATTTGTCACATTAGATAGCAAATTCTCCAAAAGGTACTTAACATTCCTTAAACTGATTCAGTTAATTTTCTCCACTTTCATGATATTTTCCTTTAAATGACTCGGGGAGGTAACAGAGCAGGACATCAAGACTTTGTAATGGTTGTAAACAAGATTTGGTTTCGTTTGACAGGAATTGGTGGCTTATTTAGGTGCAAGACAATTGAGGAGTACAATATTGTTGCTTCTGTAAGCGTTATCCCTTTTCCTTTTTTGCCCTTTTCCCCTTTCTGTAAATCTAATTGTTTATTTCATGATTGTTTTTGTATGTGATTAATTTAGTTGATCGGTGGGTTCGGATGTGCATTATCTCATGATTATTTTGTATATGATTGTTTTTAGGTGAATTTGATTAGTGTGTTAGTGTGTTCGGTTGTACTTTATCTTATTACGTGCTCGGTGTATTTTAGCAGAATGTATTCTGCTACTTGTATTTCACTTGACAAGATCTGATGTGTATATACATGCTTGTATGTGTTCAATAGGTCTTTGATGGATATAACCAAAGAACAAAACATAAACAATAGAATGAGAAAACACAATATTCTTTTAGAATGAGGTTAGTAACACTCATCAATTTGATATCTATTATTCTGACAAAATTAGATTTCAATCTCCTTATTTGTCAAGATAGGAAAAGTAAAAACATTTTGTGATGTATTTTTTTGTCATATAGAAGAAAATAATATGATTTAAGTATATTCTGTGACGTATTCTGTCAGATTTTTTTTTTTATTTATAAAGGCATTCTATCAGAATGTCTTTAAGAATGTTTGTTCACAAGTAACATGACCATTCTTCGCTTTTTTTATTTTTTTATTTTTTATTTTTTTTTTGTATTTCTGATAGGAATGGTTGGAATAACGGGTTGAAGATATGATAGGAATAACTTGAAGAATGAATAAAAGATTGATCACACTCACAATTTAAGAATGTTTTTATTTCTAAGAATTTTATTCATTTTTGTTGATATTCTTTTAGAATATGTATAATTATATTAACATGTATAAGACTATTAGTCTGTTAGAATATGTAAGAATTTGAATTTAAGTTTGAATGTATAAGAATATATTAGAATGTTGTTATTCTTCAACCGGAGATTCAAAAATTATGTTATTCTTCAATAATATTCTAATAGAATAAAATTCTGAAAGAACATCATTCTAAGAAAAAAAAATTTGACGGATTAAAATCGGTTATGTTTACAAATTACATTAGAATTAAAATTGAATTAATATAAGAAATCCAAAATTTTAAAATTAGGAGAATTAATTATCCTTAAAATTCTTTTTTTAAATATATTTAATTGTCCAAAATACCCTTATGCTTAAATTTATGTGATTATATGGTACATGTTATCCTATTGTAATATTATAGACTCTCAGTTCATGACCATTAATTATATTCCATCCGATGGTCCAGATCTATGCATTCTGGCACACAATAGATGTAAGAAATAAAATAACGTTGCCTTAATATATATATATATATATATATATATATATATATATATATACATATATATATATATATATATATATATATATATATATATATATATCAGTTGTGTTCTTTTATTGAACACTTATTGTTTGTATTATCTTCTGAGGGATTAAGAGTTTTCATGTGCAGAATTGTGTAAGAGTTCTTAGTAAGTTCTCACAGAGGATTCAAAAAGTGTGTTTTTTTTCTAAATCATTATGCTTAAACAAAAACTAATAAATTAAACAAGCTTTTATTTGTTGAATACTATGTGTTGTTTCAGTGTTTCATATCAATTCGTACACAAGTGTTCTGATTTTGGGACCAACACTATCCAAATTGAACATGTCAAGTATTGAACCTAGAAGCCAACTTACTTAGTTTGATGCCAATCTGCCATATTTATGATTTTTTCCATTGGATTTTCTAGTCCGGAATTTTGTTTAGGTTTAAAAGCGTTAACCCGAACCCTGTAGAGGTACTACTCCTTAACCGCCACCATTTTGTGTGGTCATGATCAAACTTGTATTATACACATATAAACGCTACATCAAATTATTTGTAATATATCAGCATCTAAGAGGGTGTTTGAGTGTTCTTATTTAAAATGATGAACATTTTTTAATTGAGGTGTTAATGTCGTTTTTTAATTATGAAAAGATTAAAAAAAAAAGAGAGAGCGAGAAAATGACAAATGGAAAAACATTTATTCAAAAATACTAGAAAATGACATATTTCCAAATTAATGAGAGAGTGACATTTCACAAAAAAATTATTTATTATTGTAGATAACCATACATAAACAGAGTTTAAAAAAAGTGTTTGATAAGTTATAAAGAAGTAACTTATTAAAAATTATTTCTCTCCAGTGTGGGACAACTATAATTTTTTTTAGCTTTTAAAAGTCTATTTAAATACTTATTTTAATTTATATCGGTGTACAACCAGTAATAAGCTAAAAAAACTTATTTTTTTTTAGCTTTTCTAAACACCCTAGAGAATCCAGCCCCCTTCTGATCCATTCATTTCTGCAAGCAGGGAGGATTCAGAGCTAAGCCCCCTCCTATTCGAGGCCGGGTGGCCTTGCCCCACAAGCACCCAACCTTCTTTTTGCTCTTCCTTCGGGTTGCCTCTACGAACGTGCCACCTAGGAGCCCTACTCATATTCCAAAGGCGCTACTTCAATTCAAGCGCAAGCCCCCTTCTATTGCATAACCTAAAAAAGCTATAAACAAAGTACCAAAGTGGTTGCGGGAACAAGACGCTTTGGTTACCAGCGAACGCTTCCAAAGGCGACCAAGGTCGAATTGAAATCTATTATTATCATAGACAAGACAAGGGAAGATGCCCCCAATAGAAGGCAATTTTTTAATGTACCAGAGAATAGGCAGGTTTAGAGTTAGAAGAATATTAAGAATTGGAATATCTGTCAGAAATTTTTTAAGAGAAGCAAAGACGGGTTATAGTATAGTTGAATCAGTAATCATCTAGCGGGGACGGTTTCACTTA